>NW_026777466.1:0-300000 GCF_028023285.1 Balaenoptera ricei | reverse complement strand
CTGTTCTGTCTTGTAATTCAGTTCAAGTGTAGCGGTTTTTACATTCCCTCTATAAGTGATAGCTTATAATAAGTGTGTTTTTCTGTATGACTTATTTCACTTAGAATCGTCGTGGCTAAAGCCACTCATCATGCTGCTACTAGCCTTATGACATTGATTTCATGGCTGAGGGATATTCCATTGTACATAAGGACCACCACTTCTTTATCCATTTTTCTCTTTCCTGGGATATTTAAGGTGTCACGAAGTGAAGGTTCTTGTCAACAGAGCAGCCCCAAACTTTGGGGTGCCTGTGTCTTGCTGATTTTTAGTTTTCCCAATTTATACGCCCATGAGTGGAAGTGCCCTATGCGCTCTAAGCTGTGTTTTTTCGATGTTTCAGGACACACCGTACACTTCTCCAGAGTGGCTGTTGGCAATTTACATCCCGCCCATCAGCGTAGCAAGGCTCCCATTTCTCCATGGCCTGTCCTGCATTTCTGGTTTTGACACTTTTTTCCGCATGGCCCTTTTGACCGATGGGAAGCGAGACTTCTTTGTAGCGCTGATTTGCCTTTCCAGGTTGCTTGGTTGGCCAAAAAGGGCGTATGCGTTTTTTCCTGAATATATTCAGGAAAAAACGCATACGCCCTTTTTGGCCAAGGGCATCATTGTCGACATTTTGCCGCTTTTCATGTGCTTTAAAGGCGATTCGAATCGACCTCCTGAAATCTGTTTCCTGCAATTCTGCCTTGCTTTCAGATCCTCTTCGTTGCCTTCCCTCAATATATTTGTGGACGAGAGTTATCATTTATAACTCTGCAGGTTTGTGAATTGCAGTGCCCCTGAGCTCCATTTTTCAACTCGCTTTTTTGGGAGCTGGCCGCAAAAGCGCAGGATCGCCTCAGGCCCTATTCTGCTTCCGGGCGGCAGGCTGAGCCTGTGGTTAATTCTTCTTCCTGATGGGAAAATAGAGTGACCTGTGCCTGTCCCAACACCTAGAGCTAGTCTCTCATTGGCTCCCCCTCTTCCCGTTCATCCTCAGGACAAATTGCAAGCTGTACGGAACGGGAGGTTAAAGGTGCTGATTCTCCAAGGAGGGAGATTGCTAGTAAAGCGGCTGGAATGGCGAACCCGAGCACAAGGAGATGAGAAATGAGGTGCGTTTTAGAAACCTTTCCCGATCACACGGTGTACCACCTTCTGGGTTTCTCATGCATGTTTTCGAGGTAGGAAGATGCCCTTGAACCTGGAGATTTGGGACCCATGGGATGGGTAACAGGCAGTATTACTTTAAAGGCTCTGCGTTTGCTCCCCCAACCTCACCAAAGCTCTCAGCCCCGAGAGTGTCCACCCTTATGTCTCATCCAGCTGTGGGTCTAGATATGGTCAATCCAGGTTGCATCACAGCCCCTGAACGAATTTTGTAAGAAATTCTCTCTCTTTCACTGTCTTTGTTTCACGGGTTTTTAAAAGTAATTTATTTTTATAATGGGGTTTAGCTGTTTTTCACGGCTGTGTTTATGCGGCTTTACAGCCACTTGACTCACTTCCAGAGAGATATCAATACATAGGTTTTAAGATTCTTACTAGTTAGATATATTCTTGTGCGGTGAATAGGGGGTGTTGAGTCCAGTTCACTGAGCAAGGAGTAGGTCTTTCTATTACATATTGGGTTTATGGAACGGTATCTGAGCTCATTTGAAACCCTTGTTTTATGCATCACCCCACCCCACCTTTCCCGTTAAGCAGACATAGTGTGTTTTGTAAACGTGTGACTCTGTTCTGTTTTGTAATTCAGTTCAAGTGTAGCGGTTTTTACATTCCCTCTATAAGTGATAGCTTATGATAAGTGTCTTTTTCTGTGTGACTTATTTCACTTAGAATCGTCGTAGCTAAAGCCACTCATCATGCTGCTACTAGCCTTATGACATTGATTTCATGGCTGAGGGATATTCCATTGTACATAAGGACCACCACTTCTTTATCCATTTTTCTCTTTCCTGGGATATTTAAGGTGTCATGAAGTGGAGGTTCTTGTCAACAGAGCAGCCCTAAACTTTCGGGTGCCTGTGTCTTGCTGATTTTTAGTTTTCCCAATTTATACGCCCATGAGTGGAAGTGCCCTATGCGCTCTAAGCTGTGTTTTTTTGATGTTTCAGGACACACCGTACACTTCTCCAGAGTGGCTGTTGGCAATTTACATCCCGCCCATCAGCGTAGCAAGGCTCCCATTTCTCCATGGCCTGTTCTGCATTTCTGGTTTTGACACTTTTTTCCGCGTGGCCCTTTTGACCGATGGGAAGCGAGACTTCTTTGTAGCGCTGATTTGCCTTTCCAGGTTGCTTGGTTGGCGGAAAAGGGCGTATGCGTTTTTTCCTGAATATATTCAGGAAAAAACGCATACGCCCTTTTTGGCCAAGGGCATCATTGTCGACGTTTTGCCACTTTTCATGTGCTTTAAAGGCGATTCGAATCGACCTCCTGAAATCTGTTTCCTGCAATTCTGCCTTGCTTTCAGATCCTCTTCGGTGCCTTCCCTCAATATATTTGTGGACGAGAGTTATCATTTATAACTCTGCAGGTTTGTGAATTGCAGTGCCCCTGAGCTCCATTTTTCAACTCGCTTTTTTGGGAGCTGTCCGCAAAAGCGCAGGATCGCCTCAGGCCCTATTCTGCTTCCGGGCGGCAGGCTGAGCCTGTGGTTAATTCTTCTTCCTGATGGGAAAATAGAGTGACCTGTGCCTGTCCCAACACCTAGAGCTAGTCTCTCATTGGCTCCCCCTCTTCCCGTTCATCCTCAGGACAAATTGCAAGCTGTACGGAACGGGAGGTTAAAGGTGCTGATTCTCCAAGGAGGGAGATTGCTAGTAAAGCGGCTGGAATGGCGAACCCGAGCACAAGGAGATGAGAAATGAGGTGCGTTTTAGAAACCTTTCCCGATCACACGGTGTACCACCTTCTGGGTTTCTCATGCATGTTTTCGAGGTAGGAAGATGCCCTTGAACCTGGAGATTTGGGACCCATGGGATGGGTAACAGGCAGTATTACTTTAAAGGCTCTGCGTTTGCTCCCCCAACCTCACCAAAGCTCTCAGCCCCGAGAGTGTCCACCCTTATGTCTCATCCAGCTGTGGGTCTAGATATGGTCAATCCAGGTTGCATCACAGCCCCTGAACGAATTTTGTAAGAAATTCTCTCTCTTTCACTGTCTTTGTTTCACGGGTTTTTAAAAGTAATTTATTTTTATAATGGGGTTTAGCTGTTTTTCACGGCTGTGTTTATGCGGCTTTACAGCCACTTGACTCACTTCCAGAGAGATATCAATACATAGGTTTTAAGATTCTTACTAGTCAGATATATTCTTGTGCGGTGAATAGGGGGTGTTGAGTCCAGTTCACTGAGCAAGGAGTAGGTCTTTCTATTACATATTGGGTTTATGGAACGGTATCTGAGCTCATTTGAAACCCTTGTTTTATGCATCGCCCCACCCCACCTTTCCCGTTAAGCAGACATAGTGTGTTTTGTAAACGTGTGACTCTGTTCTGTTTTGTAATTCAGTTCAAGTGTAGCGGTTTTTACATTCCCTCTATAAGTGATAGCTTATGATAAGTGTCTTTTTCTGTGTGACTTATTTCACTTAGAATCGTCGTAGCTAAAGCCACTCATCATGCTGCTACTAGCCTTATGACATTGATTTCATGGCTGAGGGATATTCCATTGTACATAAGGACCACCACTTCTTTATCCATTTTTCTCTTTCCTGGGATATTTAAGGTGTCATGAAGTGGAGGTTCTTGTCAACAGAGCAGCCCTAAACTTTCGGGTGCCTGTGTCTTGCTGATTTTTAGTTTTCCCAATTTATACGCCCATGAGTGGAAGTGCCCTATGCGCTCTAAGCTGTGTTTTTTTGATGTTTCAGGACACACCGTACACTTCTCCAGAGTGGCTGTTGGCAATTTACATCCCGCCCATCAGCGTAGCAAGGCTCCCATTTCTCCATGGCCTGTTCTGCATTTCTGGTTTTGACACTTTTTTCCGCGTGGCCCTTTTGACCGATGGGAAGCGAGACTTCTTTGTAGCGCTGATTTGCCTTTCCAGGTTGCTTGGTTGGCCGAAAAGGGCGTATGCGTTTTTTCCTGAATATATTCAGGAAAAAACGCATACGCCCTTTTTGGCCAAGGGCATCATTGTCGACGTTTTGCCACTTTTCATGTGCTTTAAAGGCGATTCGAATCGACCTCCTGAAATCTGTTTCCTGCAATTCTGCCTTGCTTTCAGATCCTCTTCGGTGCCTTCCCTCAATATATTTGTGGACGAGAGTTATCATTTATAACTCTGCAGGTTTGTGAATTGCAGTGCCCCTGAGCTCCATTTTTCAACTCGCTTTTTTGGGAGCTGTCCGCAAAAGCGCAGGATCGCCTCAGGCCCTATTCTGCTTCCGGGCGGCAGGCTGAGCCTGTGGTTAATTCTTCTTCCTGATGGGAAAATAGAGTGACCTGTGCCTGTCCCAACACCTAGAGCTAGTCTCTCATTGGCTCCCCCTCTTCCCGTTCATCCTCAGGACAAATTGCAAGCTGTACGGAACGGGAGGTTAAAGGTGCTGATTCTCCAAGGAGGGAGATTGCTAGTAAAGCGGCTGGAATGGCGAACCCGAGCACAAGGAGATGAGAAATGAGGTGCGTTTTAGAAACCTTTCCCGATCACACGGTGTACCACCTTCTGGGTTTCTCATGCATGTTTTCGAGGTAGGAAGATGCCCTTGAACCTGGAGATTTGGGACCCATGGGATGGGTAACAGGCAGTATTACTTTAAAGGCTCTGCGTTTGCTCCCCCAACCTCACCAAACCTCTCAGCCCCGAGAGTGTCCACCCTTATGTCTCATCCAGCTGTGGGTCTAGATATGGTCAATCCAGGTTGCATCACAGCCCCTGAACGAATTTTGTAAGAAATTCTCTCTCTTTCACTGTCTTTGTTTCACGGGTTTTTAAAAGTAATTTATTTTTATAATGGGGTTTAGCTGTTTTTCACGGCTGTGTTTATGCGGCTTTACAGCCACTTGACTCACTTCCAGAGAGATATCAATACATAGGTTTTAAGATTCTTACTAGTCAGATATATTCTTGTGCGGTGAATAGGGGGTGTTGAGTCCAGTTCACTGAGCAAGGAGTAGGTCTTTCTATTACATATTGGGTTTATGGAACGGTATCTGAGCTCATTTGAAACCCTTGTTTTATGCATCACCCCACCCCACCTTTCCCGTTAAGCAGACATAGTGTGTTTTGTAAACGTGTGACTCTGTTCTGTTTTGTAATTCAGTTCAAGTGTAGCGGTTTTTACATTCCCTCTATAAGTGATAGCTTATGATAAGTGTCTTTTTCTGTGTGAATTATTTCACTTAGAATCGTCGTAGCTAAAGCCACTCATCATGCTGCTACTAGCCTTATGACATTGATTTCATGGCTGAGGGATATTCCATTGTACATAAGGACCACCACTTCTTTATCCATTTTTCTCTTTCCTGGGATATTTAAGGTGTCATGAAGTGGAGGTTCTTGTCAACAGAGCAGCCCTAAACTTTCGGGTGCCTGTGTCTTGCTGATTTTTAGTTTTCCCAATTTATACGCCCATGAGTGGAAGTGCCCTATGCGCTCTAAGCTGTGTTTTTTTGATGTTTCAGGACACACCGTACACTTCTCCAGAGTGGCTGTTGGCAATTTACATCCCGCCCATCAGCGTAGCAAGGCTCCCATTTCTCCATGGCCTGTTCTGCATTTCTGGTTTTGACACTTTTTTCCGCGTGGCCCTTTTGACCGATGGGAAGCGAGACTTCTTTGTAGCGCTGATTTGCCTTTCCAGGTTGCTTGGTTGGCCGAAAAGGGCGTATGCGTTTTTTCCTGAATATATTCAGGAAAAAACGCATACGCCCTTTTTGGCCAAGGGCATCATTGTCGACGTTTTGCCACTTTTCATGTGCTTTAAAGGCGATTCGAATCGACCTCCTGAAATCTGTTTCCTGCAATTCTGCCTTGCTTTCAGATCCTCTTCGGTGCCTTCCCTCAATATATTTGTGGACGAGAGTTATCATTTATAACTCTGCAGGTTTGTGAATTGCAGTGCCCCTGAGCTCCATTTTTCAACTCGCTTTTTTGGGAGCTGTCCGCAAAAGCGCAGGATCGCCTCAGGCCCTATTCTGCTTCTGGGCGGCAGGCTGAGCCTGTGGTTAATTCTTCTTCCTGATGGGAAAATAGAGTGACCTGTGCCTGTCCCAACACCTAGAGCTAGTCTCTCATTGGCTCCCCCTCTTCCCGTTCATCCTCAGGACAAATTGCAAGCTGTACGGAACGGGAGGTTAAAGGTGCTGATTCTCCAAGGAGGGAGATTGCTAGTAAAGCGGCTGGAATGGCGAACCCGAGCACAAGGAGATGAGAAATGAGGTGCGTTTTAGAAACCTTTCCCGATCACACGGTGTACCACCTTCTGGGTTTCTCATGCATGTTTTTGAGGTAGGAAGATGCCCTTGAACCTGCAGATTTGGGACCCATGGGATGGGTAACAGGCAGTATTACTTTAAAGGCTCTGCGTTTGCTCCCCCAACCTCACCAAACCTCTCAGCCGCGAGAGTGTCCACCCTTATGTCTCCTCCAGCTGTGGGTCTAGATATGGTCAATCCAGGTTGCATCACAGCCCCTGAACGAATTTTGTAAGAATTTCTCTCTCTTTCACTGTCTTTGTTTCACGGGTTTTTAAAAGGAATTTATTTTTATAATGGGGTTTAGCTGCTTTTCACGGCTGTGTTTCTGCCGCTTTACAGCCACTTGACTCACTTCCAGAGAGATATCAATACATAGGTTTTAAGATTCTTACTAGTCAGATATATTCTTGTGCGGTGAATAGGGGGTGTTGAGTCCAGTTCACTGAGCAAGGAGTAGGTCTTTCTATTACATATTGGGTTTATGGAACGGTATCTGAGCTCATTTGAAACCCTTGTTTTATGCATCACCCCACCCCACCTTTCCCGTTAAGAAGCCATAATGTGTTTTCTAAACGTGTGACTCTGTTCTGTCTTGTAATTCAGTTCAAGTGTAGCGGTTTTTACATTCCCTCTATAAGTGATAGCTTATAATAAGTGTGTTTTTCTGTATGACTTATTTCACTTAGAATCGTCGTGGCTAAAGCCACTCATCATGCTGCTACTAGCCTTATGACATTGATTTCATGGCTGAGGGATATTCCATTGTACATAAGGACCACCACTTCTTTATCCATTTTTCTCTTTCCTGGGATATTTAAGGTGTCACGAAGTGAAGGTTCTTGTCAACAGAGCAGCCCCAAACTTTGGGGTGCCTGTGTCTTGCTGATTTTTAGTTTTCCCAATTTATACGCCCATGAGTGGAAGTGCCCTATGCGCTCTAAGCTGTGTTTTTTCGATGTTTCAGGACACACCGTACACTTCTCCAGAGTGGCTGTTGGCAATTTACATCCCGCCCATCAGCGTAGCAAGGCTCCCATTTCTCCATGGCCTGTCCTGCATTTCTGGTTTTGACACTTTTTTCCGCATGGCCCTTTTGACCGATGGGAAGCGAGACTTCTTTGTAGCGCTGATTTGCCTTTCCAGGTTGCTTGGTTGGCCAAAAAGGGCGTATGCGTTTTTTCCTGAATATATTCAGGAAAAAACGCATACGCCCTTTTTGGCCAAGGGCATCATTGTCGACATTTTGCCGCTTTTCATGTGCTTTAAAGGCGATTCGAATCGACCTCCTGAAATCTGTTTCCTGCAATTCTGCCTTGCTTTCAGATCCTCTTCGTTGCCTTCCCTCAATATATTTGTGGACGAGAGTTATCATTTATAACTCTGCAGGTTTGTGAATTGCAGTGCCCCTGAGCTCCATTTTTCAACTCGCTTTTTTGGGAGCTGGCCGCAAAAGCGCAGGATCGCCTCAGGCCCTATTCTGCTTCCGGGCGGCAGGCTGAGCCTGTGGTTAATTCTTCTTCCTGATGGGAAAATAGAGTGACCTGTGCCTGTCCCAACACCTAGAGCTAGTCTCTCATTGGCTCCCCCTCTTCCCGTTCATCCTCAGGACAAATTGCAAGCTGTACGGAACGGGAGGTTAAAGGTGCTGATTCTCCAAGGAGGGAGATTGCTAGTAAAGCGGCTGGAATGGCGAACCCGAGCACAAGGAGATGAGAAATGAGGTGCGTTTTAGAAACCTTTCCCGATCACACGGTGTACCACCTTCTGGGTTTCTCATGCATGTTTTCGAGGTAGGAAGATGCCCTTGAACCTGGAGATTTGGGACCCATGGGATGGGTAACAGGCAGTATTACTTTAAAGGCTCTGCGTTTGCTCCCCCAACCTCACCAAAGCTCTCAGCCCCGAGAGTGTCCACCCTTATGTCTCATCCAGCTGTGGGTCTAGATATGGTCAATCCAGGTTGCATCACAGCCCCTGAACGAATTTTGTAAGAAATTCTCTCTCTTTCACTGTCTTTGTTTCACGGGTTTTTAAAAGTAATTTATTTTTATAATGGGGTTTAGCTGTTTTTCACGGCTGTGTTTATGCGGCTTTACAGCCACTTGACTCACTTCCAGAGAGATATCAATACATAGGTTTTAAGATTCTTACTAGTTAGATATATTCTTGTGCGGTGAATAGGGGGTGTTGAGTCCAGTTCACTGAGCAAGGAGTAGGTCTTTCTATTACATATTGGGTTTATGGAACGGTATCTGAGCTCATTTGAAACCCTTGTTTTATGCATCACCCCACCCCACCTTTCCCGTTAAGCAGACATAGTGTGTTTTGTAAACGTGTGACTCTGTTCTGTTTTGTAATTCAGTTCAAGTGTAGCGGTTTTTACATTCCCTCTATAAGTGATAGCTTATGATAAGTGTCTTTTTCTGTGTGACTTATTTCACTTAGAATCGTCGTAGCTAAAGCCACTCATCATGCTGCTACTAGCCTTATGACATTGATTTCATGGCTGAGGGATATTCCATTGTACATAAGGACCACCACTTCTTTATCCATTTTTCTCTTTCCTGGGATATTTAAGGTGTCATGAAGTGGAGGTTCTTGTCAACAGAGCAGCCCTAAACTTTCGGGTGCCTGTGTCTTGCTGATTTTTAGTTTTCCCAATTTATACGCCCATGAGTGGAAGTGCCCTATGCGCTCTAAGCTGTGTTTTTTTGATGTTTCAGGACACACCGTACACTTCTCCAGAGTGGCTGTTGGCAATTTACATCCCGCCCATCAGCGTAGCAAGGCTCCCATTTCTCCATGGCCTGTTCTGCATTTCTGGTTTTGACACTTTTTTCCGCGTGGCCCTTTTGACCGATGGGAAGCGAGACTTCTTTGTAGCGCTGATTTGCCTTTCCAGGTTGCTTGGTTGGCGGAAAAGGGCGTATGCGTTTTTTCCTGAATATATTCAGGAAAAAACGCATACGCCCTTTTTGGCCAAGGGCATCATTGTCGACGTTTTGCCACTTTTCATGTGCTTTAAAGGCGATTCGAATCGACCTCCTGAAATCTGTTTCCTGCAATTCTGCCTTGCTTTCAGATCCTCTTCGGTGCCTTCCCTCAATATATTTGTGGACGAGAGTTATCATTTATAACTCTGCAGGTTTGTGAATTGCAGTGCCCCTGAGCTCCATTTTTCAACTCGCTTTTTTGGGAGCTGTCCGCAAAAGCGCAGGATCGCCTCAGGCCCTATTCTGCTTCCGGGCGGCAGGCTGAGCCTGTGGTTAATTCTTCTTCCTGATGGGAAAATAGAGTGACCTGTGCCTGTCCCAACACCTAGAGCTAGTCTCTCATTGGCTCCCCCTCTTCCCGTTCATCCTCAGGACAAATTGCAAGCTGTACGGAACGGGAGGTTAAAGGTGCTGATTCTCCAAGGAGGGAGATTGCTAGTAAAGCGGCTGGAATGGCGAACCCGAGCACAAGGAGATGAGAAATGAGGTGCGTTTTAGAAACCTTTCCCGATCACACGGTGTACCACCTTCTGGGTTTCTCATGCATGTTTTCGAGGTAGGAAGATGCCCTTGAACCTGGAGATTTGGGACCCATGGGATGGGTAACAGGCAGTATTACTTTAAAGGCTCTGCGTTTGCTCCCCCAACCTCACCAAAGCTCTCAGCCCCGAGAGTGTCCACCCTTATGTCTCATCCAGCTGTGGGTCTAGATATGGTCAATCCAGGTTGCATCACAGCCCCTGAACGAATTTTGTAAGAAATTCTCTCTCTTTCACTGTCTTTGTTTCACGGGTTTTTAAAAGTAATTTATTTTTATAATGGGGTTTAGCTGTTTTTCACGGCTGTGTTTATGCGGCTTTACAGCCACTTGACTCACTTCCAGAGAGATATCAATACATAGGTTTTAAGATTCTTACTAGTCAGATATATTCTTGTGCGGTGAATAGGGGGTGTTGAGTCCAGTTCACTGAGCAAGGAGTAGGTCTTTCTATTACATATTGGGTTTATGGAACGGTATCTGAGCTCATTTGAAACCCTTGTTTTATGCATCGCCCCACCCCACCTTTCCCGTTAAGCAGACATAGTGTGTTTTGTAAACGTGTGACTCTGTTCTGTTTTGTAATTCAGTTCAAGTGTAGCGGTTTTTACATTCCCTCTATAAGTGATAGCTTATGATAAGTGTCTTTTTCTGTGTGACTTATTTCACTTAGAATCGTCGTAGCTAAAGCCACTCATCATGCTGCTACTAGCCTTATGACATTGATTTCATGGCTGAGGGATATTCCATTGTACATAAGGACCACCACTTCTTTATCCATTTTTCTCTTTCCTGGGATATTTAAGGTGTCATGAAGTGGAGGTTCTTGTCAACAGAGCAGCCCTAAACTTTCGGGTGCCTGTGTCTTGCTGATTTTTAGTTTTCCCAATTTATACGCCCATGAGTGGAAGTGCCCTATGCGCTCTAAGCTGTGTTTTTTTGATGTTTCAGGACACACCGTACACTTCTCCAGAGTGGCTGTTGGCAATTTACATCCCGCCCATCAGCGTAGCAAGGCTCCCATTTCTCCATGGCCTGTTCTGCATTTCTGGTTTTGACACTTTTTTCCGCGTGGCCCTTTTGACCGATGGGAAGCGAGACTTCTTTGTAGCGCTGATTTGCCTTTCCAGGTTGCTTGGTTGGCCGAAAAGGGCGTATGCGTTTTTTCCTGAATATATTCAGGAAAAAACGCATACGCCCTTTTTGGCCAAGGGCATCATTGTCGACGTTTTGCCACTTTTCATGTGCTTTAAAGGCGATTCGAATCGACCTCCTGAAATCTGTTTCCTGCAATTCTGCCTTGCTTTCAGATCCTCTTCGGTGCCTTCCCTCAATATATTTGTGGACGAGAGTTATCATTTATAACTCTGCAGGTTTGTGAATTGCAGTGCCCCTGAGCTCCATTTTTCAACTCGCTTTTTTGGGAGCTGTCCGCAAAAGCGCAGGATCGCCTCAGGCCCTATTCTGCTTCTGGGCGGCAGGCTGAGCCTGTGGTTAATTCTTCTTCCTGATGGGAAAATAGAGTGACCTGTGCCTGTCCCAACACCTAGAGCTAGTCTCTCATTGGCTCCCCCTCTTCCCGTTCATCCTCAGGACAAATTGCAAGCTGTACGGAACGGGAGGTTAAAGGTGCTGATTCTCCAAGGAGGGAGATTGCTAGTAAAGCGGCTGGAATGGCGAACCCGAGCACAAGGAGATGAGAAATGAGGTGCGTTTTAGAAACCTTTCCCGATCACACGGTGTACCACCTTCTGGGTTTCTCATGCATGTTTTTGAGGTAGGAAGATGCCCTTGAACCTGCAGATTTGGGACCCATGGGATGGGTAACAGGCAGTATTACTTTAAAGGCTCTGCGTTTGCTCCCCCAACCTCACCAAACCTCTCAGCCGCGAGAGTGTCCACCCTTATGTCTCCTCCAGCTGTGGGTCTAGATATGGTCAATCCAGGTTGCATCACAGCCCCTGAACGAATTTTGTAAGAATTTCTCTCTCTTTCACTGTCTTTGTTTCACGGGTTTTTAAAAGGAATTTATTTTTATAATGGGGTTTAGCTGCTTTTCACGGCTGTGTTTCTGCCGCTTTACAGCCACTTGACTCACTTCCAGAGAGATATCAATACATAGGTTTTAAGATTCTTACTAGTCAGATATATTCTTGTGCGGTGAATAGGGGGTGTTGAGTCCAGTTCACTGAGCAAGGAGTAGGTCTTTCTATTACATATGGGGTTTATGGAACGGTATCTGAGCTCATTTGAAACCCTTGTTTTATGCATCACCCCACCCCACCTTTCCCGTTAAGAAGCCATAATGTGTTTTCTAAACGTGTGACTCTGTTCTGTCTTGTAATTCAGTTCAAGTGTAGCGGTTTTTACATTCCCTCTATAAGTGATAGCTTATAATAAGTGTGTTTTTCTGTATGACTTATTTCACTTAGAATCGTCGTGGCTAAAGCCACTCATCATGCTGCTACTAGCCTTATGACATTGATTTCATGGCTGAGTGATATTCCATTGTACATAAGGACCACCACTTCTTTATCCATTTTTCTCTTTCCTGGGATATTTAAGGTGTCACGAAGTGAAGGTTCTTGTCAACAGAGCAGCCCCAAACTTTGGGGTGCCTGTGTCTTGCTGATATTTAGTTTTCCCAATTTATACGCCCATGAGTGGAAGTGCCCTATGCGCTCTAAGCTGTGTTTTTTCGATGTTTCAGGACACACCGTACACTTCTCCAGAGTGGCTGTTGGCAATTTACATCCCGCCCATCAGCGTAGCAAGGCTCCCATTTCTCCATGGCCTGTCCTGCATTTCTGGTTTTGACACTTTTTTCCGCATGGCCCTTTTGACCGATGGGAAGCGAGACTTCTTTGTAGCGCTGATTTGCCTTTCCAGGTTGCTTGGTTGGCGGAAAAGGGCGTATGCGTTTTTTCCTGAATATATTCAGGAAAAAACGCATACGCCCTTTTTGGCCAAGGGCATCATTGTCGACGTTTTGCCACTTTTCATGTGCTTTAAAGGCGATTCGAATCGACCTCCTGAAATCTGTTTCCTGCAATTCTGCCTTGCTTTCAGATCCTCTTCGGTGCCTTCCCTCAATATATTTGTGGACGAGAGTTATCATTTATAACTCTGCAGGTTTGTGAATTGCAGTGCCCCTGAGCTCCATTTTTCAACTCGCTTTTTTGGGAGCTGTCCGCAAAAGCGCAGGATCGCCTCAGGCCCTATTCTGCTTCCGGGCGGCAGGCTGAGCCTGTGGTTAATTCTTCTTCCTGATGGGAAAATAGAGTGACCTGTGCCTGTCCCAACACCTAGAGCTAGTCTCTCATTGGCTCCCCCTCTTCCCGTTCATCCTCAGGACAAATTGCAAGCTGTACGGAACGGGAGGTTAAAGGTGCTGATTCTCCAAGGAGGGAGATTGCTAGTAAAGCGGCTGGAATGGCGAACCCGAGCACAAGGAGATGAGAAATGAGGTGCGTTTTAGAAACCTTTCCCGATCACATGGTGTACCACCTTCTGGGTTTCTCATGCATGTTTTCGAGGTAGGAAGATGCCCTTGAACCTGGAGATTTGGGACCCATGGGATGGGTAACAGGCAGTATTACTTTAAAGGCTCTGCGTTTGCTCCCCCAACCTCACCAAACCTCTCAGCCCCGAGAGTGTCCACCCTTATGTCTCCTCCAGCTGTGGGTCTAGATATGGTCAATCCAGGTTGCATCACAGCCCCTGAACGAATTTTGTAAGAATTTCTCTCTCTTTCACTGTCTTTGTTTCACGGGTTTTTAAAAGGAATTTATTTTTATAATGGGGTTTAGCTGCTTTTCACGGCTGTGTTTCTGCCGCTTTACAGCCACTTGACTCACTTCCAGAGAGATATCAATACATAGGTTTTAAGATTCTTACTAGTCAGATATATTCTTGTGCGGTGAATAGGGGGTGTTGAGTCCAGTTCACTGAGCAAGGAGTAGGTCTTTCTATTACATATTGGGTTTATGGAACGGTATCTGAGCTCATTTGAAACCCTTGTTTTATGCATCACCCCACCCCACCTTTCCCGTTAAGCAGACATAGTGTGTTTTGTAAACGTGTGACTCTGTTCTGTTTTGTAATTCAGTTCAAGTGTAGCGGTTTTTACATTCCCTCTATAAGTGATAGCTTATGATAAGTGTCTTTTTCTGTGTGACTTATTTCACTTAGAATCGTCGTAGCTAAAGCCACTTATCATGCTGCTACTAGCCTTATGACATTGATTTCATGGCTGAGGGATATTCCATTGTACATAAGGACCACCACTTCTTTATCCATTTTTCTCTTTCCTGGGATATTTAAGGTGTCATGAAGTGGAGGTTCTTGTCAACAGAGCAGCCCTAAACTTTCGGGTGCCTTTGTCTTGCTGATTTTTAGTTTTCCCAATTTATACACCCATGAGTGGAAGTGCCCTATGCGCTCTAAGCTGTGTTTTTTTGATGTTTCAGGACACACCGTACACTTCTCCAGAGTGGCTGTTGGCAATTTACATCCCGCCCATCAGCGTAGCAAGGCTCCCATTTCTCCATGGCCTGTTCTGCATTTCTGGTTTTGACACTTTTTTCCGCGTGGCCCTTTTGACCGATGGGAAGCGAGACTTCTTTGTAGCGCTGATTTGCCTTTCCAGGTTGCTTGGTTGGCCGAAAAGGGCGTATGCGTTTTTTCCTGAATATATTCAGGAAAAAACGCATACGCCCTTTTTGGCCAAGGGCATCATTGTCGACGTTTTGCCACTTTTCATGTGCTTTAAAGGCGATTCGAATCGACCTCCTGAAATCTGTTTCCTGCAATTCTGCCTTGCTTTCAGATCCTCTTCGGTGCCTTCCCTCAATATATTTGTGGACGAGAGTTATCATTTATAACTCTGCAGGTTTGTGAATTGCAGTGCCCCTGAGCTCCATTTTTCAACTCGCTTTTTTGGGAGCTGTCCGCAAAAGTGCAGGATCGCCTCAGGCCCTATTCTGCTTCCGGGCGGCAGGCTGAGCCTGTGGTTAATTCTTCTTCCTGATGGGAAAATAGAGTGACCTGTGCCTGTCCCAACACCTAGAGCTAGTCTCTCATTGGCTCCCCCTCTTCCCGTTCATCCTCAGGACAAATTGCAAGCTGTACGGAACGGGAGGTTAAAGGTGCTGATTCTCCAAGGAGGGAGATTGCTAGTAAAGCGGCTGGAATGGCGAACCCGAGCACAAGGAGATGAGAAATGAGGTGCGTTTTAGAAACCTTTCCCGATCACACGGTGTACCACCTTCTGGGTTTCTCATGCATGTTTTCGAGGTAGGAAGATGCCCTTGAACCTGGAGATTTGGGACCCATGGGATGGGTAACAGGCAGTATTACTTTAAAGGCTCTGCGTTTGCTCCCCCAACCTCACCAAACCTCTCAGCCGCGAGAGTGTCCACCCTTATGTCTCCTCCAGCTGTGGGTCTAGATATGGTCAATCCAGGTTGCATCACAGCCCCTGAACGAATTTTGTAAGAATTTCTCTCTCTTTCACTGTCTTTGTTTCACGGGTTTTTAAAAGGAATTTATTTTTATAATGGGGTTTAGCTGTTTTTCACGGCTGTGTTTCTGCCGCTTTACAGCCACTTGACTCACTTCCAGAGAGATATCAATACATAGGTTTTAAGATTCTTACTAGTCAGATATATTCTTGTGCGGTGAATAGGGGGTGTTGAGTCCAGTTCACTGAGCAAGGAGTAGGTCTTTCTATTACATATGGGGTTTATGGAACGGTATCTGAGCTCATTTGAAACCCTTGTTTTATGCATCACCCCACCCCACCTTTCCCGTTAAGAAGCCATAATGTGTTTTCTAAACGTGTGACTCTGTTCTGTCTTGTAATTCAGTTCAAGTGTAGCGGTTTTTACATTCCCTCTATAAGTGATAGCTTATAATAAGTGTGTTTTTCTGTATGACTTATTTCACTTAGAATCGTCGTGGCTAAAGCCACTCATCATGCTGCTACTAGCCTTATGACATTGATTTCATGGCTGAGGGATATTCCATTGTACATAAGGACCACCACTTCTTTATCCATTTTTCTCTTTCCTGGGATATTTAAGGTGTCACGAAGTGGAGGTTCTTGTCAACAGAGCAGCCCCAAACTTTGGGGTGCCTGTGTCTTGCTGATTTTTAGTTTTCCCAATTTATACGCCCATGAGTGGAAGTGCCCTATGCGCTCTAAGCTGTGTTTTTTCGATGTTTCAGGACACACCGTACACTTCTCCAGAGTGGCTGTTGGCAATTTACATCCCGCCCATCAGCGTAGCAAGGCTCCCATTTCTCCATGGCCTGTCCTGCATTTCTGGTTTTGACACTTTTTTCCGCATGGCCCTTTTGACCGATGGGAAGCGAGACTTCTTTGTAGCGCTGATTTGCCTTTCCAGGTTGCTTGGTTGGCCAAAAAGGGCGTATGCGTTTTTTCCTGAATATATTCAGGAAAAAACGCATACGCCCTTTTTGGCCAAGGGCATCATTGTCCACATTTTGCCGCTTTTCATGTGCTTTAAAGGCGATTCGAATCGACCTCCTGAAATCTGTTTCCTGCAATTCTGCCTTGCTTTCAGATCCTCTTCGGTGCCTTCCCTCAATATATTTGTGGACGAGAGTTATCATTTATAACTCTGCAGGTTTGTGAATTGCAGTGCCCCTGAGCTCCATTTTTCAACTCGCTTTTTTGGGAGCTGGCCGCAAAAGCGCAGGATCGCCTCAGGCCCTATTCTGCTTCCGGGCGGCAGGCTGAGCCTGTGGTTAATTCTTCTTCCTGATGGGAAAATAGAGTGACCTGTGCCTGTCCCAACACCTAGAGCTAGTCTCTCATTGGCTCCCCCTCTTCCCGTTCATCCTCAGGACAAATTGCAAGCTGTACGGAACGGGAGGTTAAAGGTGCTGATTCTCCAAGGAGGGAGATTGCTAGTAAAGCGGCTGGAATGGCGAACCCGAGCACAAGGAGATGAGAAATGAGGTGCGTTTTAGAAACCTTTCCCGATCACACGGTGTACCACCTTCTGGGTTTCTCATGCATGTTTTCGAGGTAGGAAGATGCCCTTGAACCTGGAGATTTGGGACCCATGGGATGGGTAACAGGCAGTATTACTTTAAAGGCTCTGCGTTTGCTCCCCCAACCTCACCAAACCTCTCAGCCCCGAGAGTGTCCACCCTTATGTCTCATCCAGCTGTGGGTCTAGATATGGTCAATCCAGGTTGCATCACAGCCCCTGAACGAATTTTGTAAGAAATTCTCTCTCTTTCACTGTCTTTGTTTCACGGGTTTTTAAAAGTAATTTATTTTTATAATGGGGTTTAGCTGCTTTTCACGGCTGTGTTTCTGCCGCTTTACAGCCACTTGACTCACTTCCAGAGAGATATCAATACATAGGTTTTAAGATTCTTACTAGTCAGATATATTCTTGTGCGGTGAATAGGGGGTGTTGAGTCCAGTTCACTGAGCAAGGAGTAGGTCTTTCTATTACATATTGGGTTTATGGAACGGTATCTGAGCTCATTTGAAACCCTTGTTTTATGCATCACCCCACCCCACCTTTCCCGTTAAGCAGACATAGTGTGTTTTGTAAACGTGTGACTCTGTTCTGTTTTGTAATTCAGTTCAAGTGTAGCGGTTTTTACATTCCCTCTATAAGTGATAGCTTATGATAAGTGTCTTTTTCTGTGTGACTTATTTCACTTAGAATCGTCGTAGCTAAAGCCACTCATCATGCTGCTACTAGCCTTATGACATTGATTTCATGGCTGAGGGATATTCCATTGTACATAAGGACCACCACTTCTTTATCCATTTTTCTCTTTCCTGGGATATTTAAGGTGTCATGAAGTGGAGGTTCTTGTCAACAGAGCAGCCCTAAACTTTCGGGTGCCTGTGTCTTGCTGATTTTTAGTTTTCCCAATTTATACGCCCATGAGTGGAAGTGCCCTATGCGCTCTAAGCTGTGTTTTTTTGATGTTTCAGGACACACCGTACACTTCTCCAGAGTGGCTGTTGGCAATTTACATCCCGCCCATCAGCGTAGCAAGGCTCCCATTTCTCCATGGCCTGTTCTGCATTTCTGGTTTTGACACTTTTTTCCGCGTGGCCCTTTTGACCGATGGGAAGCGAGACTTCTTTGTAGCGCTGATTTGCCTTTCCAGGTTGCTTGGTTGGCCGAAAAGGGCGTATGCGTTTTTTCCTGAATATATTCAGGAAAAAACGCATACGCCCTTTTTGGCCAAGGGCATCATTGTCGACGTTTTGCCACTTTTCATGTGCTTTAAAGGCGATTCGAATCGACCTCCTGAAATCTGTTTCCTGCAATTCTGCCTTGCTTTCAGATCCTCTTCGGTGCCTTCCCTCAATATATTTGTGGACGAGAGTTATCATTTATAACTCTGCAGGTTTGTGAATTGCAGTGCCCCTGAGCTCCATTTTTCAACTCGCTTTTTTGGGAGCTGTCCGCAAAAGCGCAGGATCGCCTCAGGCCCTATTCTGCTTCTGGGCGGCAGGCTGAGCCTGTGGTTAATTCTTCTTCCTGATGGGAAAATAGAGTGACCTGTGCCTGTCCCAACACCTAGAGCTAGTCTCTCATTGGCTCCCCCTCTTCCCGTTCATCCTCAGGACAAATTGCAAGCTGTACGGAACGGGAGGTTAAAGGTGCTGATTCTCCAAGGAGGGAGATTGCTAGTAAAGCGGCTGGAATGGCGAACCCGAGCACAAGGAGATGAGAAATGAGGTGCGTTTTAGAAACCTTTCCCGATCACACGGTGTACCACCTTCTGGGTTTCTCATGCATGTTTTTGAGGTAGGAAGATGCCCTTGAACCTGCAGATTTGGGACCCATGGGATGGGTAACAGGCAGTATTACTTTAAAGGCTCTGCGTTTGCTCCCCCAACCTCACCAAACCTCTCAGCCGCGAGAGTGTCCACCCTTATGTCTCCTCCAGCTGTGGGTCTAGATATGGTCAATCCAGGTTGCATCACAGCCCCTGAACGAATTTTGTAAGAATTTCTCTCTCTTTCACTGTCTTTGTTTCACGGGTTTTTAAAAGGAATTTATTTTTATAATGGGGTTTAGCTGCTTTTCACGGCTGTGTTTCTGCCGCTTTACAGCCACTTGACTCACTTCCAGAGAGATATCAATACATAGGTTTTAAGATTCTTACTAGTCAGATATATTCTTGTGCGGTGAATAGGGGGTGTTGAGTCCAGTTCACTGAGCAAGGAGTAGGTCTTTCTATTACATATGGGGTTTATGGAACGGTATCTGAGCTCATTTGAAAGCCTTGTTTTATGCATCACCCCACCCCACCTTTCCCGTTAAGAAGCCATAATGTGTTTTCTAAACGTGTGACTCTGTTCTGTCTTGTAATTCAGTTCAAGTGTAGCGGTTTTTACATTCCCTCTATAAGTGATAGCTTATAATAAGTGTGTTTTTCTGTATGACTTATTTCACTTAGAATCGTCGTGGCTAAAGCCACTCATCATGCTGCTACTAGCCTTATGACATTGATTTCATGGCTGAGGGATATTCCATTGTACATAAGGACCACCACTTCTTTATCCATTTTTCTCTTTCCTGGGATATTTAAGGTGTCACGAAGTGAAGGTTCTTGTCAACAGAGCAGCCCCAAACTTTGGGGTGCCTGTGTCTTGCTGATTTTTAGTTTTCCCAATTTATACGCCCATGAGTGGAAGTGCCCTATGCGCTCTAAGCTGTGTTTTTTCGATGTTTCAGGACACACCGTACACTTCTCCAGAGTGGCTGTTGGCAATTTACATCCCGCCCATCAGCGTAGCAAGGCTCCCATTTCTCCATGGCCTGTCCTGCATTTCTGGTTTTGACACTTTTTTCCGCATGGCCCTTTTGACCGATGGGAAGCGAGACTTCTTTGTAGCGCTGATTTGCCTTTCCAGGTTGCTTGGTTGGCCAAAAAGGGCGTATGCGTTTTTTCCTGAATATATTCAGGAAAAAACGCATACGCCCTTTTTGGCCAAGGGCATCATTGTCGACATTTTGCCGCTTTTCATGTGCTTTAAAGGCGATTCGAATCGACCTCCTGAAATCTGTTTCCTGCAATTCTGCCTTGCTTTCAGATCCTCTTCGTTGCCTTCCCTCAATATATTTGTGGACGAGAGTTATCATTTATAACTCTGCAGGTTTGTGAATTGCAGTGCCCCTGAGCTCCATTTTTCAACTCGCTTTTTTGGGAGCTGGCCGCAAAAGCGCAGGATCGCCTCAGGCCCTATTCTGCTTCCGGGCGGCAGGCTGAGCCTGTGGTTAATTCTTCTTCCTGATGGGAAAATAGAGTGACCTGTGCCTGTCCCAACACCTAGAGCTAGTCTCTCATTGGCTCCCCCTCTTCCCGTTCATCCTCAGGACAAATTGCAAGCTGTACGGAACGGGAGGTTAAAGGTGCTGATTCTCCAAGGAGGGAGATTGCTAGTAAAGCGGCTGGAATGGCGAACCCGAGCACAAGGAGATGAGAAATGAGGTGCGTTTTAGAAACCTTTCCCGATCACACGGTGTACCACCTTCTGGGTTTCTCATGCATGTTTTCGAGGTAGGAAGATGCCCTTGAACCTGGAGATTTGGGACCCATGGGATGGGTAACAGGCAGTATTACTTTAAAGGCTCTGCGTTTGCTCCCCCAACCTCACCAAAGCTCTCAGCCCCGAGAGTGTCCACCCTTATGTCTCATCCAGCTGTGGGTCTAGATATGGTCAATCCAGGTTGCATCACAGCCCCTGAACGAATTTTGTAAGAAATTCTCTCTCTTTCACTGTCTTTGTTTCACGGGTTTTTAAAAGTAATTTATTTTTATAATGGGGTTTAGCTGTTTTTCACGGCTGTGTTTATGCGGCTTTACAGCCACTTGACTCACTTCCAGAGAGATATCAATACATAGGTTTTAAGATTCTTACTAGTCAGATATATTCTTGTGCGGTGAATAGGGGGTGTTGAGTCCAGTTCACTGAGCAAGGAGTAGGTCTTTCTATTACATATTGGGTTTATGGAACGGTATCTGAGCTCATTTGAAACCCTTGTTTTATGCATCACCCCACCCCACCTTTCCCGTTAAGCAGACATAGTGTGTTTTGTAAACGTGTGACTCTGTTCTGTTTTGTAATTCAGTTCAAGTGTAGCGGTTTTTACATTCCCTCTATAAGTGATAGCTTATGATAAGTGTCTTTTTCTGTGTGACTTATTTCACTTAGAATCGTCGTAGCTAAAGCCACTCATCATGCTGCTACTAGCCTTATGACATTGATTTCATGGCTGAGGGATATTCCATTGTACATAAGGACCACCACTTCTTTATCCATTTTTCTCTTTCCTGGGATATTTAAGGTGTCATGAAGTGGAGGTTCTTGTCAACAGAGCAGCCCTAAACTTTCGGGTGCCTGTGTCTTGCTGATTTTTAGTTTTCCCAATTTATACGCCCATGAGTGGAAGTGCCCTATGCGCTCTAAGCTGTGTTTTTTTGATGTTTCAGGACACACCGTACACTTCTCCAGAGTGGCTGTTGGCAATTTACATCCCGCCCATCAGCGTAGCAAGGCTCCCATTTCTCCATGGCCTGTTCTGCATTTCTGGTTTTGACACTTTTTTCCGCGTGGCCCTTTTGACCGATGGGAAGCGAGACTTCTTTGTAGCGCTGATTTGCCTTTCCAGGTTGCTTGGTTGGCCGAAAAGGGCGTATGCGTTTTTTCCTGAATATATTCAGGAAAAAACGCATACGCCCTTTTTGGCCAAGGGCATCATTGTCGACGTTTTGCCACTTTTCATGTGCTTTAAAGGCGATTCGAATCGACCTCCTGAAATCTGTTTCCTGCAATTCTGCCTTGCTTTCAGATCCTCTTCGGTGCCTTCCCTCAATATATTTGTGGACGAGAGTTATCATTTATAACTCTGCAGGTTTGTGAATTGCAGTGCCCCTGAGCTCCATTTTTCAACTCGCTTTTTTGGGAGCTGTCCGCAAAAGCGCAGGATCGCCTCAGGCCCTATTCTGCTTCTGGGCGGCAGGCTGAGCCTGTGGTTAATTCTTCTTCCTGATGGGAAAATAGAGTGACCTGTGCCTGTCCCAACACCTAGAGCTAGTCTCTCATTGGCTCCCCCTCTTCCCGTTCATCCTCAGGACAAATTGCAAGCTGTACGGAACGGGAGGTTAAAGGTGCTGATTCTCCAAGGAGGGAGATTGCTAGTAAAGCGGCTGGAATGGCGAACCCGAGCACAAGGAGATGAGAAATGAGGTGCGTTTTAGAAACCTTTCCCGATCACACGGTGTACCACCTTCTGGGTTTCTCATGCATGTTTTTGAGGTAGGAAGATGCCCTTGAACCTGCAGATTTGGGACCCATGGGATGGGTAACAGGCAGTATTACTTTAAAGGCTCTGCGTTTGCTCCCCCAACCTCACCAAACCTCTCAGCCGCGAGAGTGTCCACCCTTATGTCTCCTCCAGCTGTGGGTCTAGATATGGTCAATCCAGGTTGCATCACAGCCCCTGAACGAATTTTGTAAGAATTTCTCTCTCTTTCACTGTCTTTGTTTCACGGGTTTTTAAAAGGAATTTATTTTTATAATGGGGTTTAGCTGCTTTTCACGGCTGTGTTTCTGCCGCTTTACAGCCACTTGACTCACTTCCAGAGAGATATCAATACATAGGTTTTAAGATTCTTACTAGTCAGATATATTCTTGTGCGGTGAATAGGGGGTGTTGAGTCCAGTTCACTGAGCAAGGAGTAGGTCTTTCTATTACATATGGGGTTTATGGAACGGTATCTGAGCTCATTTGAAACCCTTGTTTTATGCATCACCCCACCCCACCTTTCCCGTTAAGAAGCCATAATGTGTTTTCTAAACGTGTGACTCTGTTCTGTCTTGTAATTCAGTTCAAGTGTAGCGGTTTTTACATTCCCTCTATAAGTGATAGCTTATAATAAGTGTGTTTTTCTGTATGACTTATTTCACTTAGAATCGTCGTGGCTAAAGCCACTCATCATGCTGCTACTAGCCTTATGACATTGATTTCATGGCTGAGGGATATTCCATTGTACATAAGGACCACCACTTCTTTATCCATTTTTCTCTTTCCTGGGATATTTAAGGTGTCACGAAGTGAAGGTTCTTGTCAACAGAGCAGCCCCAAACTTTGGGGTGCCTGTGTCTTGCTGATTTTTAGTTTTCCCAATTTATACGCCCATGAGTGGAAGTGCCCTATGCGCTCTAAGCTGTGTTTTTTCGATGTTTCAGGACACACCGTACACTTCTCCAGAGTGGCTGTTGGCAATTTACATCCCGCCCATCAGCGTAGCAAGGCTCCCATTTCTCCATGGCCTGTCCTGCATTTCTGGTTTTGACACTTTTTTCCGCATGGCCCTTTTGACCGATGGGAAGCGAGACTTCTTTGTAGCGCTGATTTGCCTTTCCAGGTTGCTTGGTTGGCCAAAAAGGGCGTATGCGTTTTTTCCTGAATATATTCAGGAAAAAACGCATACGCCCTTTTTGGCCAAGGGCATCATTGTCGACATTTTGCCGCTTTTCATGTGCTTTAAAGGCGATTCGAATCGACCTCCTGAAATCTGTTTCCTGCAATTCTGCCTTGCTTTCAGATCCTCTTCGTTGCCTTCCCTCAATATATTTGTGGACGAGAGTTATCATTTATAACTCTGCAGGTTTGTGAATTGCAGTGCCCCTGAGCTCCATTTTTCAACTCGCTTTTTTGGGAGCTGGCCGCAAAAGCGCAGGATCGCCTCAGGCCCTATTCTGCTTCCGGGCGGCAGGCTGAGCCTGTGGTTAATTCTTCTTCCTGATGGGAAAATAGAGTGACCTGTGCCTGTCCCAACACCTAGAGCTAGTCTCTCATTGGCTCCCCCTCTTCCCGTTCATCCTCAGGACAAATTGCAAGCTGTACGGAACGGGAGGTTAAAGGTGCTGATTCTCCAAGGAGGGAGATTGCTAGTAAAGCGGCTGGAATGGCGAACCCGAGCACAAGGAGATGAGAAATGAGGTGCGTTTTAGAAACCTTTCCCGATCACACGGTGTACCACCTTCTGGGTTTCTCATGCATGTTTTCGAGGTAGGAAGATGCCCTTGAACCTGGAGATTTGGGACCCATGGGATGGGTAACAGGCAGTATTACTTTAAAGGCTCTGCGTTTGCTCCCCCAACCTCACCAAAGCTCTCAGCCCCGAGAGTGTCCACCCTTATGTCTCATCCAGCTGTGGGTCTAGATATGGTCAATCCAGGTTGCATCACAGCCCCTGAACGAATTTTGTAAGAAATTCTCTCTCTTTCACTGTCTTTGTTTCACGGGTTTTTAAAAGTAATTTATTTTTATAATGGGGTTTAGCTGTTTTTCACGGCTGTGTTTATGCGGCTTTACAGCCACTTGACTCACTTCCAGAGAGATATCAATACATAGGTTTTAAGATTCTTACTAGTCAGATATATTCTTGTGCGGTGAATAGGGGGTGTTGAGTCCAGTTCACTGAGCAAGGAGTAGGTCTTTCTATTACATATTGGGTTTATGGAACGGTATCTGAGCTCATTTGAAACCCTTGTTTTATGCATCACCCCACCCCACCTTTCCCGTTAAGCAGACATAGTGTGTTTTGTAAACGTGTGACTCTGTTCTGTTTTGTAATTCAGTTCAAGTGTAGCGGTTTTTACATTCCCTCTATAAGTGATAGCTTATGATAAGTGTCTTTTTCTGTGTGACTTATTTCACTTAGAATCGTCGTAGCTAAAGCCACTCATCATGCTGCTACTAGCCTTATGACATTGATTTCATGGCTGAGGGATATTCCATTGTACATAAGGACCACCACTTCTTTATCCATTTTTCTCTTTCCTGGGATATTTAAGGTGTCATGAAGTGGAGGTTCTTGTCAACAGAGCAGCCCTAAACTTTCGGGTGCCTGTGTCTTGCTGATTTTTAGTTTTCCCAATTTATACGCCCATGAGTGGAAGTGCCCTATGCGCTCTAAGCTGTGTTTTTTTGATGTTTCAGGACACACCGTACACTTCTCCAGAGTGGCTGTTGGCAATTTACATCCCGCCCATCAGCGTAGCAAGGCTCCCATTTCTCCATGGCCTGTTCTGCATTTCTGGTTTTGACACTTTTTTCCGCGTGGCCCTTTTGACCGATGGGAAGCGAGACTTCTTTGTAGCGCTGATTTGCCTTTCCAGGTTGCTTGGTTGGCCGAAAAGGGCGTATGCGTTTTTTCCTGAATATATTCAGGAAAAAACGCATACGCCCTTTTTGGCCAAGGGCATCATTGTCGACGTTTTGCCACTTTTCATGTGCTTTAAAGGCGATTCGAATCGACCTCCTGAAATCTGTTTCCTGCAATTCTGCCTTGCTTTCAGATCCTCTTCGGTGCCTTCCCTCAATATATTTGTGGACGAGAGTTATCATTTATAACTCTGCAGGTTTGTGAATTGCAGTGCCCCTGAGCTCCATTTTTCAACTCGCTTTTTTGGGAGCTGTCCGCAAAAGCGCAGGATCGCCTCAGGCCCTATTCTGCTTCTGGGCGGCAGGCTGAGCCTGTGGTTAATTCTTCTTCCTGATGGGAAAATAGAGTGACCTGTGCCTGTCCCAACACCTAGAGCTAGTCTCTCATTGGCTCCCCCTCTTCCCGTTCATCCTCAGGACAAATTGCAAGCTGTACGGAACGGGAGGTTAAAGGTGCTGATTCTCCAAGGAGGGAGATTGCTAGTAAAGCGGCTGGAATGGCGAACCCGAGCACAAGGAGATGAGAAATGAGGTGCGTTTTAGAAACCTTTCCCGATCACACGGTGTACCACCTTCTGGGTTTCTCATGCATGTTTTTGAGGTAGGAAGATGCCCTTGAACCTGCAGATTTGGGACCCATGGGATGGGTAACAGGCAGTATTACTTTAAAGGCTCTGCGTTTGCTCCCCCAACCTCACCAAACCTCTCAGCCGCGAGAGTGTCCACCCTTATGTCTCCTCCAGCTGTGGGTCTAGATATGGTCAATCCAGGTTGCATCACAGCCCCTGAACGAATTTTGTAAGAATTTCTCTCTCTTTCACTGTCTTTGTTTCACGGGTTTTTAAAAGGAATTTATTTTTATAATGGGGTTTAGCTGCTTTTCACGGCTGTGTTTCTGCCGCTTTACAGCCACTTGACTCACTTCCAGAGAGATATCAATACATAGGTTTTAAGATTCTTACTAGTCAGATATATTCTTGTGCGGTGAATAGGGGGTGTTGAGTCCAGTTCACTGAGCAAGGAGTAGGTCTTTCTATTACATATGGGGTTTATGGAACGGTATCTGAGCTCATTTGAAACCCTTGTTTTATGCATCACCCCACCCCACCTTTCCCGTTAAGAAGCCATAATGTGTTTTCTAAACGTGTGACTCTGTTCTGTCTTGTAATTCAGTTCAAGTGTAGCGGTTTTTACATTCCCTCTATAAGTGATAGCTTATAATAAGTGTGTTTTTCTGTATGACTTATTTCACTTAGAATCGTCGTGGCTAAAGCCACTCATCATGCTGCTACTAGCCTTATGACATTGATTTCATGGCTGAGTGATATTCCATTGTACATAAGGACCACCACTTCTTTATCCATTTTTCTCTTTCCTGGGATATTTAAGGTGTCACGAAGTGAAGGTTTTTGTCAACAGAGCAGCCCCAAACTTTGGGGTGCCTGTGTCTTGCTGATTTTTAGTTTTCCCAATTTATACGCCCATGAGTGGAAGTGCCCTATGCGCTCTAAGCTGTGTTTTTTCGATGTTTCAGGACACACCGTACACTTCTCCAGAGTGGCTGTTGGCAATTTACATCCCGCCCATCAGCGTAGCAAGGCTCCCATTTCTCCATGGCCTGTCCTGCATTTCTGGTTTTGACACTTTTTTCCGCATGGCCCTTTTGACCGATGGGAAGCGAGACTTCTTTGTAGCGCTGATTTGCCTTTCCAGGTTGCTTGGTTGGCCGAAAAGGGCGTATGCGTTTTTTCCTGAATATATTCAGGAAAAAACGCATACGCCCTTTTTGGCCAAGGGCATCATTGTCGACGTTTTGCCACTTTTCATGTGCTTTAAAGGCGATTCGAATCGACCTCCTGAAATCTGTTTCCTGCAATTCTGCCTTGCTTTCAGATCCTCTTCGGTGCCTTCCCTCAATATATTTGTGGACGAGAGTTATCATTTATAACTCTGCAGGTTTGTGAATTGCAGTGCCCCTGAGCTCCATTTTTCAACTCGCTTTTTTGGGAGCTGTCCGCAAAAGCGCAGGATCGCCTCAGGCCCTATTCTGCTTCCGGGCGGCAGGCTGAGCCTGTGGTTAATTCTTCTTCCTGATGGGAAAATAGAGTGACCTGTGCCTGTCCCAACACCTAGAGCTAGTCTCTCATTGGCTCCCCCTCTTCCCGTTCATCCTCAGGACAAATTGCAAGCTGTACGGAACGGGAGGTTAAAGGTGCTGATTCTCCAAGGAGGGAGATTGCTAGTAAAGCGGCTGGAATGGCGAACCCGAGCACAAGGAGATGAGAAATGAGGTGCGTTTTAGAAACCTTTCCCGATCACACGGTGTACCACCTTCTGGGTTTCTCATGCATGTTTTCGAGGTAGGAAGATGCCCTTGAACCTGGAGATTTGGGACCCATGGGATGGGTAACAGGCAGTATTACTTTAAAGGCTCTGCGTTTGCTCCCCCAACCTCACCAAACCTCTCAGCCCCGAGAGTGTCCACCCTTATGTCTCCTCCAGCTGTGGGTCTAGATATGGTCAATCCAGGTTGCATCACAGCCCCTGAACGAATTTTGTAAGAATTTCTCTCTCTTTCACTGTCTTTGTTTCACGGGTTTTTAAAAGGAATTTATTTTTATAATGGGGTTTAGCTGCTTTTCACGGCTGTGTTTCTGCCGCTTTACAGCCACTTGACTCACTTCCAGAGAGATATCAATACATAGGTTTTAAGATTCTTACTAGTCAGATATATTCTTGTGCGGTGAATAGGGGGTGTTGAGTCCAGTTCACTGAGCAAGGAGTAGGTCTTTCTATTACATATTGGGTTTATGGAACGGTATCTGAGCTCATTTGAAACCCTTGTTTTATGCATCACCCCACCCCACCTTTCCCGTTAAGCAGACATAGTGTGTTTTGTAAACGTGTGACTCTGTTCTGTTTTGTAATTCAGTTCAAGTGTAGCGGTTTTTACATTCCCTCTATAAGTGATAGCTTATGATAAGTGTCTTTTTCTGTGTGACTTATTTCACTTAGAATCGTCGTAGCTAAAGCCACTCATCATGCTGCTACTAGCCTTATGACATTGATTTCATGGCTGAGGGATATTCCATTGTACATAAGGACCACCACTTCTTTATCCATTTTTCTCTTTCCTGGGATATTTAAGGTGTCATGAAGTGGAGGTTCTTGTCAACAGAGCAGCCCTAAACTTTCGGGTGCCTGTGTCTTGCTGATTTTTAGTTTTCCCAATTTATACGCCCATGAGTGGAAGTGCCCTATGCGCTCTAAGCTGTGTTTTTTCGATGTTTCAGGACACACCGTACACTTCTCCAGAGTGGCTGTTGGCAATTTACATCCCGCCCATCAGCGTAGCAAGGCTCCCATTTCTCCATGGCCTGTTCTGCATTTCTGGTTTTGACACTTTTTTCCGCGTGGCCCTTTTGACCGATGGGAAGCGAGACTTCTTTGTAGCGCTGATTTGCCTTTCCAGGTTGCTTGGTTGGCCGAAAAGGGCGTATGCGTTTTTTCCTGAATATATTCAGGAAAAAACGCATACGCCCTTTTTGGCCAAGGGCATCATTGTCGACGTTTTGCCACTTTTCATGTGCTTTAAAGGCGATTCGAATCGACCTCCTGAAATCTGTTTCCTGCAATTCTGCCTTGCTTTCAGATCCTCTTCGGTGCCTTCCCTCAATATATTTGTGGACGAGAGTTATCATTTATAACTCTGCAGGTTTGTGAATTGCAGTGCCCCTGAGCTCCATTTTTCAACTCGCTTTTTTGGGAGCTGTCCGCAAAAGCGCAGGATCGCCTCAGGCCCTATTCTGCTTCTGGGCGGCAGGCTGAGCCTGTGGTTAATTCTTCTTCCTGATGGGAAAATAGAGTGACCTGTGCCTGTCCCAACACCTAGAGCTAGTCTCTCATTGGCTCCCCCTCTTCCCGTTCATCCTCAGGACAAATTGCAAGCTGTACGGAACGGGAGGTTAAAGGTGCTGATTCTCCAAGGAGGGAGATTGCTAGTAAAGCGGCTGGAATGGCGAACCCGAGCACAAGGAGATGAGAAATGAGGTGCGTTTTAGAAACCTTTCCCGATCACACGGTGTACCACCTTCTGGGTTTCTCATGCATGTTTTCGAGGTAGGAAGATGCCCTTGAACCTGGAGATTTGGGACCCATGGGATGGGTAACAGGCAGTATTACTTTAAAGGCTCTGCGTTTGCTCCCCCAACCTCACCAAACCTCTCAGCCCCGAGAGTGTCCACCCTTATGTCTCATCCAGCTGTGGGTCTAGATATGGTCAATCCAGGTTGCATCACAGCCCCTGAACGAATTTTGTAAGAAATTCTCTCTCTTTCACTGTCTTTGTTTCACGGGTTTTTAAAAGTAATTTATTTTTATAATGGGGTTTAGCTGTTTTTCACGGCTGTGTTTATGCGGCTTTACAGCCACTTGACTCACTTCCAGAGAGATATCAATACATAGGTTTTAAGATTCTTACTAGTCAGATATATTCTTGTGCGGTGAATAGGGGGTGTTGAGTCCAGTTCACTGAGCAAGGAGTAGGTCTTTCTATTACATATTGGGTTTATGGAACGGTATCTGAGCTCATTTGAAACCCTTGTTTTATGCATCACCCCACCCCACCTTTCCCGTTAAGCAGACATAGTGTGTTTTGTAAACGTGTGACTCTGTTCTGTTTTGTAATTCAGTTCAAGTGTAGCGGTTTTTACATTCCCTCTATAAGTGATAGCTTATGATAAGTGTCTTTTTCTGTGTGACTTATTTCACTTAGAATCGTCGTAGCTAAAGCCACTCATCATGCTGCTACTAGCCTTATGACATTGATTTCATGGCTGAGGGATATTCCATTGTACATAAGGACCACCACTTCTTTATCCATTTTTCTCTTTCCTGGGATATTTAAGGTGTCATGAAGTGGAGGTTCTTGTCAACAGAGCAGCCCTAAACTTTCGGGTGCCTTTGTCTTGCTGATTTTTAGTTTTCCCAATTTATACACCCATGAGTGGAAGTGCCCTATGCGCTCTAAGCTGTGTTTTTTTGATGTTTCAGGACACACCGTACACTTCTCCAGAGTGGCTGTTGGCAATTTACATCCCGCCCATCAGCGTAGCAAGGCTCCCATTTCTCCATGGCCTGTTCTGCATTTCTGGTTTTGACACTTTTTTCCGCGTGGCCCTTTTGACCGATGGGAAGCGAGACTTCTTTGTAGCGCTGATTTGCCTTTCCAGGTTGCTTGGTTGGCCGAAAAGGGCGTATGCGTTTTTTCCTGAATATATTCAGGAAAAAACGCATACGCCCTTTTTGGCCAAGGGCATCATTGTCGACGTTTTGCCACTTTTCATGTGCTTTAAAGGCGATTCGAATCGACCTCCTGAAATCTGTTTCCTGCAATTCTGCCTTGCTTTCAGATCCTCTTCGGTGCCTTCCCTCAATATATTTGTGGACGAGAGTTATCATTTATAACTCTGCAGGTTTGTGAATTGCAGTGCCCCTGAGCTCCATTTTTCAACTCGCTTTTTTGGGAGCTGTCCGCAAAAGTGCAGGATCGCCTCAGGCCCTATTCTGCTTCCGGGCGGCAGGCTGAGCCTGTGGTTAATTCTTCTTCCTGATGGGAAAATAGAGTGACCTGTGCCTGTCCCAACACCTAGAGCTAGTCTCTCATTGGCTCCCCCTCTTCCCGTTCATCCTCAGGACAAATTGCAAGCTGTACGGAACGGGAGGTTAAAGGTGCTGATTCTCCAAGGAGGGAGATTGCTAGTAAAGCGGCTGGAATGGCGAACCCGAGCACAAGGAGATGAGAAATGAGGTGCGTTTTAGAAACCTTTCCCGATCACACGGTGTACCACCTTCTGGGTTTCTCATGCATGTTTTCGAGGTAGGAAGATGCCCTTGAACCTGGAGATTTGGGACCCATGGGATGGGTAACAGGCAGTATTACTTTAAAGGCTCTGCGTTTGCTCCCCCAACCTCACCAAACCTCTCAGCCGCGAGAGTGTCCACCCTTATGTCTCCTCCAGCTGTGGGTCTAGATATGGTCAATCCAGGTTGCATCACAGCCCCTGAACGAATTTTGTAAGAATTTCTCTCTCTTTCACTGTCTTTGTTTCACGGGTTTTTAAAAGGAATTTATTTTTATAATGGGGTTTAGCTGTTTTTCACGGCTGTGTTTCTGCCGCTTTACAGCCACTTGACTCACTTCCAGAGAGATATCAATACATAGGTTTTAAGATTCTTACTAGTCAGATATATTCTTGTGCGGTGAATAGGGGGTGTTGAGTCCAGTTCACTGAGCAAGGAGTAGGTCTTTCTATTACATATGGGGTTTATGGAACGGTATCTGAGCTCATTTGAAACCCTTGTTTTATGCATCACCCCACCCCACCTTTCCCGTTAAGAAGCCATAATGTGTTTTCTAAACGTGTGACTCTGTTCTGTCTTGTAATTCAGTTCAAGTGTAGCGGTTTTTACATTCCCTCTATAAGTGATAGCTTATAATAAGTGTGTTTTTCTGTATGACTTATTTCACTTAGAATCGTCGTGGCTAAAGCCACTCATCATGCTGCTACTAGCCTTATGACATTGATTTCATGGCTGAGGGATATTCCATTGTACATAAGGACCACCACTTCTTTATCCATTTTTCTCTTTCCTGGGATATTTAAGGTGTCACGAAGTGGAGGTTCTTGTCAACAGAGCAGCCCCAAACTTTGGGGTGCCTGTGTCTTGCTGATTTTTAGTTTTCCCAATTTATACGCCCATGAGTGGAAGTGCCCTATGCGCTCTAAGCTGTGTTTTTTCGATGTTTCAGGACACACCGTACACTTCTCCAGAGTGGCTGTTGGCAATTTACATCCCGCCCATCAGCGTAGCAAGGCTCCCATTTCTCCATGGCCTGTCCTGCATTTCTGGTTTTGACACTTTTTTCCGCATGGCCCTTTTGACCGATGGGAAGCGAGACTTCTTTGTAGCGCTGATTTGCCTTTCCAGGTTGCTTGGTTGGCCAAAAAGGGCGTATGCGTTTTTTCCTGAATATATTCAGGAAAAAACGCATACGCCCTTTTTGGCCAAGGGCATCATTGTCCACATTTTGCCGCTTTTCATGTGCTTTAAAGGCGATTCGAATCGACCTCCTGAAATCTGTTTCCTGCAATTCTGCCTTGCTTTCAGATCCTCTTCGGTGCCTTCCCTCAATATATTTGTGGACGAGAGTTATCATTTATAACTCTGCAGGTTTGTGAATTGCAGTGCCCCTGAGCTCCATTTTTCAACTCGCTTTTTTGGGAGCTGGCCGCAAAAGCGCAGGATCGCCTCAGGCCCTATTCTGCTTCCGGGCGGCAGGCTGAGCCTGTGGTTAATTCTTCTTCCTGATGGGAAAATAGAGTGACCTGTGCCTGTCCCAACACCTAGAGCTAGTCTCTCATTGGCTCCCCCTCTTCCCGTTCATCCTCAGGACAAATTGCAAGCTGTACGGAACGGGAGGTTAAAGGTGCTGATTCTCCAAGGAGGGAGATTGCTAGTAAAGCGGCTGGAATGGCGAACCCGAGCACAAGGAGATGAGAAATGAGGTGCGTTTTAGAAACCTTTCCCGATCACACGGTGTACCACCTTCTGGGTTTCTCATGCATGTTTTCGAGGTAGGAAGATGCCCTTGAACCTGGAGATTTGGGACCCATGGGATGGGTAACAGGCAGTATTACTTTAAAGGCTCTGCGTTTGCTCCCCCAACCTCACCAAACCTCTCAGCCCCGAGAGTGTCCACCCTTATGTCTCATCCAGCTGTGGGTCTAGATATGGTCAATCCAGGTTGCATCACAGCCCCTGAACGAATTTTGTAAGAAATTCTCTCTCTTTCACTGTCTTTGTTTCACGGGTTTTTAAAAGTAATTTATTTTTATAATGGGGTTTAGCTGCTTTTCACGGCTGTGTTTCTGCCGCTTTACAGCCACTTGACTCACTTCCAGAGAGATATCAATACATAGGTTTTAAGATTCTTACTAGTCAGATATATTCTTGTGCGGTGAATAGGGGGTGTTGAGTCCAGTTCACTGAGCAAGGAGTAGGTCTTTCTATTACATATTGGGTTTATGGAACGGTATCTGAGCTCATTTGAAACCCTTGTTTTATGCATCACCCCACCCCACCTTTCCCGTTAAGCAGACATAGTGTGTTTTGTAAACGTGTGACTCTGTTCTGTTTTGTAATTCAGTTCAAGTGTAGCGGTTTTTACATTCCCTCTATAAGTGATAGCTTATGATAAGTGTCTTTTTCTGTGTGACTTATTTCACTTAGAATCGTCGTAGCTAAAGCCACTCATCATGCTGCTACTAGCCTTATGACATTGATTTCATGGCTGAGGGATATTCCATTGTACATAAGGACCACCACTTCTTTATCCATTTTTCTCTTTCCTGGGATATTTAAGGTGTCATGAAGTGGAGGTTCTTGTCAACAGAGCAGCCCTAAACTTTCGGGTGCCTGTGTCTTGCTGATTTTTAGTTTTCCCAATTTATACGCCCATGAGTGGAAGTGCCCTATGCGCTCTAAGCTGTGTTTTTTTGATGTTTCAGGACACACCGTACACTTCTCCAGAGTGGCTGTTGGCAATTTACATCCCGCCCATCAGCGTAGCAAGGCTCCCATTTCTCCATGGCCTGTTCTGCATTTCTGGTTTTGACACTTTTTTCCGCGTGGCCCTTTTGACCGATGGGAAGCGAGACTTCTTTGTAGCGCTGATTTGCCTTTCCAGGTTGCTTGGTTGGCCGAAAAGGGCGTATGCGTTTTTTCCTGAATATATTCAGGAAAAAACGCATACGCCCTTTTTGGCCAAGGGCATCATTGTCGACGTTTTGCCACTTTTCATGTGCTTTAAAGGCGATTCGAATCGACCTCCTGAAATCTGTTTCCTGCAATTCTGCCTTGCTTTCAGATCCTCTTCGGTGCCTTCCCTCAATATATTTGTGGACGAGAGTTATCATTTATAACTCTGCAGGTTTGTGAATTGCAGTGCCCCTGAGCTCCATTTTTCAACTCGCTTTTTTGGGAGCTGTCCGCAAAAGCGCAGGATCGCCTCAGGCCCTATTCTGCTTCTGGGCGGCAGGCTGAGCCTGTGGTTAATTCTTCTTCCTGATGGGAAAATAGAGTGACCTGTGCCTGTCCCAACACCTAGAGCTAGTCTCTCATTGGCTCCCCCTCTTCCCGTTCATCCTCAGGACAAATTGCAAGCTGTACGGAACGGGAGGTTAAAGGTGCTGATTCTCCAAGGAGGGAGATTGCTAGTAAAGCGGCTGGAATGGCGAACCCGAGCACAAGGAGATGAGAAATGAGGTGCGTTTTAGAAACCTTTCCCGATCACACGGTGTACCACCTTCTGGGTTTCTCATGCATGTTTTCGAGGTAGGAAGATGCCCTTGAACCTGGAGATTTGGGACCCATGGGATGGGTAACAGGCAGTATTACTTTAAAGGCTCTGCGTTTGCTCCCCCAACCTCACCAAACCTCTCAGCCCCGAGAGTGTCCACCCTTATGTCTCCTCCAGCTGTGGGTCTAGATATGGTCAATCCAGGTTGCATCACAGCCCCTGAACGAATTTTGTAAGAATTTCTCTCTCTTTCACTGTCTTTGTTTCACGGGTTTTTAAAAGGAATTTATTTTTATAATGGGGTTTAGCTGCTTTTCACGGCTGTGTTTCTGCCGCTTTACAGCCACTTGACTCACTTCCAGAGAGATATCAATACATAGGTTTTAAGATTCTTACTAGTCAGATATATTCTTGTGCGGTGAATAGGGGGTGTTGAGTCCAGTTCACTGAGCAAGGAGTAGGTCTTTCTATTACATATTGGGTTTATGGAACGGTATCTGAGCTCATTTGAAACCCTTGTTTTATGCATCACCCCACCCCACCTTTCCCGTTAAGAAGCCATAATGTGTTTTCTAAACGTGTGACTCTGTTCTGTCTTGTAATTCAGTTCAAGTGTAGCGGTTTTTACATTCCCTCTATAAGTGATAGCTTATGATAAGTGTCTTTTTCTGTGTGACTTATTTCACTTAGAATCGTCGTAGCTAAAGCCACTCATCATGCTGCTACTAGCCTTATGACATTGATTTCATGGCTGAGGGATATTCCATTGTACATAAGGACCACCACTTCTTTATCCATTTTTCTCTTTCCTGGGATATTTAAGGTGTCATGAAGTGGAGGTTCTTGTCAACAGAGCAGCCCTAAACTTTCGGGTGCCTGTGTCTTGCTGATTTTGTTTTCCCAATTTATACGCCCATGAGTGGAAGTGCCCTATGCGCTCTAAGCTGTGTTTTTTCGATGTTTCAGGACACACCGTACACTTCTCCAGAGTGGCTGTTGGCAATTTACATCCCGCCCATCAGCGTAGCAAGGCTCCCATTTCTCCATGGCCTGTTCTGCATTTCTGGTTTTGACACTTTTTTCCGCGTGGCCCTTTTGACCGATGGGAAGCGAGACTTCTTTGTAGCGCTGATTTGCCTTTCCAGGTTGCTTGGTTGGCCGAAAAGGGCGTATGCGTTTTTTCCTGAATATATTCAGGAAAAAACGCATACGCCCTTTTTGGCCAAGGGCATCATTGTCGACGTTTTGCCACTTTTCATGTGCTTTAAAGGCGATTCGAATCGACCTCCTGAAATCTGTTTCCTGCAATTCTGCGTTGCTTTCAGATCCTCTTCGGTGCCTTCCCTCAATATATTTGTGGACGAGAGTTATCATTTATAACTCTGCAGGTTTGTGAATTGCAGTGCCCCTGAGCTCCATTTTTCAACTCGCTTTTTTGGGAGCTGTCCGCAAAAGCGCAGGATCGCCTCAGGCCCTATTCTGCTTCTGGGCGGCAGGCTGAGCCTGTGGTTAATTCTTCTTCCTGATGGGAAAATAGAGTGACCTGTGCCTGTCCCAACACCTAGAGCTAGTCTCTCATTGGCTCCCCCTCTTCCCGTTCATCCTCAGGACAAATTGCAAGCTGTACGGAACGGGAGGTTAAAGGTGCTGATTCTCCAAGGAGGGAGATTGCTAGTAAAGCGGCTGGAATGGCGAACCCGAGCACAAGGAGATGAGAAATGAGGTGCGTTTTAGAAACCTTTCCCGATCACACGGTGTACCACCTTCTGGGTTTCTCATGCATGTTTTCGAGGTAGGAAGATGCCCTTGAACCTGGAGATTTGGGACCCATGGGATGGGTAACAGGCAGTATTACTTTAAAGGCTCTGCGTTTGCTCCCCCAACCTCACCAAACCTCTCAGCCCCGAGAGTGTCCACCCTTATGTCTCATCCAGCTGTGGGTCTAGATATGGTCAATCCAGGTTGCATCACAGCCCCTGAACGAATTTTGTAAGAAATTCTCTCTCTTTCACTGTCTTTGTTTCACGGGTTTTTAAAAGTAATTTATTTTTATAATGGGGTTTAGCTGTTTTTCACGGCTGTGTTTATGCGGCTTTACAGCCACTTGACTCACTTCCAGAGAGATATCAATACATAGGTTTTAAGATTCTTACTAGTCAGATATATTCTTGTGCGGTGAATAGGGGGTGTTGAGTCCAGTTCACTGAGCAAGGAGTAGGTCTTTCTATTACATATTGGGTTTATGGAACGGTATCTGAGCTCATTTGAAACCCTTGTTTTATGCATCACCCCACCCCACCTTTCCCGTTAAGCAGACATAGTGTGTTTTGTAAACGTGTGACTCTGTTCTGTTTTGTAATTCAGTTCAAGTGTAGCGGTTTTTACATTCCCTCTATAAGTGATAGCTTATGATAAGTGTCTTTTTCTGTGTGACTTATTTCACTTAGAATCGTCGTAGCTAAAGCCACTCATCATGCTGCTACTAGCCTTATGACATTGATTTCATGGCTGAGGGATATTCCATTGTACATAAGGACCACCACTTCTTTATCCATTTTTCTCTTTCCTGGGATATTTAAGGTGTCATGAAGTGGAGGTTCTTGTCAACAGAGCAGCCCTAAACTTTCGGGTGCCTGTGTCTTGCTGATTTTTAGTTTTCCCAATTTATACGCCCATGAGTGGAAGTGCCCTATGCGCTCTAAGCTGTGTTTTTTTGATGTTTCAGGACACACCGTACACTTCTCCAGAGTGGCTGTTGGCAATTTACATCCCGCCCATCAGCGTAGCAAGGCTCCCATTTCTCCATGGCCTGTTCTGCATTTCTGGTTTTGACACTTTTTTCCGCGTGGCCCTTTTGACCGATGGGAAGCGAGACTTCTTTGTAGCGCTGATTTGCCTTTCCAGGTTGCTTGGTTGGCCGAAAAGGGCGTATGCGTTTTTTCCTGAATATATTCAGGAAAAAACGCATACGCCCTTTTTGGCCAAGGGCATCATTGTCGACGTTTTGCCACTTTTCATGTGCTTTAAAGGCGATTCGAATCGACCTCCTGAAATCTGTTTCCTGCAATTCTGCCTTGCTTTCAGATCCTCTTCGGTGCCTTCCCTCAATATATTTGTGGACGAGAGTTATCATTTATAACTCTGCAGGTTTGTGAATTGCAGTGCCCCTGAGCTCCATTTTTCAACTCGCTTTTTTGGGAGCTGTCCGCAAAAGCGCAGGATCGCCTCAGGCCCTATTCTGCTTCCGGGCGGCAGGCTGAGCCTGTGGTTAATTCTTCTTCCTGATGGGAAAATAGAGTGACCTGTGCCTGTCCCAACACCTAGAGCTAGTCTCTCATTGGCTCCCCCTCTTCCCGTTCATCCTCAGGACAAATTGCAAGCTGTACGGAACGGGAGGTTAAAGGTGCTGATTCTCCAAGGAGGGAGATTGCTAGTAAAGCGGCTGGAATGGCGAACCCGAGCACAAGGAGATGAGAAATGAGGTGCGTTTTAGAAACCTTTCCCGATCACACGGTGTACCACCTTCTGGGTTTCTCATGCATGTTTTCGAGGTAGGAAGATGCCCTTGAACCTGGAGATTTGGGACCCATGGGATGGGTAACAGGCAGTATTACTTTAAAGGCTCTGCGTTTGCTCCCCCAACCTCACCAAACCTCTCAGCCCCGAGAGTGTCCACCCTTATGTCTCCTCCAGCTGTGGGTCTAGATATGGTCAATCCAGGTTGCATCACAGCCCCTGAACGAATTTTGTAAGAATTTCTCTCTCTTTCACTGTCTTTGTTTCACGGGTTTTTAAAAGGAATTTATTTTTATAATGGGGTTTAGCTGCTTTTCACGGCTGTGTTTCTGCCGCTTTACAGCCACTTGACTCACTTCCAGAGAGATATCAATACATAGGTTTTAAGATTCTTACTAGTCAGATATATTCTTGTGCGGTGAATAGGGGGTGTTGAGTCCAGTTCACTGAGCAAGGAGTAGGTCTTTCTATTACATATTGGGTTTATGGAACGGTATCTGAGCTCATTTGAAACCCTTGTTTTATGCATCACCCCACCCCACCTTTCCCGTTAAGCAGACATAGTGTGTTTTGTAAACGTGTGACTCTGTTCTGTTTTGTAATTCAGTTCAAGTGTAGCGGTTTTTACATTCCCTCTATAAGTGATAGCTTATGATAAGTGTCTTTTTCTGTGTGACTTATTTCACTTAGAATCGTCGTAGCTAAAGCCACTCATCATGCTGCTACTAGCCTTATGACATTGATTTCATGGCTGAGGGATATTCCATTGTACATAAGGACCACCACTTCTTTATCCATTTTTCTCTTTCCTGGGATATTTAAGGTGTCATGAAGTGGAGGTTCTTGTCAACAGAGCAGCCCTAAACTTTCGGGTGCCTGTGTCTTGCTGATTTTTAGTTTTCCCAATTTATACGCCCATGAGTGGAAGTGCCCTATGCGCTCTAAGCTGTGTTTTTTCGATGTTTCAGGACACACCGTACACTTCTCCAGAGTGGCTGTTGGCAATTTACATCCCGCCCATCAGCGTAGCAAGGCTCCCATTTCTCCATAGCCTGTTCTGCATTTCTGGTTTTGACACTTTTTTCCGCGTGGCCCTTTTGACCGATGGGAAGCGAGACTTCTTTGTAGCGCTGATTTGCCTTTCCAGGTTGCTTGGTTGGCCGAAAAGGGCGTATGCGTTTTTTCCTGAATATATTCAGGAAAAAACGCATACGCCCTTTTTGGCCAAGGGCATCATTGTCGACGTTTTGCCACTTTTCATGTGCTTTAAAGGCGATTCGAATCGACCTCCTGAAATCTGTTTCCTGCAATTCTGCCTTGCTTTCAGATCCTCTTCGGTGCCTTCCCTCAATATATTTGTGGACGAGAGTTATCATTTATAACTCTGCAGGTTTGTGAATTGCAGTGCCCCTGAGCTCCATTTTTCAACTCGCTTTTTTGGGAGCTGTCCGCAAAAGCGCAGGATCGCCTCAGGCCCTATTCTGCTTCCGGGCGGCAGGCTGAGCCTGTGGTTAATTCTTCTTCCTGATGGGAAAATAGAGTGACCTGTGCCTGTCCCAACACCTAGAGCTAGTCTCTCATTGGCTCCCCCTCTTCCCGTTCATCCTCAGGACAAATTGCAAGCTGTACGGAACGGGAGGTTAAAGGTGCTGATTCTCCAAGGAGGGAGATTGCTAGTAAAGCGGCTGGAATGGCGAACCCGAGCACAAGGAGATGAGAAATGAGGTGCGTTTTAGAAACCTTTCCCGATCACACGGTGTACCACCTTCTGGGTTTCTCATGCATGTTTTCGAGGTAGGAAGATGCCCTTGAACCTGGAGATTTGGGACCCATGGGATGGGTAACAGGCAGTATTACTTTAAAGGCTCTGCGTTTGCTCCCCCAACCTCACCAAACCTCTCAGCCCCGAGAGTGTCCACCCTTATGTCTCATCCAGCTGTGGGTCTAGATATGGTCAATCCAGGTTGCATCACAGCCCCTGAACGAATTTTGTAAGAATTTCTCTCTCTTTCACTGTCTTTGTTTCACGGGTTTTTAAAAGGAATTTATTTTTATAATGGGGTTTAGCTGTTTTTCACGGCTGTGTTTATGCGGCTTTACAGCCACTTGACTCACTTCCAGAGAGATATCAATACATAGGTTTTAAGATTCTTACTAGTCAGATATATTCTTGTGCGGTGAATAGGGGGTGTTGAGTCCAGTTCACTGAGCAAGGAGTAGGTCTTTCTATTACATATTGGGTTTATGGAACGGTATCTGAGCTCATTTGAAACCCTTGTTTTATGCATCACCCCACCCCACCTTTCCCGTTAAGCAGACATAGTGTGTTTTGTAAACGTGTGACTCTGTTCTGTTTTGTAATTCAGTTCAAGTGTAGCGGTTTTTACATTCCCTCTATAAGTGATAGCTTATGATAAGTGTCTTTTTCTGTGTGACTTATTTCACTTAGAATCGTCGTAGCTAAAGCCACTCATCATGCTGCTACTAGCCTTATGACATTGATTTCATGGCTGAGGGATATTCCATTGTACATAAGGACCACCACTTCTTTATCCATTTTTCTCTTTCCTGGGATATTTAAGGTGTCATGAAGTGGAGGTTCTTGTCAACAGAGCAGCCCTAAACTTTCGGGTGCCTTTGTCTTGCTGATTTTTAGTTTTCCCAATTTATACACCCATGAGTGGAAGTGCCCTATGCGCTCTAAGCTGTGTTTTTTTGATGTTTCAGGACACACCGTACACTTCTCCAGAGTGGCTGTTGGCAATTTACATCCCGCCCATCAGCGTAGCAAGGCTCCCATTTCTCCATGGCCTGTTCTGCATTTCTGGTTTTGACACTTTTTTCCGCGTGGCCCTTTTGACCGATGGGAAGCGAGACTTCTTTGTAGCGCTGATTTGCCTTTCCAGGTTGCTTGGTTGGCCGAAAAGGGCGTATGCGTTTTTTCCTGAATATATTCAGGAAAAAACGCAAACGCCCTTTTTGGCCAAGGGCATCATTGTCGACGTTTTGCCACTTTTCATGTGCTTTAAAGGCGATTCGAATCGACCTCCTGAAATCTGTTTCCTGCAATTCTGCCTTGCTTTCAGATCCTCTTCGGTGCCTTCCCTCAATATATTTGTGGACGAGAGTTATCATTTATAACTCTGCAGGTTTGTGAATTGCAGTGCCCCTGAGCTCCATTTTTCAACTCGCTTTTTTGGGAGCTGTCCGCAAAAGTGCAGGATCGCCTCAGGCCCTATTCTGCTTCCGGGCGGCAGGCTGAGCCTGTGGTTAATTCTTCTTCCTGATGGGAAAATAGAGTGACCTGTGCCTGTCCCAACACCTAGAGCTAGTCTCTCATTGGCTCCCCCTCTTCCCGTTCATCCTCAGGACAAATTGCAAGCTGTACGGAACGGGAGGTTAAAGGTGCTGATTCTCCAAGGAGGGAGATTGCTAGTAAAGCGGCTGGAATGGCGAACCCGAGCACAAGGAGATGAGAAATGAGGTGCGTTTTAGAAACCTTTCCCGATCACACGGTGTACCACCTTCTGGGTTTCTCATGCATGTTTTCGAGGTAGGAAGATGCCCTTGAACCTGGAGATTTGGGACCCATGGGATGGGTAACAGGCAGTATTACTTTAAAGGCTCTGCGTTTGCTCCCCCAACCTCACCAAACCTCTCAGCCGCGAGAGTGTCCACCCTTATGTCTCCTCCAGCTGTGGGTCTAGATATGGTCAATCCAGGTTGCATCACAGCCCCTGAACGAATTTTGTAAGAATTTCTCTCTCTTTCACTGTCTTTGTTTCACGGGTTTTTAAAAGGAATTTATTTTTATAATGGGGTTTAGCTGTTTTTCACGGCTGTGTTTCTGCCGCTTTACAGCCACTTGACTCACTTCCAGAGAGATATCAATACATAGGTTTTAAGATTCTTACTAGTCAGATATATTCTTGTGCGGTGAATAGGGGGTGTTGAGTCCAGTTCACTGAGCAAGGAGTAGGTCTTTCTATTACATATGGGGTTTATGGAACGGTATCTGAGCTCATTTGAAACCCTTGTTTTATGCATCACCCCACCCCACCTTTCCCGTTAAGAAGCCATAATGTGTTTTCTAAACGTGTGACTCTGTTCTGTCTTGTAATTCAGTTCAAGTGTAGCGGTTTTTACATTCCCTCTATAAGTGATAGCTTATAATAAGTGTGTTTTTCTGTATGACTTATTTCACTTAAATCGTCGTGGCTAAAGCCACTCATCATGCTGCTACTAGCCTTATGACATTGATTTCATGGCTGAGGGATATTCCATTGTACATAAGGACCACCACTTCTTTATCCATTTTTCTCTTTCCTGGGATATTTAAGGTGTCACGAAGTGGAGGTTCTTGTCAACAGAGCAGCCCCAAACTTTGGGGTGCCTGTGTCTTGCTGATTTTTAGTTTTCCCAATTTATACGCCCATGAGTGGAAGTGCCCTATGCGCTCTAAGCTGTGTTTTTTCGATGTTTCAGGACACACCGTACACTTCTCCAGAGTGGCTGTTGGCAATTTACATCCCGCCCATCAGCGTAGCAAGGCTCCCATTTCTCCATGGCCTGTCCTGCATTTCTGGTTTTGACACTTTTTTCCGCATGGCCCTTTTGACCGATGGGAAGCGAGACTTCTTTGTAGCGCTGATTTGCCTTTCCAGGTTGCTTGGTTGGCCAAAAAGGGCGTATGCGTTTTTTCCTGAATATATTCAGGAAAAAACGCATACGCCCTTTTTGGCCAAGGGCATCATTGTCGACATTTTGCCGCTTTTCATGTGCTTTAAAGGCGATTCGAATCGACCTCCTGAAATCTGTTTCCTGCAATTCTGCCTTGCTTTCAGATCCTCTTCGTTGCCTTCCCTCAATATATTTGTGGACGAGAGTTATCATTTATAACTCTGCAGGTTTGTGAATTGCAGTGCCCCTGAGCTCCATTTTTCAACTCGCTTTTTTGGGAGCTGGCCGCAAAAGCGCAGGATCGCCTCAGGCCCTATTCTGCTTCCGGGCGGCAGGCTGAGCCTGTGGTTAATTCTTCTTCCTGATGGGAAAATAGAGTGACCTGTGCCTGTCCCAACACCTAGAGCTAGTCTCTCATTGGCTCCCCCTCTTCCCGTTCATCCTCAGGACAAATTGCAAGCTGTACGGAACGGGAGGTTAAAGGTGCTGATTCTCCAAGGAGGGAGATTGCTAGTAAAGCGGCTGGAATGGCGAACCCGAGCACAAGGAGATGAGAAATGAGGTGCGTTTTAGAAACCTTTCCCGATCACACGGTGTACCACCTTCTGGGTTTCTCATGCATGTTTTCGAGGTAGGAAGATGCCCTTGAACCTGGAGATTTGGGACCCATGGGATGGGTAACAGGCAGTATTACTTTAAAGGCTCTGCGTTTGCTCCCCCAACCTCACCAAACCTCTCAGCCCCGAGAGTGTCCACCCTTATGTCTCCTCCAGCTGTGGGTCTAGATATGGTCAATCCAGGTTGCATCACAGCCCCTGAACGAATTTTGTAAGAATTTCTCTCTCTTTCACTGTCTTTGTTTCACGGGTTTTTAAAAGGAATTTATTTTTATAATGGGGTTTAGCTGCTTTTCACGGCTGTGTTTCTGCCGCTTTACAGCCACTTGACTCACTTCCAGAGAGATATCAATACATAGGTTTTAAGATTCTTACTAGTCAGATATATTCTTGTGCGGTGAATAGGGGGTGTTGAGTCCAGTTCACTGAGCAAGGAGTAGGTCTTTCTATTACATATTGGGTTTATGGAACGGTATCTGAGCTCATTTGAAACCCTTGTTTTATGCATCACCCCACCCCACCTTTCCCGTTAAGCAGACATAGTGTGTTTTGTAAACGTGTGACTCTGTTCTGTTTTGTAATTCAGTTCAAGTGTAGCGGTTTTTACATTCCCTCTATAAGTGATAGCTTATGATAAGTGTCTTTTTCTGTGTGACTTATTTCACTTAGAATCGTCGTAGCTAAAGCCACTCATCATGCTGCTACTAGCCTTATGACATTGATTTCATGGCTGAGGGATATTCCATTGTACATAAGGACCACCACTTCTTTATCCATTTTTCTCTTTCCTGGGATATTTAAGGTGTCATGAAGTGGAGGTTCTTGTCAACAGAGCAGCCCTAAACTTTCGGGTGCCTGTGTCTTGCTGATTTTTAGTTTTCCCAATTTATACGCCCATGAGTGGAAGTGCCCTATGCGCTCTAAGCTGTGTTTTTTCGATGTTTCAGGACACACCGTACACTTCTCCAGAGTGGCTGTTGGCAATTTACATCCCGCCCATCAGCGTAGCAAGGCTCCCATTTCTCCATGGCCTGTTCTGCATTTCTGGTTTTGACACTTTTTTCCGCGTGGCCCTTTTGACCGATGGGAAGCGAGACTTCTTTGTAGCGCTGATTTGCCTTTCCAGGTTGCTTGGTTGGCCGAAAAGGGCGTATGCGTTTTTTCCTGAATATATTCAGGAAAAAACGCATACGCCCTTTTTGGCCAAGGGCATCATTGTCGACGTTTTGCCACTTTTCATGTGCTTTAAAGGCGATTCGAATCGACCTCCTGAAATCTGTTTCCTGCAATTCTGCGTTGCTTTCAGATCCTCTTCGGTGCCTTCCCTCAATATATTTGTGGACGAGAGTTATCATTTATAACTCTGCAGGTTTGTGAATTGCAGTGCCCCTGAGCTCCATTTTTCAACTCGCTTTTTTGGGAGCTGTCCGCAAAAGCGCAGGATCGCCTCAGGCCCTATTCTGCTTCTGGGCGGCAGGCTGAGCCTGTGGTTAATTCTTCTTCCTGATGGGAAAATAGAGTGACCTGTGCCTGTCCCAACACCTAGAGCTAGTCTCTCATTGGCTCCCCCTCTTCCCGTTCATCCTCAGGACAAATTGCAAGCTGTACGGAACGGGAGGTTAAAGGTGCTGATTCTCCAAGGAGGGAGATTGCTAGTAAAGCGGCTGGAATGGCGAACCCGAGCACAAGGAGATGAGAAATGAGGTGCATTTTAGAAACCTTTCCCAATCACACGGTGTACCACCTTCTGGGTTTCTCATGCATGTTTTCGAGGTAGGAAGATGCCCTTGAACCTGCAGATATGGGGGACCCATGGGATGGGTAACAGGCAGTATTACTTTAAAGGCTCTGCGTTTGCTCCCCCAACCTCACCAAACCTCTCAGCCGCGAGAGTGTCCACCCTTATGTCTCCTCCAGCTGTGGGTCTAGATATGGTCAATCCAGGTTGCATCACAGCCCCTGAACGAATTTTGTAAGAATTTCTCTCTCTTTCACTGTCTTTGTTTCACGGGTTTTTAAAAGGAATTTATTTTTATAATGGGGTTTAGCTGCTTTTCACGGCTGTGTTTCTGCCGCTTTACAGCCACTTGACTCACTTCCAGAGAGATATCAATACATAGGTTTTAAGATTCTTACTAGTCAGATATATTCTTGTGCGGTGAATAGGGGGTGTTGAGTCCAGTTCACTGAGCAAGGAGTAGGTCTTTCTATTACATATGGGGTTTATGGAACGGTATCTGAGCTCATTTGAAACCCTTGTTTTATGCATCACCCCACCCCACCTTTCCCGTTAAGAAGCCATAATGTGTTTTCTAAACGTGTGACTCTGTTCTGTCTTGTAATTCAGTTCAAGTGTAGCGGTTTTTACATTCCCTCTATAAGTGATAGCTTATAATAAGTGTGTTTTTCTGTATGACTTATTTCACTTAGAATCGTCGTGGCTAAAGCCACTCATCATGCTGCTACTAGCCTTATGACATTGATTTCATGGCTGAGTGATATTCCATTGTACATAAGGACCACCACTTCTTTATCCATTTTTCTCTTTCCTGGGATATTTAAGGTGTCACGAAGTGGAGGTTCTTGTGAACAGAGCAGCCCCAAACTTTGGGGTGCCTGTGTCTTGCTGATTTTTAGTTTTCCCAATTTATACGCCCATGAGTGGAAGTGCCCTATGCGCTCTAAGCTGTGTTTTTTCGATGTTTCAGGACACACCGTACACTTCTCCAGAGTGGCTGTTGGCAATTTACATCCCGCCCATCAGCGTAGCAAGGCTCCCATTTCTCCATGGCCTGTTCTGCATTTCTGGTTTTGACACTTTTTTCCGCGTGGCCCTTTTGACCGATGGGAAGCGAGACTTCTTTGTAGCGCTGATTTGCCTTTCCAGGTTGCTTGGTTGGCCGAAAAGGGCGTATGCGTTTTTTCCTGAATATATTCAGGAAAAAACGCATACGCCCTTTTTGGCCAAGGGCATCATTGTCGACGTTTTGCCGCTTTTCATGTGCTTTAAAGGCGATTCGAATCGACCTCCTGAAATCTGTTTCCTGCAATTCTGCCTTGCTTTCAGATCCTCTTCGTTGCCTTCCCTCAATATATTTGTGGACGAGAGTTATCATTTATAACTCTGCAGGTTTGTGAATTGCAGTGCCCCTGAGCTCCATTTTTCAACTCGCTTTTTTGGGAGCTGGCCACAAAAGCGCAGGATTGCCTCAGGCCCTATTCTGCTTCCGGGCGGCAGGCTGAGCCTGTGGTTAATTCTTCTTCCTGATGGGAAAATAGAGTGACCTGTGCCTGTCCCAACACCTAGAGCTAGTCTCTCATTGGCTCCCCCTCTTCCCGTTCATCCTCAGGACATATTGCAAGCTGTACGGAACGGGAGGTTAAAGGTGCTGATTCTCCAAGGAGGGAGATTGCTAGTAAAGCGGCTGGAATGGCGAACCCGAGCACAAGGAGATGAGAAATGAGGTGCGTTTTAGAAACCTTTCCCGATCACACGGTGTACCAGCTTCTGGGTTTCTCATGCATGTTTTCGAGGTAGGAAGATGCCCTTGAACCTGGAGATTTGGGACCCATGGGATGGGTAACAGGCAGTATTACTTTAAAGGCTCTGCGTTTGCTCCCCCAACCTCACCAAACCTCTCAGCCGCGAGAGTGTCCACCCTTATGTCTCCTCCAGCTGTGGGTCTAGATATGGTCAATCCAGGTTGCATCACAGCCCCTGAACGAATTTTGTAAGAATTTCTCTCTCTTTCACTGTCTTTGTTTCACGGGTTTTTAAAAGTAATTTATTTTTATAATGGGGTTTAGCTGCTTTTCACGGCTGTGTTTCTGCCGCTTTACACCCACTTGACTCACTTCCAGAGAGATATCAATACATAGGTTTTAAGATTCTTACTAGTCAGATATATTCTTGCGCGGTGAATAGGGGGTGTTGAGTCCAGTTCACTGAGCAAGGAGTAGGTCTTTCTATTACATATTGGGTTTATGGAACGGTATCTGAGCTCATTTGAAACCCTTGTTTTATGCATCACCCCACCCCACCTTTCCCGTTAAGCAGCCATAGTGTGTTTTCTAAACGTGTGACTCTGTTCTGTTTTGTAATTCAGTTCAAGTGTAGCGGTTTTTACATTCCCTCTATAAGTGATAGCTTATGATAAGTGTCGTTTTCTGTGTGACTTATTTCACTTAGAATCGTCGTAGCTAAAGCCACTCATCATGCTGCTACTAGCCTTATGACATTGATTTCATGGCTGAGGGATATTCCATTGTACATAAGGACCACCACTTCTTTATCCATTTTTCTCTTTCCTGGGATATTTAAGGTGTCATGAAGTGGAGGTTCTTGTCAACAGAGCAGCCCTAAACTTTCGGGTGCCTGTGTCTTGCTGATTTTTAGTTTTCCCAATTTATACGCCCATGAGTGGAAGTGCCCTATGCGCTCTAAGCTGTGTTTTTTTGATGTTTCAGGACACACCGTACACTTCTCCAGAGTGGCTGTTGGCAATTTACATCCCGCCCATCAGCGTAGCAAGGCTCCCATTTCTCCATGGCCTGTTCTGCATTTCTGGTTTTGACACTTTTTTCCGCGTGGCCCTTTTGACCGATGGGAAGCGAGACTTCTTTGTAGCGCTGATTTGCCTTTCCAGGTTGCTTGGTTGGCCGAAAAGGGCGTATGCGTTTTTTCCTGAATATATTCAGGAAAAAACGCATACGCCCTTTTTGGCCAAGGGCATCATTGTCGACGTTTTGCCACTTTTCATGTGCTTTAAAGGCGATTCGAATCGACCTCCTGAAATCTGTTTCCTGCAATTCTGCCTTGCTTTCAGATCCTCTTCGTTGCCTTCCCTCAATATATTTGTGGACGAGAGTTATCATTTATAACTCTGCAGGTTTGTGAATTGCAGTGCCCCTGAGCTCCATTTTTCAACTCGCTTTTTTGGGAGCTGGCCACAAAAGCGCAGGATTGCCTCAGGCCCTATTCTGCTTCCGGGCGGCAGGCTGAGCCTGTGGTTAATTCTTCTTCCTGATGGGAAAATAGAGTGACCTGTGCCTGTCCCAACACCTAGAGCTAGTCTCTCATTGGCTCCCCCTCTTCCCGTTCATCCTCAGGACATATTGCAAGCTGTACGGAACGGGAGGTTAAAGGTGCTGATTCTCCAAGGAGGGAGATTGCTAGTAAAGCGGCTGGAATGGCGAACCCGAGCACAAGGAGATGAGAAATGAGGTGCGTTTTAGAAACCTTTCCCGATCACACGGTGTACCAGCTTCTGGGTTTCTCATGCATGTTTTCGAGGTAGGAAGATGCCCTTGAACCTGGAGATTTGGGACCCATGGGATGGGTAACAGGCAGTATTACTTTAAAGGCTCTGCGTTTGCTCCCCCAACCTCACCAAACCTCTCAGCCGCGAGAGTGTCCACCCTTATGTCTCCTCCAGCTGTGGGTCTAGATATGGTCAATCCAGGTTGCATCACAGCCCCTGAACGAATTTTGTAAGAATTTCTCTCTCTTTCACTGTCTTTGTTTCACGGGTTTTTAAAAGTAATTTATTTTTATAATGGGGTTTAGCTGCTTTTCACGGCTGTGTTTCTGCCGCTTTACACCCACTTGACTCACTTCCAGAGAGATATCAATACATAGGTTTTAAGATTCTTACTAGTCAGATATATTCTTGCGCGGTGAATAGGGGGTGTTGAGTCCAGTTCACTGAGCAAGGAGTAGGTCTTTCTATTACATATTGGGTTTATGGAACGGTATCTGAGCTCATTTGAAACCCTTGTTTTATGCATCACCCCACCCCACCTTTCCCGTTAAGCAGCCATAGTGTGTTTTCTAAACGTGTGACTCTGTTCTGTTTTGTAATTCAGTTCAAGTGTAGCGGTTTTTACATTCCCTCTATAAGTGATAGCTTATGATAAGTGTCGTTTTCTGTGTGACTTATTTCACTTAGAATCGTCGTAGCTAAAGCCACTCATCATGCTGCTACTAGCCTTATGACATTGATTTCATGGCTGAGGGATATTCCATTGTACATAAGGACCACCACTTCTTTATCCATTTTTCTCTTTCCTGGGATATTTAAGGTGTCATGAAGTGGAGGTTCTTGTCAACAGAGCAGCCCTAAACTTTCGGGTGCCTGTGTCTTGCTGATTTTTAGTTTTCCCAATTTATACGCCCATGAGTGGAAGTGCCCTATGCGCTCTAAGCTGTGTTTTTTTGATGTTTCAGGACACACCGTACACTTCTCCAGAGTGGCTGTTGGCAATTTACATCCCGCCCATCAGCGTAGCAAGGCTCCCATTTCTCCATGGCCTGTTCTGCATTTCTGGTTTTGACACTTTTTTCCGCGTGGCCCTTTTGACCGATGGGAAGCGAGACTTCTTTGTAGCGCTGATTTGCCTTTCCAGGTTGCTTGGTTGGCCGAAAAGGGCGTATGCGTTTTTTCCTGAATATATTCAGGAAAAAACGCATACGCCCTTTTTGGCCAAGGGCATCATTGTCGACGTTTTGCCACTTTTCATGTGCTTTAAAGGCGATTCGAATCGACCTCCTGAAATCTGTTTCCTGCAATTCTGCCTTGCTTTCAGATCCTCTTCGGTGCCTTCCCTCAATATATTTGTGGACGAGAGTTATCATTTATAACTCTGCAGGTTTGTGAATTGCAGTGCCCCTGAGCTCCATTTTTCAACTCGCTTTTTTGGGAGCTGTCCGCAAAAGCGCAGGATCGCCTCAGGCCCTATTCTGCTTCTGGGCGGCAGGCTGAGCCTGTGGTTAATTCTTCTTCCTGATGGGAAAATAGAGTGACCTGTGCCTGTCCCAACACCTAGAGCTAGTCTCTCATTGGCTCCCCCTCTTCCCGTTCATCCTCAGGACAAATTGCAAGCTGTACGGAACGGGAGGTTAAAGGTGCTGATTCTCCAAGGAGGGAGATTGCTAGTAAAGCGGCTGGAATGGCGAACCCGAGCACAAGGAGATGAGAAATGAGGTGCATTTTAGAAACCTTTCCCAATCACACGGTGTACCACCTTCTGGGTTTCTCATGCATGTTTTCGAGGTAGGAAGATGCCCTTGAACCTGCAGATATGGGGGACCCATGGGATGGGTAACAGGCAGTATTACTTTAAAGGCTCTGCGTTTGCTCCCCCAACCTCACCAAACCTCTCAGCCGCGAGAGTGTCCACCCTTATGTCTCCTCCAGCTGTGGGTCTAGATATGGTCAATCCAGGTTGCATCACAGCCCCTGAACGAATTTTGTAAGAATTTCTCTCTCTTTCACTGTCTTTGTTTCACGGGTTTTTAAAAGGAATTTATTTTTATAATGGGGTTTAGCTGCTTTTCACGGCTGTGTTTCTGCCGCTTTACAGCCACTTGACTCACTTCCAGAGAGATATCAATACATAGGTTTTAAGATTCTTACTAGTCAGATATATTCTTGTGCGGTGAATAGGGGGTGTTGAGTCCAGTTCACTGAGCAAGGAGTAGGTCTTTCTATTACATATGGGGTTTATGGAACGGTATCTGAGCTCATTTGAAACCCTTGTTTTATGCATCACCCCACCCCACCTTTCCCGTTAAGAAGCCATAATGTGTTTTCTAAACGTGTGACTCTGTTCTGTCTTGTAATTCAGTTCAAGTGTAGCGGTTTTTACATTCCCTCTATAAGTGATAGCTTATAATAAGTGTGTTTTTCTGTATGACTTATTTCACTTAGAATCGTCGTGGCTAAAGCCACTCATCATGCTGCTACTAGCCTTATGACATTGATTTCATGGCTGAGTGATATTCCATTGTACATAAGGACCACCACTTCTTTATCCATTTTTCTCTTTCCTGGGATATTTAAGGTGTCACGAAGTGGAGGTTCTTGTGAACAGAGCAGCCCCAAACTTTGGGGTGCCTGTGTCTTGCTGATTTTTAGTTTTCCCAATTTATACGCCCATGAGTGGAAGTGCCCTATGCGCTCTAAGCTGTGTTTTTTCGATGTTTCAGGACACACCGTACACTTCTCCAGAGTGGCTGTTGGCAATTTACATCCCGCCCATCAGCGTAGCAAGGCTCCCATTTCTCCATGGCCTGTTCTGCATTTCTGGTTTTGACACTTTTTTCCGCGTGGCCCTTTTGACCGATGGGAAGCGAGACTTCTTTGTAGCGCTGATTTGCCTTTCCAGGTTGCTTGGTTGGCCGAAAAGGGCGTATGCGTTTTTTCCTGAATATATTCAGGAAAAAACGCATACGCCCTTTTTGGCCAAGGGCATCATTGTCGACGTTTTGCCGCTTTTCATGTGCTTTAAAGGCGATTCGAATCGACCTCCTGAAATCTGTTTCCTGCAATTCTGCCTTGCTTTCAGATCCTCTTCGTTGCCTTCCCTCAATATATTTGTGGACGAGAGTTATCATTTATAACTCTGCAGGTTTGTGAATTGCAGTGCCCCTGAGCTCCATTTTTCAACTCGCTTTTTTGGGAGCTGGCCACAAAAGCGCAGGATTGCCTCAGGCCCTATTCTGCTTCCGGGCGGCAGGCTGAGCCTGTGGTTAATTCTTCTTCCTGATGGGAAAATAGAGTGACCTGTGCCTGTCCCAACACCTAGAGCTAGTCTCTCATTGGCTCCCCCTCTTCCCGTTCATCCTCAGGACATATTGCAAGCTGTACGGAACGGGAGGTTAAAGGTGCTGATTCTCCAAGGAGGGAGATTGCTAGTAAAGCGGCTGGAATGGCGAACCCGAGCACAAGGAGATGAGAAATGAGGTGCGTTTTAGAAACCTTTCCCGATCACACGGTGTACCAGCTTCTGGGTTTCTCATGCATGTTTTCGAGGTAGGAAGATGCCCTTGAACCTGGAGATTTGGGACCCATGGGATGGGTAACAGGCAGTATTACTTTAAAGGCTCTGCGTTTGCTCCCCCAACCTCACCAAACCTCTCAGCCGCGAGAGTGTCCACCCTTATGTCTCCTCCAGCTGTGGGTCTAGATATGGTCAATCCAGGTTGCATCACAGCCCCTGAACGAATTTTGTAAGAATTTCTCTCTCTTTCACTGTCTTTGTTTCACGGGTTTTTAAAAGTAATTTATTTTTATAATGGGGTTTAGTTGCTTTTCACGGCTGTGTTTCTGCCGCTTTACACCCACTTGACTCACTTCCAGAGAGATATCAATACATAGGTTTTAAGATTCTTACTAGTCAGATATATTCTTGCGCGGTGAATAGGGGGTGTTGAGTCCAGTTCACTGAGCAAGGAGTAGGTCTTTCTATTACATATTGGGTTTATGGAACGGTATCTGAGCTCATTTGAAACCCTTGTTTTATGCATCACCCCACCCCACCTTTCCCGTTAAGCAGCCATAGTGTGTTTTCTAAACGTGTGACTCTGTTCTGTTTTGTAATTCAGTTCAAGTGTAGCGGTTTTTACATTCCCTCTATAAGTGATAGCTTATGATAAGTGTCGTTTTCTGTGTGACTTATTTCACTTAGAATCGTCGTAGCTAAAGCCACTCATCATGCTGCTACTAGCCTTATGACATTGATTTCATGGCTGAGGGATATTCCATTGTACATAAGGACCACCACTTCTTTATCCATTTTTCTCTTTCCTGGGATATTTAAGGTGTCATGAAGTGGAGGTTCTTGTCAACAGAGCAGCCCTAAACTTTCGGGTGCCTGTGTCTTGCTGATTTTTAGTTTTCCCAATTTATACGCCCATGAGTGGAAGTGCCCTATGCGCTCTAAGCTGTGTTTTTTTGATGTTTCAGGACACACCGTACACTTCTCCAGAGTGGCTGTTGGCAATTTACATCCCGCCCATCAGCGTAGCAAGGCTCCCATTTCTCCATGGCCTGTTCTGCATTTCTGGTTTTGACACTTTTTTCCGCGTGGCCCTTTTGACCGATGGGAAGCGAGACTTCTTTGTAGCGCTGATTTGCCTTTCCAGGTTGCTTGGTTGGCCGAAAAGGGCGTATGCGTTTTTTCCTGAATATATTCAGGAAAAAACGCATACGCCCTTTTTGGCCAAGGGCATCATTGTCGACGTTTTGCCACTTTTCATGTGCTTTAAAGGCGATTCGAATCGACCTCCTGAAATCTGTTTCCTGCAATTCTGCCTTGCTTTCAGATCCTCTTCGGTGCCTTCCCTCAATATATTTGTGGACGAGAGTTATCATTTATAACTCTGCAGGTTTGTGAATTGCAGTGCCCCTGAGCTCCATTTTTCAACTCGCTTTTTTGGGAGCTGGCCGCAAAAGCGCAGGATCGCCTCAGGCCCTATTCTGCTTCTGGGCGGCAGGCTGAGCCTGTGGTTAATTCTTCTTCCTGATGGGAAAATAGAGTGACCTGTGCCTGTCCCAACACCTAGAGCTAGTCTCTCATTGGCTCCCCCTCTTCCCGTTCATCCTCAGGACAAATTGCAAGCTGTACGGAACGGGAGGTTAAAGGTGCTGATTCTCCAAGGAGGGAGATTGCTAGTAAAGCGGCTGGAATGGCGAACCCGAGCACAAGGAGATGAGAAATGAGGTGCGTTTTAGAAACCTTTCCCGATCACACGGTGTACCACCTTCTGGGTTTCTCATGCATGTTTTCGAGGTAGGAAGATGCCCTTGAACCTGGAGATTTGGGACCCATGGAATGGGTACCACGCAGTATTACTTGAAAGGGTCTGCGTTTGCTCCCCCAACCTCACCAAACCTCTCAGCCGCGAGAGTGTCCACCCTTATGTCTCCTCCAGCTGTGGGTCTAGATATGGTCAATCCAGGTTGCATCACAGCCCCTGAACGAATTTTGTAAGAATTTCTCTCTCTTTCACTGTCTTTGTTTCACGGGTTTTTAAAAGTAATTTATTTTTATAATGGGGTTTAGCTGCTTTTCACGGCTGTGTTTCTGCCGCTTTACACCCACTTGACTCACTTCCAGAGAGATATCAATACATAGGTTTTAAGATTCTTACTAGTCAGATATGTTCTTGCGCGGTGAATAGGGGGTGTTGAGTCCAGTTCACTGAGCAAGGAGTAGGTCTTTCTATTACATATTGGGTTTATGGAACGGTATCTGAGCTCATTTGAAACCCTTGTTTTATGCATCACCCCACCCCACCTTTCCCGTTAAGCAGCCATAGTGTGTTTTCTAAACGTGTGACTCTGTTCTGTTTTGTAATTCAGTTCAAGTGTAGCGGTTTTTACATTCCCTCTATAAGTGATAGCTTATAATAAGTGTGTTTTTCTGTATGACTTATTTCACTTAGAATCGTCGTAGCTAAAGCCACTCATCATGCTGCTACTAGCCTTATGACATTGATTTCATGGCTGAGGGATATTCCATTGTACATAAGGACCACCACTTCTTTATCCATTTTTCTCTTTCCTGGGATATTTAAGGTGTCACGAAGTGGAGGTTCTTGTCAACAGAGCAGCCCCAAACTTTGGGGTGCCTGTGTCTTGCTGATTTTTAGTTTTCCCAATTTATACGCCCATGAGTGGAAGTGCCCTATGCGCTCTAAGCTGTGTTTTTTCGATGTTTCAGGACACACCGTACACTTCTCCAGAGTGGCTGTTGGCAATTTACATCCCGCCCATCAGCGTAGCAAGGCTCCCATTTCTCCATGGCCTGTTCTGCATTTCTGGTTTTGACACTTTTTTCCGCATGGCCCTTTTGACCGATGGGAAGCGAGACTTCTTTGTAGCGCTGATTTGCCTTTCCAGGTTGCTTGGTTGGCCAAAAAGGGCGTATGCGTTTTTTCCTGAATATATTCAGGAAAAAACGCATACGCCCTTTTTGGCCAAGGGCATCATTGTCGACGTTTTGCCGCTTTTCATGTGCTTTAAAGGCGATTCGAATCGACCTCCTGAAATCTGTTTCCTGCTATTCTGCCTTGCTTTCAGATCCTCTTCGTTGCCTTCCCTCAATATATTTGTGGACGAGAGTTATCATTTATAACTCTGCAGGTTTGTGAATTGCAGTGCCCCTGAGCTCCATTTTTCAACTCGCTTTTTTGGGAGCTGGCCGCAAAAGCGCAGGTTCACCTCAGGCCCTATTCTGCTTCCGGGCGGCAGGCTGAGCCTGTGGTTAATTCTTCTTCCTGATGGGAAAATAGAGTGACCTGTGCCTGTCCCAACACCTAGAGCTAGTCTCTCATTGGCTCCCCCTCTTCCCGTTCATCCTCAGGACAAATTGCAAGCTGTACGGAACGGGAGGTTAAAGGTGCTGATTCTCCAAGGAGGGAGATTGCTAGTAAAGCGGCTGGAATGGCGAACCCGAGCACAAGGAGATGAGAAATGAGGTGCGTTTTAGAAACCTTTCCCGATCACACGGTGTACCACCTTCTGGGTTTCTCATGCATGTTTTCGAGGTAGGAAGATGCCCTTGAACCTGGAGATTTGGGACCCATGGGATGGGTACCACGCAGTATTACTTGAAAGGCTCTGCGTTTGCTCCCCCAACCTCACCAAACCTCTCAGCCCCGAGAGTGTCCACCCTTATGTCTCATCCAGCTGTGGGTCTAGATATGGTCAATCCAGGTTGCATCACAGCCCCTGAACGAATTTTGTAAGAAATTCTCTCTCTTTCACTGTCTTTGTTTCACGGGTTTTTAAAAGTAATTTATTTTTATAATGGGGTTTAGCTGTTTTTCACGGCTGTGTTTATGCGGCTTTACAGCCACTTGACTCACTTCCAGAGAGATATCAATACATAGGTTTTAAGATTCTTACTAGTCAGATATATTCTTGTGCGGTGAATAGGTGGTGTTGAGTCCAGTTCACTGAGCAAGGAGTAGGTCTTTCTATTACATATTGGGTTTATGGAACGGTATCTGAGCTCATTTGAAACCCTTGTTTTATTCATCACCCCACCCCACCTTTCCCGTTAAGCAGCCATAGTGTGTTTTGTAAACGTGTGACTCTGTTCTGTTTTGTAATTCAGTTCAAGTGTAGCGGTTTTTACATTCCCTCTATAAGTGATAGCTTATGATAAGTGTCTTTTTCTGTGTGACTTATTTCACTTAGAATCGTCGTAGCTAAAGCCACTCATCATGCTGCTACTAGCCTTATGACATTGATTTCATGGCTGAGTGATATTCCATTGTACATAAGGACCACCACTTCTTTATCCATTTTTCTCTTTCCTGGGATATTTAAGGTGTCATGAAGTGGAGGTTCTTGTCAACAGAGCAGCCCTAAACTTTCGGGTGCCTGTGTCTTGCTGATTTTTAGTTTTCCCAATTTATACGCCCATGAGTGGAAGTGCCCTATGCGCTCTAAGCTGTGTTTTTTTGATGTTTCAGGACACACCGTACACTTCTCCAGAGAGGCTGTTGGCAATTTACATCCCGCCCATCAGCGTAGCAAGGCTCCCATTTCTCCATGGCCTGTTCTGCATTTCTGGTTTTGACACTTTTTTCCGCATGGCCCTTTTGACCGATGGGAAGCGAGACTTCTTTGTAGCGCTGATTTGCCTTTCCAGGTTGCTTGGTTGGCGGAAAAGGGCGTATGCGTTTTTTCCTGAATATATTCAGGAAAAAACGCATACGCCCTTTTTGACCAAGGGCATCATTGTCGACGTTTTGCCGCTTTTCATGTGCTTTAAAGGCGATTCGAATCGACCTCCTGAAATCTGTTTCCTGCAATTCTGCCTTGCTTTCAGATCCTCTTCGGTGCCTTCCCTCAATATATTTGTGGACGAGAGTTATCATTTATAACTCTGCAGGTTTGTGAATTGCAGTGCCCCTGAGCTCCATTTTTCAACTCGCTTTTTTGGGAGCTGGCCGCAAAAGCGCAGGATCGCCTCAGGCCCTATTCTGCTTCCGGGCGGCAGGCTGAGCCTGTGGTTAATTCTTCTTCCTGATGGGAAAATAGAGTGACCTGTGCCTGTCCCAACACCTAGAGCTAGTCTCTCATTGGCTCCCCCTCTTCCCGTTCATCCTCAGGACAAATTGCAAGCTGTACGGAAAGGGAGGTTAAAGGTGCTGATTCTCCAAGGAGGGAGATTTCTAGTAAAGGGGCTGGAATGGCGAACCCGAGCACAAGGAGATGAGAAATGAGGTGCGTTTTAGAAACCTTTCCCGATCACACGGTGTACCACCTTCTGGGTTTCTCATGCATGTTTTCGAGGTAGGAAGATGCCCTTGAACCTGGAGATTTGGGACCCATGGGATGGGTACCACGCAGTATTACTTGAAAGGGTCTGCGTTTGCTCCCCCAACCTCACCAAACCTCTCAGCCCCGAGAGTGTCCACCCTTATGTCTCCTCCAGCTGTGGGTCTAGATATGGTCAATCCAGGTTGCATCATAGCCCCTGAACGAATTTTGTAAGAATTTCTCTCTCTTTCACTGTCTTTGTTTCACGGGTTTTTAAAAGGAATTTATTTTTATAATGGGGTTTAGCTGCTTTTCACGGCTGTGTTTCTGCCGCTTTACACCCACTTGACTCACTTCCAGAGAGATATCAATACATAGGTTTTAAAATTCTTACTAGTCAGATATATTCTTGCGCGGTGAATAGGGGGTGTTGAGTCCAGTTCACTGAGCAAGGAGTAGGTCTTTCTATTACATATTGGGTTTATGGAACGGTATCTGAGCTCATTTGAAACCCTTGTTTTATGCATCACCCCACCCCACCTTTCCCGTTAAGCAGCCATAGTGTGTTTTCTAAACGTGTGACTCTGTTCTGTTTTGTAATTCAGTTCAAGTGTAGCGGTTTTTACATTCCCTCTATAAGTGATAGCTTATGATAAGTGTCTTTTTCTGTGTGACTTATTTCACTTAGAATCGTCGTAGCTAAAGCCACTCATCATGCTGCTACTAGCCTTATGACATTGATTTCATGGCTGAGGGATATTCCATTGTACATAAGGACCACCACTTCTTTATCCATTTTTCTCTTTCCTGGGATATTTAAGGTGTCACGAAGTGGAGGTTCTTGTCAACAGAGCAGCCCCAAACTTTGGGGTGCCTGTGTCTTGCTGATTTTTAGTTTTCCCAATTTATACGCCCATGAGTGGAAGTGCCCTATGCGCTCTAAGCTGTGTTTTTTCGATGTTTCAGGACACACCGTACACTTCTCCAGAGTGGCTGTTGGCAATTTACATCCCGCCCATCAGCGTAGCAAGGCTCCCATTTCTCCATGGCCTGTTCTGCATTTCTGGTTTTGACACTTTTTTCCGCATGGCCCTTTTGACCGATGGGAAGCGAGACTTCTTTGTAGCGCTGATTTGCCTTTCCAGGTTGCTTGGTTGGCCAAAAAGGGCGTATGCGTTTTTTCCTGAATATATTCAGGAAAAAACGCATACGCCCTTTTTGGCCAAGGGCATCATTGTCGACGTTTTGCTGCTTTTCATGTGCTTTAAAGGCGATTCGAATCGACCTCCTGAAATCTGTTTCCTGCAATTCTGCCTTGCTTTCAGATCCTCTTCGTTGCCTTCCCTCAATATATTTGTGGACGAGAGTTATCATTTATAACTCTGCAGGTTTGTGAATTGCAGTGCCCCTGAGCTCCATTTTTCAACTCGCTTTTTTGGGAGCTGGCCGCAAAAGCGCAGGTTCACCTCAGGCACTATTCTGCTTCCAGGCGGCAGGCTGAGCCTGTGGTTAATTCTTCTTCCTGATGGGAAAATAGAGTGACCTGTGCCTGTCCCAACACCTAGAGCTAGTCTCTCATTGGCTCCCCCTCTCCCCGTTCATCCTCAGGACAAATTGCAAGCTGTACGGAACGGGAGGTTAAAGGTGCTGATTCTCCAAGGAGGGAGATTGCTAGTAAAGCGGCTGGAATGGCGAACCCGAGCACAAGGAGATGAGAAATGAGGTGCGTTTTAGAAACCTTTCCCGATCACACAGTGTACCACCTTCTGGGTTTCTCATGCATGTTTTCGAGGTAGGAAGATGCCCTTGAACCTGGAGATTTGGGACCCATGGGATGGGTACCACGCAGTATTACTTGAAAGGCTCTGCGTTTGCTCCCCCAACCTCACCAAACCTCTCAGCCCCGAGAGTGTCCACCCTTATGTCTCATCCAGCTGTGGGTCTAGATATGGTCAATCCAGGTTGCATCACAGCCCCTGAACGAATTTTGTAAGAAATTCTCTCTCTTTCACTGTCTTTGTTTCACGGGTTTTTAAAAGTAATTTATTTTTATAATGGGGTTTAGCTGTTTTTCACGGCTGTGTTTATGCGGCTTTACAGCCACTTGACTCACTTCCAGAGAGATATCAATACATAGGTTTTAAGATTCTTACTAGTCAGATATATTCTTGTGCGGTGAATAGGTGGTGTTGAGTCCAGTTCACTGAGCAAGGAGTAGGTCTTTCTATTACATATTGGGTTTATGGAACGGTATCTGAGCTCATTTGAAACCCTTGTTTTATGCATCACCCCACCCCACCTTTCCCGTTAAGCAGCCATAGTGTGTTTTGTAAACGTGTGACTCTGTTCTGTTTTGTAATTCAGTTCAAGTGTAGCGGTTTTTACATTCCCTCTATAAGTGATAGCTTATGATAAGTGTCTTTTTCTGTGTGACTTATTTCACTTAGAATCGTCGTAGCTAAAGCCACTCATCATGCTGCTACTAGCCTTATGACATTGATTTCATGGCTGAGTGATATTCCATTGTACATAAGGACCACCACTTCTTTATCCATTTTTCTCTTTCCTGGGATATTTAAGGTGTCATGAAGTGGAGGTTCTTGTCAACAGAGCAGCCCTAAACTTTCGGGTGCCTGTGTCTTGCTGATTTTTAGTTTTCCCAATTTATACGCCCATGAGTGGAAGTGCCCTATGCGCTCTAAGCTGTGTTTTTTTGATGTTTCAGGACACACCGTACACTTCTCCAGAGTGGCTGTTGGCAATTTACATCCCGCCCATCAGCGTAGCAAGGCTCCCATTTCTCCATGGCCTGTTCTGCATTTCTGGTTTTGACACTTTTTTCCGCATGGCCCTTTTGACCGATGGGAAGCGAGACTTCTTTGTAGCGCTGATTTGCCTTTCCAGGTTGCTTGGTTGGCCAAAAAGGGCGTATGCGTTTTTTCCTGAATATATTCAGGAAAAAACGCATACGCCCTTTTTGGCCAAGGGCATCATTGTCGACGTTTTGCCGCTTTTCATGTGCTTTAAAGGCGATTCGAATCGACCTCCTGAAATCTGTTTCCTGCAATTCTGCCTTGCTTTCAGATCCTCTTCGGTGCCTTCCCTCAATATATTTGTGGACGAGAGTTATCATTTATAACTCTGCAGGTTTGTGAATTGCAGTGCCCCTGAGCTCCATTTTTCAACTCGCTTTTTTGGGAGCTGGCCGCAAAAGCGCAGGATCGCCTCAGGCCCTATTCTGCTTCCGGGCGGCAGGCTGAGCCTGTGGTTAATTCTTCTTCCTGATGGGAAAATAGAGTGACCTGTGCCTGTCCCAACACCTAGAGCTAGTCTCTCATTGGCTCCCCCTCTTCCCGTTCATCCTCAGGACAAATTGCAAGCTGTACGGAACGGGAGGTTAAAGGTGCTGATTCTCCAAGGAGGGAGATTTCTAGTAAAGGGGCTGGAATGGCGAACCCGAGCACAAGGAGATGAGAAATGAGGTGCGTTTTAGAAACCTTTCCCGATCACACGGTGTACCACCTTCTGGGTTTCTCATGCATGTTTTCGAGGTAGGAAGATGCCCTTGAACCTGGAGATTTGGGACCCATGGGATGGGTACCACGCAGTATTACTTGAAAGGGTCTGCGTTTGCTCCCCCAACCTCACCAAACCTCTCAGCCCCGAGAGTGTCCACCCTTATGTCTCCTCCAGCTGTGGGTCTAGATATGGTCAATCCAGGTTGCATCACAGCCCCTGAACGAATTTTGTAAGAATTTCTCTCTCTTTCACTGTCTTTGTTTCACGGGTTTTTAAAAGGAATTTATTTTTATAATGGGGTTTAGCTGCTTTTCACGGCTGTGTTTCTGCCGCTTTACACCCACTTGACTCACTTCCAGAGAGATATCAATACATAGGTTTTAAGATTCTTACTAGTCAGATATATTCTTGCGCGGTGAATAGGGGGTGTTGAGTCCAGTTCACTGAGCAAGGAGTAGGTCTTTCTATTACATATTGGGTTTATGGAACGGTATCTGAGCTCATTTGAAACCCTTGTTTTATGCATCACCCCACCCCACCTTTCCCGTTAAGCAGCCATAGTGTGTTTTCTAAACGTGTGACTCTGTTCTGTTTTGTAATTCAGTTCAAGTGTAGCGGTTTTTACATTCCCTCTATAAGTGATAGCTTATGATAAGTGTCTTTTTCTGTGTGACTTATTTCACTTAGAATCGTCGTAGCTAAAGCCACTCATCATGCTGCTACTAGCCTTATGACATTGATTTCATGGCTGAGGGATATTCCATTGTACATAAGGACCACCACTTCTTTATCCATTTTTCTCTTTCCTGGGATATTTAAGGTGTCACGAAGTGGAGGTTCTTGTCAACAGAGCAGCCCCAAACTTTGGGGTGCCTGTGTCTTGCTGATTTTTAGTTTTCCCAATTTATACGCCCATGAGTGGAAGTGCCCTATGCGCTCTAAGCTGTGTTTTTTCGATGTTTCAGGACACACCGTACACTTCTCCAGAGTGGCTGTTGGCAATTTACATCCCGCCCATCAGCGTAGCAAGGCTCCCATTTCTCCATGGCCTGTTCTGCATTTCTGGTTTTGACACTTTTTTCCGCATGGCCCTTTTGACCGATGGGAAGCGAGACTTCTTTGTAGCGCTGATTTGCCTTTCCAGGTTGCTTGGTTGGCCAAAAAGGGCGTATGCGTTTTTTCCTGAATATATTCAGGAAAAAACGCATACGCCCTTTTTGGCCAAGGGCATCATTGTCGACGTTTTGCTGCTTTTCATGTGCTTTAAAGGCGATTCGAATCGACCTCCTGAAATCTGTTTCCTGCAATTCTGCCTTGCTTTCAGATCCTCTTCGTTGCCTTCCCTCAATATATTTGTGGACGAGAGTTATCATTTATAACTCTGCAGGTTTGTGAATTGCAGTGCCCCTGAGCTCCATTTTTCAACTCGCTTTTTTGGGAGCTGGCCGCAAAAGCGCAGGTTCACCTCAGGCACTATTCTGCTTCCAGGCGGCAGGCTGAGCCTGTGGTTAATTCTTCTTCCTGATGGGAAAATAGAGTGACCTGTGCCTGTCCCAACACCTAGAGCTAGTCTCTCATTGGCTCCCCCTCTCCCCGTTCATCCTCAGGACAAATTGCAAGCTGTACGGAACGGGAGGTTAAAGGTGCTGATTCTCCAAGGAGGGAGATTGCTAGTAAAGCGGCTGGAATGGCGAACCCGAGCACAAGGAGATGAGAAATGAGGTGCGTTTTAGAAACCTTTCCCGATCACACGGTGTACCACCTTCTGGGTTTCTCATGCATGTTTTCGAGGTAGGAAGATGCCCTTGAACCTGGAGATTTGGGACCCATGGGATGGGTAACAGGCAGTATTACTTGAAAGGCTCTGCGTTTGCTCCCCCAACCTCACCAAACCTCTCAGCCCCGAGAGTGTCCACCCTTATGTCTCATCCAGCTGTGGGTCTAGATATGGTCAATCCAGGTTGCATCACAGCCCCTGAACGAATTTTGTAAGAAATTCTCTCTCTTTCCCTGTCTTTGTTTCACGGGTTTTTAAAAGTAATTTATTTTTATAATGGGGTTTAGCTGTTTTTCACGGCTGTGTTTATGCGGCTTTACAGCCACTTGACTCACTTCCAGAGAGATATCAATACATAGGTTTTAAGATTCTTACTAGTCAGATATATTCTTGTGCGGTGAATAGGGGGTGTTGAGTCCAGTTCACTGAGCAAGGAGTAGGTCTTTCTATTACATATTGGGTTTATGGAACGGTATCTGAGCTCATTTGAAACCCTTGTTTTATGCATCACCCCACCCCACCTTTCCCGTTAAGCAGACATAGTGTGTTTTGTAAACGTGTGACTCTGTTCTGTTTTGTAATTCAGTTCAAGTGTAGCGGTTTTTACATTCCCTCTATAAGTGATAGCTTATGATAAGTGTCTTTTTCTGTGTGACTTATTTCACTTAGAATCGTCGTAGCTAAAGCCACTCATCATGCTGCTACTAGCCTTATGACATTGATTTCATGGCTGAGGGATATTCCATTGTACATAAGGACCACCACTTCTTTATCCATTTTTCTCTTTCCTGGGATATTTAAGGTGTCATGAAGTGGAGGTTCTTGTCAACAGAGCAGCCCTAAACTTTCGGGTGCCTGTGTCTTGCTGATTTTTAGTTTTCCCAATTTATACGCCCATGAGTGGAAGTGCCCTATGCGCTCTAAGCTGTGTTTTTTTGATGTTTCAGGACACACCGTACACTTCTCCAGAGTGGCTGTTGGCAATTTACATCCCGCCCATCAGCGTAGCAAGGCTCCCATTTCTCCATGGCCTGTTCTGCATTTCTGGTTTTGACACTTTTTTCCGCATGGCCCTTTTGACCGATGGGAAGCGAGACTTCTTTGTAGCGCTGATTTGCCTTTCCAGGTTGCTTGGTTGGCCAAAAAGGGCGTATGCGTTTTTTCCTGAATATATTCAGGAAAAAACGCATACGCCCTTTTTGGCCAAGGGCATCATTGTCGACGTTTTGCCGCTTTTCATGTGCTTTAAAGGCGATTCGAATCGACCTCCTGAAATCTGTTTCCTGCAATTCTGCCTTGCTTTCAGATCCTCTTCGGTGCCTTCCCTCAATATATTTGTGGACGAGAGTTATCATTTATAACTCTGCAGGTTTGTGAATTGCAGTGCCCCTGAGCTCCATTTTTCAACTCGCTTTTTTGGGAGCTGGCCGCAAAAGCGCAGGATCGCCTCAGGCCCTATTCTGCTTCCGGGCGGCAGGCTGAGCCTGTGGTTAATTCTTCTTCCTGATGGGAAAATAGAGTGACCTGTGCCTGTCCCAACACCTAGAGCTAGTCTCTCATTGGCTCCCCCTCTTCCCGTTCATCCTCAGGACAAATTGCAAGCTGTACGGAACGGGAGGTTAAAGGTGCTGATTCTCCAAGGAGGGAGATTTCTAGTAAAGGGGCTGGAATGGCGAACCCGAGCACAAGGAGATGAGAAATGAGGTGCGTTTTAGAAACCTTTCCCGATCACACGGTGTACCACCTTCTGGGTTTCTCATGCATGTTTTCGAGGTAGGAAGATGCCCTTGAACCTGGAGATTTGGGACCCATGGGATGGGTACCACGCAGTATTACTTGAAAGGGTCTGCGTTTGCTCCCCCAACCTCACCAAACCTCTCAGCCCCGAGAGTGTCCACCCTTATGTCTCCTCCAGCTGTGGGTCTAGATATGGTCAATCCAGGTTGCATCACAGCCCCTGAACGAATTTTGTAAGAATTTCTCTCTCTTTCACTGTCTTTGTTTCACGGGTTTTTAAAAGGAATTTATTTTTATAATGGGGTTTAGCTGCTTTTCACGGCTGTGTTTCTGCCGCTTTACACCCACTTGACTCACTTCCAGAGAGATATCAATACATAGGTTTTAAGATTCTTACTAGTCAGATATATTCTTGCGCGGTGAATAGGGGGTGTTGAGTCCAGTTCACTGAGCAAGGAGTAGGTCTTTCTATTACATATTGGGTTTATGGAACGGTATCTGAGCTCATTTGAAACCCTTGTTTTATGCATCACCCCACCCCACCTTTCCCGTTAAGCAGCCATAGTGTGTTTTCTAAACGTGTGACTCTGTTCTGTTTTGTAATTCAGTTCAAGTGTAGCGGTTTTTACATTCCCTCTATAAGTGATAGCTTATGATAAGTGTCTTTTTCTGTGTGACTTATTTCACTTAGAATCGTCGTAGCTAAAGCCACTCATCATGCTGCTACTAGCCTTATGACATTGATTTCATGGCTGAGGGATATTCCATTGTACATAAGGACCACCACTTCTTTATCCATTTTTCTCTTTCCTGGGATATTTAAGGTGTCACGAAGTGGAGGTTCTTGTCAACAGAGCAGCCCCAAACTTTGGGGTGCCTGTGTCTTGCTGATTTTTAGTTTTCCCAATTTATACGCCCATGAGTGGAAGTGCCCTATGCGCTCTAAGCTGTGTTTTTTCGATGTTTCAGGACACACCGTACACTTCTCCAGAGTGGCTGTTGGCAATTTACATCCCGCCCATCAGCGTAGCAAGGCTCCCATTTCTCCATGGCCTGTTCTGCATTTCTGGTTTTGACACTTTTTTCCGCATGGCCCTTTTGACCGATGGGAAGCGAGACTTCTTTGTAGCGCTGATTTGCCTTTCCAGGTTGCTTGGTTGGCCAAAAAGGGCGTATGCGTTTTTTCCTGAATATATTCAGGAAAAAACGCATACGCCCTTTTTGGCCAAGGGCATCATTGTCGACGTTTTGCTGCTTTTCATGTGCTTTAAAGGCGATTCGAATCGACCTCCTGAAATCTGTTTCCTGCAATTCTGCCTTGCTTTCAGATCCTCTTCGTTGCCTTCCCTCAATATATTTGTGGACGAGAGTTATCATTTATAACTCTGCAGGTTTGTGAATTGCAGTGCCCCTGAGCTCCATTTTTCAACTCGCTTTTTTGGGAGCTGGCCGCAAAAGCGCAGGTTCACCTCAGGCACTATTCTGCTTCCAGGCGGCAGGCTGAGCCTGTGGTTAATTCTTCTTCCTGATGGGAAAATAGAGTGACCTGTGCCTGTCCCAACACCTAGAGCTAGTCTCTCATTGGCTCCCCCTCTCCCCGTTCATCCTCAGGACAAATTGCAAGCTGTACGGAACGGGAGGTTAAAGGTGCTGATTCTCCAAGGAGGGAGATTGCTAGTAAAGCGGCTGGAATGGCGAACCCGAGCACAAGGAGATGAGAAATGAGGTGCGTTTTAGAAACCTTTCCCGATCACACGGTGTACCACCTTCTGGGTTTCTCATGCATGTTTTCGAGGTAGGAAGATGCCCTTGAACCTGGAGATTTGGGACCCATGGGATGGGTAACAGGCAGTATTACTTGAAAGGCTCTGCGTTTGCTCCCCCAACCTCACCAAACCTCTCAGCCCCGAGAGTGTCCACCCTTATGTCTCCTCCAGCTGTGGGTCTAGATATGGTCAATCCAGGTTGCATCACAGCCCCTGAACGAATTTTGTAAGAAATTCTCTCTCTTTCCCTGTCTTTGTTTCACGGGTTTTTAAAAGTAATTTATTTTTATAATGGGGTTTAGCTGTTTTTCACGGCTGTGTTTATGCGGCTTTACAGCCACTTGACTCACTTCCAGAGAGATATCAATACATAGGTTTTAAGATTCTTACTAGTCAGATATATTCTTGTGCGGTGAATAGGGGGTGTTGAGTCCAGTTCACTGAGCAAGGAGTAGGTCTTTCTATTACATATTGGGTTTATGGAACGGTATCTGAGCTCATTTGAAACCCTTGTTTTATGCATCACCCCACCCCACCTTTCCCGTTAAGCAGACATAGTGTGTTTTGTAAACGTGTGACTCTGTTCTGTTTTGTAATTCAGTTCAAGTGTAGCGGTTTTTACATTCCCTCTATAAGTGATAGCTTATGATAAGTGTCTTTTTCTGTGTGACTTATTTCACTTAGAATCGTCGTAGCTAAAGCCACTCATCATGCTGCTACTAGCCTTATGACATTGATTTCATGGCTGAGGGATATTCCATTGTACATAAGGACCACCACTTCTTTATCCATTTTTCTCTTTCCTGGGATATTTAAGGTGTCATGAAGTGGAGGTTCTTGTCAACAGAGCAGCCCTAAACTTTCGGGTGCCTGTGTCTTGCTGATTTTTAGTTTTCCCAATTTATACGCCCATGAGTGGAAGTGCCCTATGCGCTCTAAGCTGTGTTTTTTTGATGTTTCAGGACACACCGTACACTTCTCCAGAGTGGCTGTTGGCAATTTACATCCCGCCCATCAGCGTAGCAAGGCTCCCATTTCTCCATGGCCTGTTCTGCATTTCTGGTTTTGACACTTTTTTCCGCATGGCCCTTTTGACCGATGGGAAGCGAGACTTCTTTGTAGCGCTGATTTGCCTTTCCAGGTTGCTTGGTTGGCCAAAAAGGGCGTATGCGTTTTTTCCTGAATATATTCAGGAAAAAACGCATACGCCCTTTTTGGCCAAGGGCATCATTGTCGACGTTTTGCCGCTTTTCATGTGCTTTAAAGGCGATTCGAATCGACCTCCTGAAATCTGTTTCCTGCAATTCTGCCTTGCTTTCAGATCCTCTTCGGTGCCTTCCCTCAATATATTTGTGGACGAGAGTTATCATTTATAACTCTGCAGGTTTGTGAATTGCAGTGCCCCTGAGCTCCATTTTTCAACTCGCTTTTTTGGGAGCTGGCCGCAAAAGCGCAGGATCGCCTCAGGCCCTATTCTGCTTCCGGGCGGCAGGCTGAGCCTGTGGTTAATTCTTCTTCCTGATGGGAAAATAGAGTGACCTGTGCCTGTCCCAACACCTAGAGCTAGTCTCTCATTGGCTCCCCCTCTTCCCGTTCATCCTCAGGACAAATTGCAAGCTGTACGGAACGGGAGGTTAAAGGTGCTGATTCTCCAAGGAGGGAGATTTCTAGTAAAGGGGCTGGAATGGCGAACCCGAGCACAAGGAGATGAGAAATGAGGTGCGTTTTAGAAACCTTTCCCGATCACACGGTGTACCACCTTCTGGGTTTCTCATGCATGTTTTCGAGGTAGGAAGATGCCCTTGAACCTGGAGATTTGGGACCCATGGGATGGGTACCACGCAGTATTACTTGAAAGGGTCTGCGTTTGCTCCCCCAACCTCACCAAACCTCTCAGCCCCGAGAGTGTCCACCCTTATGTCTCCTCCAGCTGTGGGTCTAGATATGGTCAATCCAGGTTGCATCACAGCCCCTGAACGAATTTTGTAAGAATTTCTCTCTCTTTCACTGTCTTTGTTTCACGGGTTTTTAAAAGGAATTTATTTTTATAATGGGGTTTAGCTGCTTTTCACGGCTGTGTTTCTGCCGCTTTACACCCACTTGACTCACTTCCAGAGAGATATCAATACATAGGTTTTAAGATTCTTACTAGTCAGATATATTCTTGCGCGGTGAATAGGGGGTGTTGAGTCCAGTTCACTGAGCAAGGAGTAGGTCTTTCTATTACATATTGGGTTTATGGAACGGTATCTGAGCTCATTTGAAACCCTTGTTTTATGCATCACCCCACCCCACCTTTCCCGTTAAGCAGCCATAGTGTGTTTTCTAAACGTGTGACTCTGTTCTGTTTTGTAATTCAGTTCAAGTGTAGCGGTTTTTACATTCCCTCTATAAGTGATAGCTTATGATAAGTGTCTTTTTCTGTGTGACTTATTTCACTTAGAATCGTCGTAGCTAAAGCCACTCATCATGCTGCTACTAGCCTTATGACATTGATTTCATGGCTGAGGGATATTCCATTGTACATAAGGACCACCACTTCTTTATCCATTTTTCTCTTTCCTGGGATATTTAAGGTGTCACGAAGTGGAGGTTCTTGTCAACAGAGCAGCCCCAAACTTTGGGGTGCCTGTGTCTTGCTGATTTTTAGTTTTCCCAATTTATACGCCCATGAGTGGAAGTGCCCTATGCGCTCTAAGCTGTGTTTTTTCGATGTTTCAGGACACACCGTACACTTCTCCAGAGTGGCTGTTGGCAATTTACATCCCGCCCATCAGCGTAGCAAGGCTCCCATTTCTCCATGGCCTGTTCTGCATTTCTGGTTTTGACACTTTTTTCCGCATGGCCCTTTTGACCGATGGGAAGCGAGACTTCTTTGTAGCGCTGATTTGCCTTTCCAGGTTGCTTGGTTGGCCAAAAAGGGCGTATGCGTTTTTTCCTGAATATATTCAGGAAAAAACGCATACGCCCTTTTTGGCCAAGGGCATCATTGTCGACGTTTTGCTGCTTTTCATGTGCTTTAAAGGCGATTCGAATCGACCTCCTGAAATCTGTTTCCTGCAATTCTGCCTTGCTTTCAGATCCTCTTCGTTGCCTTCCCTCAATATATTTGTGGACGAGAGTTATCATTTATAACTCTGCAGGTTTGTGAATTGCAGTGCCCCTGAGCTCCATTTTTCAACTCGCTTTTTTGGGAGCTGGCCGCAAAAGCGCAGGTTCACCTCAGGCACTATTCTGCTTCCAGGCGGCAGGCTGAGCCTGTGGTTAATTCTTCTTCCTGATGGGAAAATAGAGTGACCTGTGCCTGTCCCAACACCTAGAGCTAGTCTCTCATTGGCTCCCCCTCTCCCCGTTCATCCTCAGGACAAATTGCAAGCTGTACGGAACGGGAGGTTAAAGGTGCTGATTCTCCAAGGAGGGAGATTGCTAGTAAAGCGGCTGGAATGGCGAACCCGAGCACAAGGAGATGAGAAATGAGGTGCGTTTTAGAAACCTTTCCCGATCACACAGTGTACCACCTTCTGGGTTTCTCATGCATGTTTTCGAGGTAGGAAGATGCCCTTGAACCTGCAGATTTGGGACCCATGGGATGGGTACCACGCAGTATTACTTGAAAGGGTCTGCATTTGCTCCCCCAACCTCACCAAACCTCTCAGCCCCGAGAGTGTCCACCCTTATGTCTCCTCCAGCTGTGGGTCTAGATATGGTCAATCCAGGTTGCATCACAGCCCCTGAACGAATTTTGTAAGAATTTCTCTCTCTTTCACTGTCTTTGTTTCACGGGTTTTTAAAAGTAATTTATTTTTATAATGGGGTTTAGCTGCTTTTCACGGCTGTGTTTCTGCCGCTTTACACCCACTTGACTCACTTCCAGAGAGATATCAATACATAGGTTTTAAGATTCTTACTAGTCAGATATATTCTTGCGCGGTGAATAGGGGGTGTTGAGTCCAGTTTACTGAGCAAGGAGTAGGTCTTTCTATTACATATTGGGTTTATGGAACGGTATCTGAGCTCATTTGAAACCCTTGTTTTATGCATCACCCCACCCCACCTTTCCCGTTAAGCAGCCATAGTGTGTTTTCTAAACGTGTGACTCTGTTCTGTTTTGTAATTCAGTTCAAGTGTAGCGGTTTTTACATTCCCTCTATAAGTGATAGCTTATGATAAGTGTCTTTTTCTGTGTGACTTATTTCACTTAGAATCGTCGTAGCTAAAGCCACTCATCATGCTGCTACTAGCCTTATGACATTGATTTCATGGCTGAGGGATATTCCATTGTACATAAGGACCACCACTTCTTTATCCATTTTTCTCTTTCCTGGGATATTTAAGGTGTCACGAAGTGGAGGTTCTTGTCAACAGAGCAGCCCCAAACTTTGGGGTGCCTGTGTCTTGCTGATTTTTAGTTTTCCCAATTTATACGCCCATGAGTGGAAGTGCCCTATGCGCTCTAAGCTGTGTTTTTTCGATGTTTCAGGACACACCGTTCACTTCTCCAGAGTGGCTGTTGGCAATTTACATCCCGCCCATCAGCGTAGCAAGGCTCCCATTTCTCCATGGCCTGTTCTGCATTTCTGGTTTTGACACTTTTTTCCGCATGGCCCTTTTGACCGATGGGAAGCGAGACTTCTTTGTAGCGCTGATTTGCCTTTCCAGGTTGCTTGGTTGGCCAAAAAGGGCGTATGCGTTTTTTCCTGAATATATTCAGGAAAAAACGCATACGCCCTTTTTGGCCAAGGGCATCATTGTCGACGTTTTGCTGCTTTTCATGTGCTTTAAAGGCGATTCGAATCGACCTCCTGAAATCTGTTTCCTGCAATTCTGCCTTGCTTTCAGATCCTCTTCGGTGCCTTCCCTCAATATATTTGTGGACGAGAGTTATCATTTATAACTCTGCAGGTTTGTGAATTGCAGTGCCCCTGAGCTCCATTTTTCAACTCGCTTTTTTGGGAGCTGGCCGCAAAAGCGCAGGATCGCCTCAGGCCCTATTCTGCTTCCGGGCGGCAGGCTGAGCCTGTGGTTAATTCTTCTTCCTGATGGGAAAATAGAGTGACCTGTGCCTGTCCCAACACCTAGAGCTAGTCTCTCATTGGCTCCCCCTCTTCCCGTTCATCCTCAGGACAAATTGCAAGCTGTACGGAACGGGAGGTTAAAGGTGCTGATTCTCCAAGGAGGGAGATTGCTAGTAAAGCGGCTGGAATGGCGAACCCGAGCACAAGGAGATGAGAAATGAGGTGCGTTTTAGAAACCTTTCCCGATCACACGGTGTACCACCTTCTGGGTTTCTCATGCATGTTTTCGAGGTAGGAAGATGCCCTTGAACCTGGAGATTTGGGACCCATGGGATGGGTAACAGGCAGTATTACTTTAAAGGCTCTGCGTTTGCTCCCCCAACCTCACCAAACCTCTCAGCCCCGAGAGTGTCCACCCTTATGTCTCATCCAGCTGTGGGTCTAGATATGGTCAATCCAGGTTGCATCACAGCCCCTGAACGAATTTTGTAAGAAATTCTCTCTCTTTCCCTGTCTTTGTTTCACGGGTTTTTAAAAGTAATTTATTTTTATAATGGGGTTTAGCTGTTTTTCACGGCTGTGTTTATGCGGCTTTACAGCCACTTGGCTCACTTCCAGAGAGATATCAATACATAGGTTTTAAGATTCTTACTAGTCAGATATATTCTTGTGCGGTGAATAGGGGGTGTTGAGTCCAGTTCACTGAGCAAGGAGTAGGTCTTTCTATTACATATTGGGTTTATGGAACGGTATCTGAGCTCATTTGAAACCCTTGTTTTATTCATCACCCCACCCCACCTTTCCCGTTAAGCAGCCATAGTGTGTTTTGTAAACGTGTGACTCTGTTCTGTTTTGTAATTCAGTTCAAGTGTAGCGGTTTTTACATTCCCTCTATAAGTGATAGCTTATGATAAGTGTCGTTTTCTGTGTGACTTATTTCACTTAGAATCGTCGTAGCTAAAGCCACTCATCATGCTGCTACTAGCCTTATGACATTGATTTCATGGCTGAGTGATATTCCATTGTACATAAGGACCACCACTTCTTTATCCATTTTTCTCTTTCCTGGGATATTTAAGGTGTCATGAAGTGGAGGTTCTTGTCAACAGAGCAGCCCTAAACTTTCGGGTGCCTGTGTCTTGCTGATTTTTAGTTTTCCCAATTTATACGCCCATGAGTGGAAGTGCCCTATGCGCTCTAAGCTGTGTTTTTTTGATGTTTCAGGACACACCGTACACTTCTCCAGAGTGGCTGTTGGCAATTTACATCCCGCCCATCAGCGTAGCAAGGCTCCCATTTCTCCATGGCCTGTTCTGCATTTCTGGTTTTGACACTTTTTTCCGCGTGGCCCTTTTGACCGATGGGAAGCGAGACTTCTTTGTAGCGCTGATTTGCCTTTCCAGGTTGCTTGGTTGGCCGAAAAGGGCGTATGCGTTTTTTCCTGAATATATTCAGGAAAAAACGCATACGCCCTTTTTGGCCAAGGGCATCATTGTCGACGTTTTGCCACTTTTCATGTGCTTTAAAGGCGATTCGAATCGACCTCCTGAAATCTGTTTCCTGCAATTCTGCCTTGCTTTCAGATCCTCTTCGGTGCCTTCCCTCAATATATTTGTGGACGAGAGTTATCATTTATAACTCTGCAGGTTTGTGAATTGCAGTGCCCCTGAGCTCCATTTTTCAACTCGCTTTTTTGGGAGCTGTCCGCAAAAGCGCAGGATCGCCTCAGGCCCTATTCTGCTTCTGGGCGGCAGGCTGAGCCTGTGGTTAATTCTTCTTCCTGATGGGAAAATAGAGTGACCTGTGCCTGTCCCAACACCTAGAGCTAGTCTCTCATTGGCTCCCCCTCTTCCCGTTCATCCTCAGGACAAATTGCAAGCTGTACGGAACGGGAGGTTAAAGGTGCTGATTCTCCAAGGAGGGAGATTGCTAGTAAAGCGGCTGGAATGGCAAACCCGAGCACAAGGAAATGAGAAATGAGGTGCGTTTTAGAAACCTTTCCCGATCACACGGTGTACCACCTTCTGGGTTTCTCATGCATGTTTTCGAGGTAGGAAGATGCCCTTGAACCTGGAGATTTGGGACCCATGGGATGGGTAACAGGCAGTATTACTTTAAAGGCTCTGCGTTTGCTCCCCCAACCTCACCAAACCTCTCAGCCCCGAGAGTGTCCACCCTTATGTCTCATCCAGCTGTGGGTCTAGATATGGTCAATCCAGGTTGCATCACAGCCCCTGAACGAATTTTGTAAGAAATTCTCTCTCTTTCACTGTCTTTGTTTCACGGGTTTTTAAAAGTAATTTATTTTTATAATGGGGTTTAGCTGTTTTTCACGGCTGTGTTTATGCGGCTTTACAGCCACTTGCCTCACTTCCAGAGAGATATCAATACATAGGTTTTAAGATTCTTACTAGTCAGATATATTCTTGTGCGGTGAATAGGGGGTGTTGAGTCCAGTTCACTGAGCAAGGAGTAGGTCTTTCTATTACATATTGGGTTTATGGAACGGTATCTGAGCTCATTTGAAACCCTTGTTTTATTCATCACCCCACCCCACCTTTCCCGTTAAGCAGCCATAGTGTGTTTTGTAAACGTGTGACTCTGTTCTGTTTTGTAATTCAGTTCAAGTGTAGCGGTTTTTACATTCCCTCTATAAGTGATAGCTTATGATAAGTGTCTTTTTCTGTGTGACTTATTTCACTTAGAATCGTCGTAGCTAAAGCCACTCATCATGCTGCTACTAGCCTTATGACATTGATTTCATGGCTGAGTGATATTCCATTGTACATAAGGACCACCACTTCTTTATCCATTTTTCTCTTTCCTGGGATATTTAAGGTGTCATGAAGTGGAGGTTCTTGTCAACAGAGCAGCCCTAAACTTTCGGGTGCCTGTGTCTTGCTGATTTTTAGTTTTCCCAATTTATACGCCCATGAGTGGAAGTGCCCTATGCGCTCTAAGCTGTGTTTTTTTGATGTTTCAGGACACACCGTACACTTCTCCAGAGTGGCTGTTGGCAATTTACATCCCGCCCATCAGCGTAGCAAGGCTCCCATTTCTCCATGGCCTGTTCTGCATTTCTGGTTTTGACACTTTTTTCCGCGTGGCCCTTTTGACCGATGGGAAGCGAGACTTCTTTGTAGCGCTGATTTGCCTTTCCAGGTTGCTTGGTTGGCCGAAAAGGGCGTATGCGTTTTTTCCTGAATATATTCAGGAAAAAACGCATACAACCTTTTTGGCCAAGGGCATCATTGTCGACGTTTTGCCACTTTTCATGTGCTTTAAAGGCGATTCGAATCGACCTCCTGAAATCTGTTTCCTGCAATTCTGCCTTGCTTTCAGATCCTCTTCGTTGCCTTCCCTCAATATATTTGTGGACGAGAGTTATCATTTATAACTCTGCAGGTTTGTGAATTGCAGTGCCCCTGAGCTCCATTTTTCAACTCGCTTTTTTGGGAGCTGTCCGCAAAAGCGCAGGATCGCCTCAGGCCCTATTCTGCTTCTGGGCGGCAGGCTGAGCCTGTGGTTAATTCTTCTTCCTGATGGGAAAATAGAGTGACCTGTGCCTGTCCCAACACCTAGAGCTAGTCTCTCATTGGCTCCCCCTCTTCCCGTTCATCCTCAGGACAAATTGCAAGCTGTACGGAACGGGAGGTTAAAGGTGCTGATTCTCCAAGGAGGGAGATTGCTAGTAAAGCGGCTGGAATGGCGAACCCGAGCACAAGGAGATGAGAAATGAGGTGCGTTTTAGAAACCTTTCCCGATCACACGGTGTACCACCTTCTGGGTTTCTCATGCATGTTTTCGAGGTAGGAAGATGCCCTTGAACCTGCAGATTTGGGACCCATGGGATGGGTAACAGGCAGTATTACTTTAAAGGCTCTGCGTTTGCTCCCCCAACCTCACCAAACCTCTCAGCCCCGAGAGTGTCCACCCTTATGTCTCCTCCAGCTGTGGGTCTAGATATGGTCAATCCACGTTGCATCACAGCCCCTGAACGAATTTTGTAAGAATTTCTCTCTCTTTCACTGTCTTTGTTTCACGGGTTTTTAAAAGGAATTTATTTTTATAATGGGGTTTAGCTGCTTTTCACGGCTGTGTTTCTGCCGCTTTACAGCCACTTGACTCACTTCCAGAGAGATATCAATACATAGGTTTTAAGATTCTTACTAGTCAGATATATTCTTGTGCGGTGAATAGGGGGTGTTGAGTCCAGTTCACTGAGCAAGGAGTAGGTCTTTCTATTACATATGGGGTTTATGGAACGGTATCTGAGCTCATTTGAAACCCTTGTTTTATGCATCACCCCACCCCACCTTTCCCGTTAAGAAGCCATAATGTGTTTTCTAAACGTGTGACTCTGTTCTGTCTTGTAATTCAGTTCAAGTGTAGCAGTTTTTACATTCCCTCTATAAGTGATAGCTTATAATAAGTGTGTTTTTCTGTATGACTTATTTCACTTAGAATCGTCGTGGCTAAAGCCACTCATCATGCTGCTACTAGCCTTATGACATTGATTTCATGGCTGAGTGATATTCCATTGTACATAAGGACCACCACTTCTTTATCCATTTTTCTCTTTCCTGGGATATTTAAGGTGTCACGAAGTGGAGGTTCTTGTCAACAGAGCAGCCCCAAACTTTGGGGTGCCTGTGTCTTGCTGATTTTTAGTTTTCCCAATTTATACGCCCATGAGTGGAAGTGCCCTATGCGCTCTAAGCTGTGTTTTTTCGATGTTTCAGGACACACCGTACACTTCTCCAGAGTGGCTGTTGGCAATTTACATCCCGCCCATCAGCGTAGCAAGGCTCCCATTTCTCCATGGCCTGTCCTGCATTTCTGGTTTTGACACTTTTTTCCGCATGGCCCTTTTGACCGATGGGAAGCGAGACTTCTTTGTAGCGCTGATTTGCCTTTCCAGGTTGCTTGGTTGGCCAAAAAGGGCGTATGCGTTTTTTCCTGAATATATTCAGGAAAAAACGCATACGCCCTTTTTGGCCAAGGGCATCATTGTCGACGTTTTGCCGCTTTTCATGTGCTTTAAAGGCGATTCGAATCGACCTCCTGAAATCTGTTTCCTGCAATTCTGCCTTGCTTTCAGATCCTCTTCGTTGCCTTCCCTCAATATATTTGTGGACGAGAGTTATCATTTATAACTCTGCAGGTTTGTGAATTGCAGTGCCCCTGAGCTCCATTTTTCAACTCGCTTTTTTGGGAGCTGGCCACAAAAGCGCAGGATTGCCTCAGGCCCTATTCTGCTTCCGGGCAGCAGGCTGAGCCTGTGGTTAATTCTTCTTCCTGAAGGGAAAATAGAGTGACCTGTGCCTGTCCCAACACCTAGAGCTAGTCTCTCATTGGCTCCCCCTCTTCCCGTTCATCTTCAGGACATATTGCAAGCTGTACGGAACGGGAGGTTAAAGGTGCTGATTCTCCAAGGAGGGAGATTGCTAGTAAAGCGGCTGGAATGGCGAACCCGAGCACAAGGAGATGAGAAATGAGGTGCGTTTTAGAAACCTTTCCCGATCACACGGTGTACCACCTTCTGGGTTTCTCATGCATGTTTTCGAGGTAGGAAGATGCCCTTGAACCTGGAGATTTGGGACCCATGGGATGGGTAACAGGCAGTATTACTTTAAAGGCTCTGCGTTTGCTCCCCCAACCTCACCAAACCTCTCAGCCCCGAGAGTGTCCACCCTTATGTCTCCTCCAGCTGTGGGTCTAGATATGGTCAATCCAGGTTGCATCACAGCCCCTGAACGAATTTTGTAAGAATTTCTCTCTCTTTCACTGTCTTTGTTTCACGGGTTTTTTAAAGTAATTTATTTTTATAATGGGGTTTAGCTGCTTTTCACGGCTGTGTTTCTGCCGCTTTACACCCACTTGACTCACTTCCAGAGAGATATCAATACATAGGTTTTAAGATTCTTACTAGTCAGATATATTCTTGCGCGGTGAATAGGGGGTGTTGAGTCCAGTTCACTGAGCAAGGAGTAGGTCTTTCTATTACATATTGGGTTTATGGAACGGTATCTGAGCTCATTTGAAACCCTTGTTTTATGCATCACCCCACCCCACCTTTCCCGTTAAGCAGCCATAGTGTGTTTTCTAAACGTGTGACTCTGTTCTGTTTTGTAATTCAGTTCAAGTGTAGCGGTTTTTACATTCCCTCTATAAGTGATAGCTTATAATAAGTGTGTTTTTCTGTATGACTTATTTCACTTAGAATCGTCGTAGCTAAAGCCACTCATCATGCTGCTACTAGCCTTATGACATTGATTTCATGGCTGAGGGATATTCCATTGTACATAAGGACCACCACTTCTTTATCCATTTTTCTCTTTCCTGGGATATTTAAGGTGTCACGAAGTGGAGGTTCTTGTCAACAGAGCAGCCCCAAACTTTGGGGTGCCTGTGTCTTGCTGATTTTTAGTTTTCCCAATTTATACGCCCATGAGTGGAAGTGCCCTATGCGCTCTAAGCTGTGTTTTTTCGATGTTTCAGGACACACCGTACACTTCTCCAGAGTGGCTGTTGGCAATTTACATCCCGCCCATCAGCGTAGCAAGGCTCCCATTTCTCCATGGCCTGTCCTGCATTTCTGGTTTTGACACTTTTTTCCGCATGGCCCTTTTGACCGATGGGAAGCGAGACTTCTTTGTAGCGCTGATTTGCCTTTCCAGGTTGCTTGGTTGGCCAAAAAGGGCGTATGCGTTTTTTCCTGAATATATTCAGGAAAAAACGCATACGCCCTTTTTGGCCAAGGGCATCATTGTCGACGTTTTGCTGCTTTTCATGTGCTTTAAAGGCGATTCGAATCGACCTCCTGAAATCTGTTTCCTGCAATTCTGCCTTGCTTTCAGATCCTCTTCGGTGCCTTCCCTCAATATATTTGTGGACGAGAGTTATCATTTATAACTCTGCAGGTTTGTGAATTGCAGTGCCCCTGAGCTCCATTTTTCAACTCGCTTTTTTGGGAGCTGTCCGCAAAAGCGCAGGATCGCCTCAGGCCCTATTCTGCTTCCGGGCGGCAGGCTGAGCCTGTGGTTAATTCTTCTTCCTGATGGGAAAATAGAGTGACCTGTGCCTGTCCCAACACCTAGAGCTAGTCTCTCATTGGCTCTCCCTCTTCCCGTTCATCCTCAGGACAAATTGCAAGCTGTACGGAACGGGAGGTTAAAGGTGCTGATTCTCCAAGGAGGGAGATTGCTAGTAAAGCGGCTGGAATGGCGAACCCGAGCACAAGGAGATGAGAAATGAGGTGCGTTTTAGAAACCTTTCCCGATCACACGGTGTACCACCTTCTGGGTTTCTCATGCATGTTTTCGAGGTAGGAAGATGCCCTTGAACCTGGAGATTTGGGACCCATGGGATGGGTAACAGGCAGTATTACTTTAAAGGCTCTGCGTTTGCTCCCCCAACCTCACCAAACCTCTCAGCCCCGAGAGTGTCCACCCTTATGTCTCATCCAGCTGTGGGTCTAGATATGGTCAATCCAGGTTGCATCACAGCCCCTGAACGAATTTTGTAAGAAATTCTCTCTCTTTCACTGTCTTTGTTTCACGGGTTTTTAAAAGTAATTTATTTTTATAATGGGGTTTAGCTGTTTTTCACGGCTGTGTTTATGCGGCTTTACAGCCACTTGACTCACTTCCAGAGAGATATCAATACATAGGTTTTAAGATTCTTACTAGTCAGATATATTCTTGTGCGGTGAATAGGGGGTGTTGAGTCCAGTTCACTGAGCAAGGAGTAGGTCTTTCTATTACATATTGGGTTTATGGAACGGTATCTGAGCTCATTTGAAACCCTTGTTTTATGCATCACCCCACCCCACCTTTCCCGTTAAGCAGACATAGTGTGTTTTGTAAACGTGTGACTCTGTTCTGTTTTGTAATTCAGTTCAAGTGTAGCGGTTTTTACATTCCCTCTATAAGTGATAGCTTATGATAAGTGTCTTTTTCTGTGTGACTTATTTCACTTAGAATCGTCGTAGCTAAAGCCACTCATCATGCTGCTACTAGCCTTATGACATTGATTTCATGGCTGAGGGATATTCCATTGTACATAAGGACCACCACTTCTTTATCCATTTTTCTCTTTCCTGGGATATTTAAGGTGTCATGAAGTGGAGGTTCTTGTCAACAGAGCAGCCCTAAACTTTCGGGTGCCTGTGTCTTGCTGATTTTTAGTTTTCCCAATTTATACGCCCATGAGTGGAAGTGCCCTATGCGTTCTAAGCTGTGTTTTTTTGATGTTTCAGGACACACCGTACACTTCTCCAGAGTGGCTGTTGGCAATTTACATCCCGCCCATCAGCGTAGCAAGGCTCCCATTTCTCCATGGCCTGTTCTGCATTTCTGGTTTTGACACTTTTTTCCGCATGGCCCTTTTGACCGATGGGAAGCGAGACTTCTTTGTAGCGCTGATTTGCCGTTCCAGGTTGCTTGGTTGGCCAAAAAGGGCGTATGCGTTTTTTCCTGAATATATTCAGGAAAAAACGCATACGCCCTTTTTGGCCAAGGGCATCATTGTCGACGTTTTGCTGCTTTTCATGTGCTTTAAAGGCGATTCGAATCGACCTCCTGAAATCTGTTTCCTGCAATTCTGCCTTGCTTTCAGATCCTCTTCGGTGCCTTCCCTCAATATATTTGTGGACGAGAGTTATCATTTATAACTCTGCAGGTTTGTGAATTGCAGTGCCCCTGAGCTCCATTTTTCAACTCGCTTTTTTGGGAGCTGGCCGCAAAAGCGCAGGATCGCCTCAGGCCCTATTCTGCTTCCGGGCGGCAGGCTGAGCCTGTGGTTAATTCTTCTTCCTGATGGGAAAATAGAGTGACCTGTGCCTGTCCCAACACCTAGAGCTAGTCTCTCATTGGCTCCCCCTCTTCCCGTTCATCCTCAGGACAAATTGCAAGCTGTACGGAACGGGAGGTTAAAGGTGCTGATTCTCCAAGGAGGGAGATTGCTAGTAAAGCGGCTGGAATGGCGAACCCGAGCACAAGGAGATGAGAAATGAGGTGCGTTTTAGAAACCTTTCCCGATCACACGGTGTACCACCTTCTGGGTTTCTCATGCATGTTTTCGAGGTAGGAAGATGCCCTTGAACCTGGAGATTTGGGACCCATGGGATGGGTAACAGGCAGTATTACTTTAAAGGCTCTGCGTTTGCTCCCCCAACCTCACCAAACCTCTCAGCCCCGAGAGTGTCCACCCTTATGTCTCATCCAGCTGTGGGTCTAGATATGGTCAATCCAGGTTGCATCACAGCCCCTGAACGAATTTTGTAAGAAATTCTCTCTCTTTCACTGTCTTTGTTTCACGGGTTTTTAAAAGTAATTTATTTTTATAATGGGGTTTAGCTGTTTTTCACGGCTGTGTTTATGCGGCTTTACAGCCACTTGACTCACTTCCAGAGAGATATCAATACATAGGTTTTAAGATTCTTACTAGTCAGATATATTCTTGTGCGGTGAATAGGGGGTGTTGAGTCCAGTTCACTGAGCAAGGAGTAGGTCTTTCTATTACATATTGGGTTTATGGAACGGTATCTGAGCTCATTTGAAACCCTTGTTTTATTCATCACCCCACCCCACCTTTCCCGTTAAGCAGCCATAGTGTGTTTTGTAAACGTGTGACTCTGTTCTGTTTTGTAATTCAGTTCAAGTGTAGCGGTTTTTACATTCCCTCTATAAGTGATAGCTTATGATAAGTGTCTTTTTCTGTGTGACTTATTTCACTTAGAATCGTCGTAGCTAAAGCCACTCATCATGCTGCTACTAGCCTTATGACATTGATTTCATGGCTGAGTGATATTCCATTGTACATAAGGACCACCACTTCTTTATCCATTTTTCTCTTTCCTGGGATATTTAAGGTGTCATGAAGTGGAGGTTCTTGTCAACAGAGCAGCCCTAAACTTTCGGGTGCCTGTGTCTTGCTGATTTTTAGTTTTCCCAATTTATACGCCCATGAGTGGAAGTGCCCTATGCGCTCTAAGCTGTGTTTTTTTGATGTTTCAGGACACACCGTACACTTCTCCAGAGTGGCTGTTGGCAATTTACATCCCGCCCATCAGCGTAGCAAGGCTCCCATTTCTCCATGGCCTGTTCTGCATTTCTGGTTTTGACACTTTTTTCCGCGTGGCCCTTTTGACCGATGGGAAGCGAGACTTCTTTGTAGCGCTGATTTGCCTTTCCAGGTTGCTTGGTTGGCCGAAAAGGGCGTATGCGTTTTTTCCTGAATATATTCAGGAAAAAACGCATACAACCTTTTTGGCCAAGGGCATCATTGTCGACGTTTTGCCACTTTTCATGTGCTTTAAAGGCGATTCGAATCGACCTCCTGAAATCTGTTTCCTGCAATTCTGCCTTGCTTTCAGATCCTCTTCGTTGCCTTCCCTCAATATATTTGTGGACGAGAGTTATCATTTATAACTCTGCAGGTTTGTGAATTGCAGTGCCCCTGAGCTCCATTTTTCAACTCGCTTTTTTGGGAGCTGGCCGCAAAAGCGCAGGATCGCCTCAGGCCCTATTCTGCTTCCGGGCGGCAGGCTGAGCCTGTGGTTAATTCTTCTTCCTGATGGGAAAATAGAGTGACCTGTGCCTGTCCCAACACCTAGAGCTAGTCTCTCATTGGCTCCCCCTCTTCCCGTTCATCCTCAGGACAAATTGCAAGCTGTACGGAACGGGAGGTTAAAGGTGCTGATTCTCCAAGGAGGGAGATTGCTAGTAAAGCGGCTGGAATGGCGAACCCGAGCACAAGGAGATGAGAAATGAGGTGCGTTTTAGAAACCTTTCCCGATCACACGGTGTACCACCTTCTGGGTTTCTCATGCATGTTTTCGAGGTAGGAAGATGCCCTTGAACCTGCAGATTTGGGACCCATGGGATGGGTAACAGGCAGTATTACTTTAAAGGCTCTGCGTTTGCTCCCCCAACCTCACCAAACCTCTCAGCCCCGAGAGTGTCCACCCTTATGTCTCATCCAGCTGTGGGTCTAGATATGGTCAATCCAGGTTGCATCACAGCCCCTGAACGAATTTTGTAAGAAATTCTCTCTCTTTCACTGTCTTTGTTTCACGGGTTTTTAAAAGTAATTTATTTTTATAATGGGGTTTAGCTGTTTTTCACGGCTGTGTTTATGCGGCTTTACAGCCACTTGACTCACTTCCAGAGAGATATCAATACATAGGTTTTAAGATTCTTACTAGTCAGATATATTCTTGTGCGGTGAATAGGGGGTGTTGAGTCCAGTTCACTGAGCAAGGAGTAGCTCTTTCTATTACATATTGGGTTTATGGAACGGTATCTGAGCTCATTTGAAACCCTTGTTTTATTCATCACCCCACCCCACCTTTCCCGTTAAGCAGCCATAGTGTGTTTTGTAAACGTGTGACTCTGTTCTGTTTTGTAATTCAGTTCAAGTGTAGCGGTTTTTACATTCCCTCTATAAGTGATAGCTTATGATAAGTGTCTTTTTCTGTGTGACTTATTTCACTTAGAATCGTCGTAGCTAAAGCCACTCATCATGCTGCTACTAGCCTTATGACATTGATTTCATGGCTGAGTGATATTCCATTGTACATAAGGACCACCACTTCTTTATCCATTTTTCTCTTTCCTGGGATATTTAAGGTGTCATGAAGTGGAGGTTCTTGTCAACAGAGCAGCCCTAAACTTTCGGGTGCCTGTGTCTTGCTGATTTTTAGTTTTCCCAATTTATACGCCCATGAGTGGAAGTGCCCTATGCGCTCTAAGCTGTGTTTTTTTGATGTTTCAGGACACACCGTACACTTCTCCAGAGTGGCTGTTGGCAATTTACATCCCGCCCATCAGCGTAGCAAGGCTCCCATTTCTCCATGGCCTGTTCTGCATTTCTGGTTTTGACACTTTTTTCCGCGTGGCCCTTTTGACCGATGGGAAGCGAGACTTCTTTGTAGCGCTGATTTGCCTTTCCAGGTTGCTTGGTTGGCCAAAAAGGGCGTATGCGTTTTTTCCTGAATATATTCAGGAAAAAACGCATACGCCCTTTTTGGCCAAGGGCATCATTGTCGACGTTTTGCTGCTTTTCATGTGCTTTAAAGGCGATTCGAATCGACCTCCTGAAATCTGTTTCCTGCAATTCTGCCTTGCTTTCAGATCCTCTTCGGTGCCTTCCCTCAATATATTTGTGGACGAGAGTTATCATTTATAACTCTGCAGGTTTGTGAATTGCAGTGCCCCTGAGCTCCATTTTTCAACTCACTTTTTTGGGAGCTGGCCGCAAAAGCGCAGGATCGCCTCAGGCCCTATTCTGCTTCCGGGCGGCAGGCTGAGCCTGTGGTTAATTCTTCTTCCTGATGGGAAAATAGAGTGACCTGTGCCTGTCCCAACACCTAGAGCTAGTCTCTCATTGGCTCCCCCTCTTCCCGTTCATCCTCAGGACAAATTGCAAGCTGTACGGAACGGGAGGTTAAAGGTGCTGATTCTCCAAGGAGGGAGATTGCTAGTAAAGCGGCTGGAATGGCGAACCCGAGCACAAGGAGATGAGAAATGAGGTGCGTTTTAGAAACCTTTCCCGATCACACGGTGTACCACCTTCTGGGTTTCTCATGCATGTTTTCGAGGTAGGAAGATGCCCTTGAACCTGGAGATTTGGGACCCATGGGATGGGTAACAGGCAGTATTACTTTAAAGGCTCTGCGTTTGCTCCCCCAACCTCACCAAACCTCTCAGCCCCGAGAGTGTCCACCCTTATGTCTCATCCAGCTGTGGGTCTAGATATGGTCAATCCAGGTTGCATCACAGCCCCTGAACGAATTTTGTAAGAAATTCTCTCTCTTTCACTGTCTTTGTTTCACGGGTTTTTAAAAGTAATTTATTTTTATAATGGGGTTTAGCTGTTTTTCACGGCTGTGTTTATGCGGCTTTACAGCCACTTGACTCACTTCCAGAGAGATATCAATACATAGGTTTTAAGATTCTTACTAGTCAGATATATTCTTGTGCGGTGAATAGGGGGTGTTGAGTCCAGTTCACTGAGCAAGGAGTAGGTCTTTCTATTACATATTGGGTTTATGGAACGGTATCTGAGCTCATTTGAAACCCTTGTTTTATTCATCACCCCACCCCACCTTTCCCGTTAAGCAGCCATAGTGTGTTTTGTAAACGTGTGACTCTTTTCTGTTTTGTAATTCAGTTCAAGTGTAGCGGTTTTTACATTCCCTCTATAAGTGATAGCTTATGATAAGTGTCTTTTTCTGTGTGACTTATTTCACTTAGAATCGTCGTAGCTAAAGCCACTCATCATGCTGCTACTAGCCTTATGACATTGATTTCATGGCTGAGTGATATTCCATTGTACATAAGGACCACCACTTCTTTATCCATTTTTCTCTTTCCTGGGATATTTAAGGTGTCATGAAGTGGAGGTTCTTGTCAACAGAGCAGCCCTAAACTTTCGGGTGCCTGTGTCTTGCTGATTTTTAGTTTTCCCAATTTATACGCCCATGAGTGGAAGTGCCCTATGCGCTCTAAGCTGTGTTTTTTTGATGTTTCAGGACACACCGTACACTTCTCCAGAGTGGCTGTTGGCAATTTACATCCCGCCCATCAGCGTAGCAAGGCTCCCATTTCTCCATGGCCTGTTCTGCATTTCTGGTTTTGACACTTTTTTCCGCGTGGCCCTTTTGACCGATGGGAAGCGAGACTTCTTTGTAGCGCTGATTTGCCTTTCCAGGTTGCTTGGTTGGCCAAAAAGGGCGTATGCGTTTTTTCCTGAATATATTCAGGAAAAAACGCATACGCCCTTTTTGGCCAAGGGCATCATTGTCGACGTTTTGCTGCTTTTCATGTGCTTTAAAGGCGATTCGAATCGACCTCCTGAAATCTGTTTCCTGCAATTCTGCCTTGCTTTCAGATCCTCTTCGGTGCCTTCCCTCAATATATTTGTGGACGAGAGTTATCATTTATAACTCTGCAGGTTTGTGAATTGCAGTGCCCCTGAGCTCCATTTTTCAACTCGCTTTTTTGGGAGCTGGCCGCAAAAGCGCAGGATCGCCTCAGGCCCTATTCTGCTTCCGGGCGGCAGGCTGAGCCTGTGGTTAATTCTTCTTCCTGATGGGAAAATAGAGTGACCTGTGCCTGTCCCAACACCTAGAGCTAGTCTCTCATTGGCTCCCCCTCTTCCCGTTCATCCTCAGGACAAATTGCAAGCTGTACGGAACGGGAGGTTAAAGGTGCTGATTCTCCAAGGAGGGAGATTGCTAGTAAAGCGGCTGGAATGGCGAACCCGAGCACAAGGAGATGAGAAATGAGGTGCGTTTTAGAAACCTTTCCCGATCACACGGTGTACCACCTTCTGGGTTTCTCATGCATGTTTTCGAGGTAGGAAGATGCCCTTGAACCTGGAGATTTGGGACCCATGGGATGGGTAACAGGCAGTATTACTTTAAAGGCTCTGCGTTTGCTCCCCCAACCTCACCAAAGCTCTCAGCCCCGAGAGTGTCCACCCTTATGTCTCATCCAGCTGTGGGTCTAGATATGGTCAATCCAGGTTGCATCACAGCCCCTGAACGAATTTTGTAAGAAATTCTCTCTCTTTCACTGTCTTTGTTTCACGGGTTTTTAAAAGTAATTTATTTTTATAATGGGGTTTAGCTGTTTTTCACGGCTGTGTTTATGCGGCTTTACAGCCACTTGACTCACTTCCAGAGAGATATCAATACATAGGTTTTAAGATTCTTACTAGTCAGATATATTCTTGTGCGGTGAATAGGGGGTGTTGAGTCCAGTTCACTGAGCAAGGAGTAGGTCTTTCTATTACATATTGGGTTTATGGAACGGTATCTGAGCTCATTTGAAACCCTTGTTTTATTCATCACCCCACCCCACCTTTCCCGTTAAGCAGCCATAGTGTGTTTTGTAAACGTGTGACTCTGTTCTGTTTTGTAATTCAGTTCAAGTGTAGCGGTTTTTACATTCCCTCTATAAGTGATAGCTTATGATAAGTGTCTTTTTCTGTGTGACTTATTTCACTTAGAATCGTCGTAGCTAAAGCCACTCATCATGCTGCTACTAGCCTTATGACATTGATTTCATGGCTGAGGGATATTCCATTGTACATAAGGACCACCACTTCTTTATCCATTTTTCTCTTTCCTGGGATATTTAAGGTGTCATGAAGTGGAGGTTCTTGTCAACAGAGCAGCCCTAAACTTTCGGGTGCCTGTGTCTTGCTGATTTTTAGTTTTCCCAATTTATACGCCCATGAGTGGAAGTGCCCTATGCGCTCTAAGCTGTGTTTTTTTGATGTTTCAGGACACACCGTACACTTCTCCAGAGTGGCTGTTGGCAATTTACATCCCGCCCATCAGCGTAGCAAGGCTCCCATTTCTCCATGGCCTGTTCTGCATTTCTGGTTTTGACACTTTTTTCCGCGTGGCCCTTTTGACCGATGGGAAGCGAGACTTCTTTGTAGCGCTGATTTGCCTTTCCAGGTTGCTTGGTTGGCCGAAAAGGGCGTATGCGTTTTTTCCTGAATATATTCAGGAAAAAACGCATACGCCCTTTTTGGCCAAGGGCATCATTGTCGACGTTTTGCCACTTTTCATGTGCTTTAAAGGTGATTCGAATCGACCTCCTGAAATCTGTTTCCTGCAATTCTGCCTTGCTTTCAGATCCTCTTCGGTGCCTTCCCTCAATATATTTGTGGACGAGAGTTATCATTTATAACTCTGCAGGTTTGTGAATTGCAGTGCCCCTGAGCTCCATTTTTCAACTCGCTTTTTTGGGAGCTGTCCGCAAAAGCGCAGGATCGCCTCAGGCCCTATTCTGCTTCTGGGCGGCAGGCTGAGCCTGTGGTTAATTCTTCTTCCTGATGGGAAAATAGAGTGACCTGTGCCTGTCCCAACACCTAGAGCTAGTCTCTCATTGGCTCCCCCTCTTCCCGTTCATCCTCAGGACAAATTGCAAGCTGTACGGAACGGGAGGTTAAAGGTGCTGATTCTCCAAGGAGGGAGATTGCTAGTAAAGCGGCTGGAATGGCGAACCCGAGCACAAGGAGATGAGAAATGAGGTGCGTTTTAGAAACCTTTCCCGATCACACGGTGTACCACCTTCTGGGTTTCTCATGCATGTTTTCGAGGTAGGAAGATGCCCTTGAACCTGGAGATTTGGGACCCATGGGATGGGTAACAGGCAGTATTACTTTAAAGGCTCTGCGTTTGCTCCCCCAACCTCACCAAACCTCTCAGCCCCGAGAGTGTCCACCCTTATGTCTCATCCAGCTGTGGGTCTAGATATGGTCAATCCAGGTTGCATCACAGCCCCTGAACGAATTTTGTAAGAAATTCTCTCTCTTTCACTGTCTTTGTTTCACGGGTTTTTAAAAGTAATTTATTTTTATAATGGGGTTTAGCTGTTTTTCACGGCTGTGTTTATGCGGCTTTACAGCCACTTGACTCACTTCCAGAGAGATATCAATACATAGGTTTTAAGATTCTTACTAGTCAGATATATTCTTGTGCGGTGAATAGGGGGTGTTGAGTCCAGTTCACTGAGCAAGGAGTAGGTCTTTCTATTACATATTGGGTTTATGGAACGGTATCTGAGCTCATTTGAAACCCTTGTTTTATTCATCACCCCACCCCACCTTTCCCGTTAAGCAGCCATAGTGTGTTTTGTAAACGTGTGACTCTGTTCTGTTTTGTAATTCAGTTCAAGTGTAGCGGTTTTTACATTCCCTCTATAAGTGATAGCTTATGATAAGTGTCTTTTTCTGTGTGACTTATTTCACTTAGAATCGTCGTAGCTAAAGCCACTCATCATGCTGCTACTAGCCTTATGACATTGATTTCATGGCTGAGGGATATTCCATTGTACATAAGGACCACCACTTCTTTATCCATTTTTCTCTTTCCTGGGATATTTAAGGTGTCATGAAGTGGAGGTTCTTGTCAACAGAGCAGCCCTAAACTTTCGGGTGCCTGTGTCTTGCTGATTTTTAGTTTTCCCAATTTATACGCCCATGAGTGGAAGTGCCCTATGCGCTCTAAGCTGTGTTTTTTTGATGTTTCAGGACACACCGTACACTTCTCCAGAGTGGCTGTTGGCAATTTACATCCCGCCCATCAGCGTAGCAAGGCTCCCATTTCTCCATGGCCTGTTCTGCATTTCTGGTTTTGACACTTTTTTCCGCGTGGCCCTTTTGACCGATGGGAAGCGAGACTTCTTTGTAGCGCTGATTTGCCTTTCCAGGTTGCTTGGTTGGCCGAAAAGGGCGTATGCGTTTTTTCCTGAATATATTCAGGAAAAAACGCATACGCCCTTTTTGGCCAAGGGCATCATTGTCGACGTTTTGCCACTTTTCATGTGCTTTAAAGGTGATTCGAATCGACCTCCTGAAATCTGTTTCCTGCAATTCTGCCTTGCTTTCAGATCCTCTTCGGTGCCTTCCCTGAATATATTTGTGGACGAGAGTTATCATTTATAACTCTGCAGGTTTGTGAATTGCAGTGCCCCTGAGCTCCATTTTTCAACTCGCTTTTTTGGGAGCTGTCCGCAAAAGCGCAGGATCGCCTCAGGCCCTATTCTGCTTCTGGGCGGCAGGCTGAGCCTGTGGTTAATTCTTCTTCCTGATGGGAAAATAGAGTGACCTGTGCCTGTCCCAACACCTAGAGCTAGTCTCTCATTGGCTCCCCCTCTTCCCGTTCATCCTCAGGACAAATTGCAAGCTGTACGGAACGGGAGGTTAAAGGTGCTGATTCTCCAAGGAGGGAGATTGCTAGTAAAGCGGCTGGAATGGCGAACCCGAGCACAAGGAGATGAGAAATGAGGTGCGTTTTAGAAACCTTTCCCGATCACACGGTGTACCACCTTCTGGGTTTCTCATGCATGTTTTTGAGGTAGGAAGATGCCCTTGAACCTGCAGATTTGGGACCCATGGGATGGGTAACAGGCAGTATTACTTTAAAGGCTCTGCGTTTGCTCCCCCAACCTCACCAAACCTCTCAGCCGCGAGAGTGTCCACCCTTATGTCTCCTCCAGCTGTGGGTCTAGATATGGTCAATCCAGGTTGCATCACAGCCCCTGAACGAATTTTGTAAGAATTTCTCTCTCTTTCACTGTCTTTGTTTCACGGGTTTTTAAAAGGAATTTATTTTTATAATGGGGTTTAGCTGCTTTTCACGGCTGTGTTTCTGCCGCTTTACAGCCACTTGACTCACTTCCAGAGAGATATCAATACATAGGTTTTAAGATTCTTACTAGTCAGATATATTCTTGTGCGGTGAATAGGGGGTGTTGAGTCCAGTTCACTGAGCAAGGAGTAGGTCTTTCTATTACATATGGGGTTTATGGAACGGTATCTGAGCTCATTTGAAACCCTTGTTTTATGCATCACCCCACCCCACCTTTCCCGTTAAGAAGCCATAATGTGTTTTCTAAACGTGTGACTCTGTTCTGTCTTGTAATTCAGTTCAAGTGTAGCAGTTTTTACATTCCCTCTATAAGTGATAGCTTATAATAAGTGTGTTTTTCTGTATGACTTATTTCACTTAGAATCGTCGTGGCTAAAGCCACTCATCATGCTGCTACTAGCCTTATGACATTGATTTCATGGCTGAGTGATATTCCATTGTACATAAGGACCACCACTTCTTTATCCATTTTTCTCTTTCCTGGGATATTTAAGGTGTCACGAAGTGGAGGTTCTTGTCAACAGAGCAGCCCCAAACTTTGGGGTGCCTGTGTCTTGCTGATTTTTAGTTTTCCCAATTTATACGCCCATGAGTGGAAGTGCCCTATGCGCTCTAAGCTGTGTTTTTTCGATGTTTCAGGACACACCGTACACTTCTCCAGAGTGGCTGTTGGCAATTTACATCCCGCCCATCAGCGTAGCAAGGCTCCCATTTCTCCATGGCCTGTCCTGCATTTCTGGTTTTGACACTTTTTTCCGCATGGCCCTTTTGACCGATGGGAAGCGAGACTTCTTTGTAGCGCTGATTTGCCTTTCCAGGTTGCTTGGTTGGCCAAAAAGGGCGTATGCGTTTTTTCCTGAATATATTCAGGAAAAAACGCATACGCCCTTTTTGGCCAAGGGCATCATTGTCGACGTTTTGCCGCTTTTCATGTGCTTTAAAGGCGATTCGAATCGACCTCCTGAAATCTGTTTCCTGCAATTCTGCCTTGCTTTCAGATCCTCTTCGTTGCCTTCCCTCAATATATTTGTGGACGAGAGTTATCATTTATAACTCTGCAGGTTTGTGAATTGCAGTGCCCCTGAGCTCCATTTTTCAACTCGCTTTTTTGGGAGCTGGCCACAAAAGCGCAGGATTGCCTCAGGCCCTATTCTGCTTCCGGGCAGCAGGCTGAGCCTGTGGTTAATTCTTCTTCCTGATGGGAAAATAGAGTGACCTGTGCCTGTCCCAACACCTAGAGCTAGTCTCTCATTGGCTCCCCCTCTTCCCGTTCATCCTCAGGACATATTGCAAGCTGTACGGAACGGGAGGTTAAAGGTGCTGATTCTCCAAGGAGGGAGATTGCTAGTAAAGCGGCTGGAATGGCGAACCCGAGCACAAGGAGATGAGAAATGAGGTGCGTTTTAGAAACCTTTCCCGATCACACGGTGTACCACCTTCTGGGTTTCTCATGCATGTTTTCGAGGTAGGAAGATGCCCTTGAACCTGCAGATTTGGGACCCATGGGATGGGTAACAGGCAGTATTACTTTAAAGGCTCTGCGTTTGCTCCCCCAACCTCACCAAACCTCTCAGCCCCGAGAGTGTCCACCCTTATGTCTCCTCCAGCTGTGGGTCTAGATATGGTCAATCCAGGTTGCATCACAGCCCCTGAACGAATTTTGTAAGAATTTCTCTCTCTTTCACTGTCTTTGTTTCACGGGTTTTTAAAAGTAATTTATTTTTATAATGGGGTTTAGCTGCTTTTCACGGCTGTGTTTCTGCCGCTTTACACCCACTTGACTCACTTCCAGAGAGATATCAATACATAGGTTTTAAGATTCTTACTAGTCAGATATATTCTTGCGCGGTGAATAGGGGGTGTTGAGTCCAGTTCACTGAGCAAGGAGTAGGTCTTTCTATTACATATTGGGTTTATGGAACGGTATCTGAGCTCATTTGAAACCCTTGTTTTATGCATCACCCCACCCCACCTTTCCCGTTAAGCAGCCATAGTGTGTTTTCTAAACGTGTGACTCTGTTCTGTTTTGTAATTCAGTTCAAGTGTAGCGGTTTTTACATTCCCTCTATAAGTGATAGCTTATAATAAGTGTGTTTTTCTGTATGACTTATTTCACTTAGAATCGTCGTAGCTAAAGCCACTCATCATGCTGCTACTAGCCTTATGACATTGATTTCATGGCTGAGGGATATTCCATTGTACATAAGGACCACCACTTCTTTATCCATTTTTCTCTTTCCTGGGATATTTAAGGTGTCACGAAGTGGAGGTTCTTGTCAACAGAGCAGCCCCAAACTTTGGGGTGCCTGTGTCTTGCTGATTTTTAGTTTTCCCAATTTATACGCCCATGAGTGGAAGTGCCCTATGCGCTCTAAGCTGTGTTTTTTCGATGTTTCAGGACACACCGTACACTTCTCCAGAGTGGCTGTTGGCAATTTACATCCCGCCCATCAGCGTAGCAAGGCTCCCATTTCTCCATGGCCTGTCCTGCATTTCTGGTTTTGACACTTTTTTCCGCATGGCCCTTTTGACCGATGGGAAGCGAGACTTCTTTGTAGCGCTGATTTGCCTTTCCAGGTTGCTTGGTTGGCCAAAAAGGGCGTATGCGTTTTTTCCTGAATATATTCAGGAAAAAACGCATACGCCCTTTTTGGCCAAGGGCATCATTGTCGACGTTTTGCTGCTTTTCATGTGCTTTAAAGGCGATTCGAATCGACCTCCTGAAATCTGTTTCCTGCAATTCTGCCTTGCTTTCAGATCCTCTTCGGTGCCTTCCCTCAATATATTTGTGGACGAGAGTTATCATTTATAACTCTGCAGGTTTGTGAATTGCAGTGCCCCTGAGCTCCATTTTTCAACTCGCTTTTTTGGGAGCTGTCCGCAAAAGCGCAGGATTGCCTCAGGCCCTATTCTGCTTCCGGGCAGCAGGCTGAGCCTGTGGTTAATTCTTCTTCCTGATGGGAAAATAGAGTGACCTGTGCCTGTCCCAACACCTAGAGCTAGTCTCTCATTGGCTCCCCCTCTTCCCGTTCATCCTCAGGACAAATTGCAAGCTGTACGGAACGGGAGGTTAAAGGTGCTGATTCTCCAAGGAGGGAGATTGCTAGTAAAGCGGCTGGAATGGCGAACCCGAGCACAAGGAGATGAGAAATGAGGTGCGTTTTAGAAACCTTTCCCGATCACACGGTGTACCACCTTCTGGGTTTCTCATGCATGTTTTCGAGGTAGGAAGATGCCCTTGAACCTGGAGATTTGGGACCCATGGGATGGGTAACAGGCAGTATTACTTGAAAGGCTCTGCGTTTGCTCCCCCAACCTCACCAAACCTCTCAGCCCCGAGAGTGTCCACCCTTATGTCTCATCCAGCTGTGGGTCTAGATATGGTCAATCCAGGTTGCATCACAGCCCCTGAACGAATTTTGTAAGAAATTCTCTCTCTTTCCCTGTCTTTGTTTCACGGGTTTTTAAAAGTAATTTATTTTTATAATGGGGTTTAGCTGTTTTTCACGGCTGTGTTTATGCGGCTTTACAGCCACTTGACTCACTTCCAGAGAGATATCAATACATAGGTTTTAAGATTCTTACTAGTCAGATATATTCTTGTGCGGTGAATAGGGGGTGTTGAGTCCAGTTCACTGAGCAAGGAGTAGGTCTTTCTATTACATATTGGGTTTATGGAACGGTATCTGAGCTCATTTGAAACCCTTGTTTTATGCATCACCCCACCCCACCTTTCCCGTTAAGCAGACATAGTGTGTTTTGTAAACGTGTGACTCTGTTCTGTTTTGTAATTCAGTTCAAGTGTAGCGGTTTTTACATTCCCTCTATAAGTGATAGCTTATGATAAGTGTCTTTTTCTGTGTGACTTATTTCACTTAGAATCGTCGTAGCTAAAGCCACTCATCATGCTGCTACTAGCCTTATGACATTGATTTCATGGCTGAGGGATATTCCATTGTACATAAGGACCACCACTTCTTTATCCATTTTTCTCTTTCCTGGGATATTTAAGGTGTCACGAAGTGGAGGTTCTTGTCAACAGAGCAGCCCCAAACTTTGGGGTGCCTGTGTCTTGCTGATTTTTAGTTTTCCCAATTTATACGCCCATGAGTGGAAGTGCCCTATGCGCTCTAAGCTGTGTTTTTTCGATGTTTCAGGACACACCGTTCACTTCTCCAGAGTGGCTGTTGGCAATTTACATCCCGCCCATCAGCGTAGCAAGGCTCCCATTTCTCCATGGCCTGTTCTGCATTTCTGGTTTTGACACTTTTTTCCGCATGGCCCTTTTGACCGATGGGAAGCGAGACTTCTTTGTAGCGCTGATTTGCCTTTCCAGGTTGCTTGGTTGGCCAAAAAGGGCGTATGCGTTTTTTCCTGAATATATTCAGGAAAAAACGCATACGCCCTTTTTGGCCAAGGGCATCATTGTCGACGTTTTGCTGCTTTTCATGTGCTTTAAAGGCGATTCGAATCGACCTCCTGAAATCTGTTTCCTGCAATTCTGCCTTGCTTTCAGATCCTCTTCGTTGCCTTCCCTCAATATATTTGTGGACGAGAGTTATCATTTATAACTCTGCAGGTTTGTGAATTGCAGTGCCCCTGAGCTCCATTTTTCAACTCGCTTTTTTGGGAGCTGGCCGCAAAAGCGCAGGATCGCCTCAGGCCCTATTCTGCTTCCGGGCGGCAGGCTGAGCCTGTGGTTAATTCTTCTTCCTGATGGGAAAATAGAGTGACCTGTGCCTGTCCCAACACCTAGAGCTAGTCTCTCATTGGCTCCCCCTCTTCCCGTTCATCCTCAGGACAAATTGCAAGCTGTACGGAACGGGAGGTTAAAGGTGCTGATTCTCCAAGGAGGGAGATTGCTAGTAAAGCGGCTGGAATGGCGAACCCGAGCACAAGGAGATGAGAAATGAGGTGCGTTTTAGAAACCTTTCCCGATCACACGGTGTACCACCTTCTGGGTTTCTCATGCATGTTTTCGAGGTAGGAAGATGCCCTTGAACCTGGAGATTTGGGACCCATGGGATGGGTAACAGGCAGTATTACTTTAAAGGCTCTGCGTTTGCTCCCCCAACCTCACCAAAGCTCTCAGCCCCGAGAGTGTCCACCCTTATGTCTCATCCAGCTGTGGGTCTAGATATGGTCAATCCAGGTTGCATCACAGCCCCTGAACGAATTTTGTAAGAAATTCTCTCTCTTTCACTGTCTTTGTTTCACGGGTTTTTAAAAGTAATTTATTTTTATAATGGGGTTTAGCTGTTTTTCCCGGCTGTGTTTATGCGGCTTTACAGCCACTTGACTCACTTCCAGAGAGATATCAATACATAGGTTTTAAGATTCTTACTAGTCAGATATATTCTTGTGCGGTGAATAGGGGGTGTTGAGTCCAGTTCACTGAGCAAGGAGTAGGTCTTTCTATTACATATTGGGTTTATGGAACGGTATCTGAGCTCATTTGAAACCCTTGTTTTATTCATCACCCCACCCCACCTTTCCCGTTAAGCAGCCATAGTGTGTTTTGTAAACGTGTGACTCTGTTCTGTTTTGTAATTCAGTTCAAGTGTAGCGGTTTTTACATTCCCTCTATAAGTGATAGCTTATGATAAGTGTCTTTTTCTGTGTGACTTATTTCACTTAGAATCGTCGTAGCTAAAGCCACTCATCATGCTGCTACTAGCCTTATGACATTGATTTCATGGCTGAGTGATATTCCATTGTACATAAGGACCACCACTTCTTTATCCATTTTTCTCTTTCCTGGGATATTTAAGGTGTCATGAAGTGGAGGTTCTTGTCAACAGAGCAGCCCTAAACTTTCGGGTGCCTGTGTCTTGCTGATTTTTAGTTTTCCCAATTTATACGCCCATGAGTGGAAGTGCCCTATGCGCTCTAAGCTGTGTTTTTTCGATGTTTCAGGACACACCGTTCACTTCTCCAGAGTGGCTGTTGGCAATTTACATCCCGCCCATCAGCGTAGCAAGGCTCCCATTTCTCCATGGCCTGTTCTGCATTTCTGGTTTTGACACTTTTTTCCGCATGGCCCTTTTGACCGATGGGAAGCGAGACTTCTTTGTAGTGCTGATTTGCCTTTCCAGGTTGCTTGGTTGGCCAAAAAGGGCGTATGCGTTTTTTCCTGAATATATTCAGGAAAAAACGCATACGCCCTTTTTGGCCAAGGGCATCATTGTCGACGTTTTGCTGCTTTTCATGTGCTTTAAAGGCGATTCGAATCGACCTCCTGAAATCTGTTTCCTGCAATTCTGCCTTGCTTTCAGATCCTCTTCGTTGCCTTCCCTCAATATATTTGTGGACGAGAGTTATCATTTATAACTCTGCAGGTTTGTGAATTGCAGTGCCCCTGAGCTCCATTTTTCAACTCGCTTTTTTGGGAGCTGGCCGCAAAAGCGCAGGATCGCCTCAGGCCCTATTCTGCTTCCGGGCGGCAGGCTGAGCCTGTGGTTAATTCTTCTTCCTGATGGGAAAATAGAGTGACCTGTGCCTGTCCCAACACCTAGAGCTAGTCTCTCATTGGCTCCCCCTCTTCCCGTTCATCCTCAGGACAAATTGCAAGCTGTACGGAACGGGAGGTTAAAGGTGCTGATTCTCCAAGGAGGGAGATTGCTAGTAAAGCGGCTGGAATGGCGAACCCGAGCACAAGGAGATGAGAAATGAGGTGCGTTTTAGAAACCTTTCCCGATCACACGGTGTACCACCTTCTGGGTTTCTCATGCATGTTTTCGAGGTAGGAAGATGCCCTTGAACCTGGAGATTTGAGACCCATGGGATGGGTAACAGGCAGTATTACTTTAAAGGCTCTGCGTTTGCTCCCCCAACCTCACCAAACCTCTCAGCCCCGAGAGTGTCCACCCTTATGTCTCATCCAGCTGTGGGTCTAGATATGGTCAATCCAGGTTGCATCACAGCCCCTGAACGAATTTTGTAAGAAATTCTCTCTCTTTCACTGTCTTTGTTTCACGGGTTTTTAAAAGTAATTTATTTTTATAATGGGGTTTAGCTGTTTTTCACGGCTGTGTTTATGCGGCTTTACAGCCACTTGACTCACTTCCAGAGAGATATCAATACATAGGTTTTAAGATTCTTACTAGTCAGATATATTCTTGTGCGGTGAATAGGGGGTGTTGAGTCCAGTTCACTGAGCAAGGAGTAGGTCTTTCTATTACATATTGGGTTTATGGAACGGTATCTGAGCTCATTTGAAACCCTTGTTTTATTCATCACCCCACCCCACCTTTCCCGTTAAGCAGCCATAGTGTGTTTTGTAAACGTGTGACTCTGTTCTGTTTTGTAATTCAGTTCAAGTGTAGCGGTTTTTACATTCCCTCTATAAGTGATAGCTTATGATAAGTGTCTTTTTCTGTGTGACTTATTTCACTTAGAATCGTCGTAGCTAAAGCCACTCATCATGCTGCTACTAGCCTTATGACATTGATTTCATGGCTGAGGGATATTCCATTGTACATAAGGACCACCACTTCTTTATCCATTTTTCTCTTTCCTGGGATATTTAAGGTGTCATGAAGTGGAGGTTCTTGTCAACAGAGCAGCCCTAAACTTTCGGGTGCCTGTGTCTTGCTGATTTTTAGTTTTCCCAATTTATACGCCCATGAGTGGAAGTGCCCTATGCGCTCTAAGCTGTGTTTTTTTGATGTTTCAGGACACACCGTACACTTCTCCAGAGTGGCTGTTGGCAATTTACATCCCGCCCATCAGCGTAGCAAGGCTCCCATTTCTCCATGGCCTGTTCTGCATTTCTGGTTTTGACACTTTTTTCCGCGTGGCCCTTTTGACCGATGGGAAGCGAGACTTCTTTGTAGCGCTGATTTGCCTTTCCAGGTTGCTTGGTTGGCCAAAAAGGGCGTATGCGTTTTTTCCTGAATATATTCAGGAAAAAACGCATACGCCCTTTTTGGCCAAGGGCATCATTGTCGACGTTTTGCTGCTTTTCATGTGCTTTAAAGGCGATTCGAATCGACCTCCTGAAATCTGTTTCCTGCAATTCTGCCTTGCTTTCAGATCCTCTTCGGTGCCTTCCCTCAATATATTTGTGGACGAGAGTTATCATTTATAACTCTGCAGGTTTGTGAATTGCAGTGCCCCTGAGCTCCATTTTTCAACTCGCTTTTTTGGGAGCTGTCCGCAAAAGCGCAGGATCGCCTCAGGCCCTATTCTGCTTCCCGGCGGCAGGCTGAGCCTGTGGTTAATTCTTCTTCCTGATGGGAAAATAGAGTGACCTGTGCCTGTCCCAACACCTAGAGCTAGTCTATCATTGGCTCCCCCTCTTCCCGTTCATCCTCAGGACAAATTGCAAGCTGTACGGAACGGGAGGTTAAAGGTGCTGATTCTCCAAGGAGGGAGATTGCTAGTAAAGCGGCTGGAATGGCGAACCCGAGCACAAGGAGATGAGAAATGAGGTGCGTTTTAGAAACCTTTCCCGATCACACGGTGTACCACCTTCTGGGTTTCTCATGCATGTTTTCGAGGTAGGAAGATGCCCTTGAACCTGGAGATTTGGGACCCATGGGATGGGTAACAGGCAGTATTACTTTAAAGGCTCTGCGTTTGCTCCCCCAACCTCACCAAAGCTCTCAGCCCCGAGAGTGTCCACCCTTATGTCTCATCCAGCTGTGGGTCTAGATATGGTCAATCCAGGTTGCATCACAGCCCCTGAACGAATTTTGTAAGAAATTCTCTCTCTTTCACTGTCTTTGTTTCACGGGTTTTTAAAAGTAATTTATTTTTATAATGGGGTTTAGCTGTTTTTCACGGCTGTGTTTATGCGGCTTTACAGCCACTTGACTCACTTCCAGAGAGATATCAATACATAGGTTTTAAGATTCTTACTAGTCAGATATATTCTTGTGCGGTGAATAGGGGGTGTTGAGTCCAGTTCACTGAGCAAGGAGTAGGTCTTTCTATTACATATTGGGTTTATGGAACGGTATCTGAGCTCATTTGAAACCCTTGTTTTATTCATCACCCCACCCCACCTTTCCCGTTAAGCAGCCATAGTGTGTTTTGTAAACGTGTGACTCTGTTCTGTTTTGTAATTCAGTTCAAGTGTAGCGGTTTTTACATTCCCTCTATAAGTGATAGCTTATGATAAGTGTCTTTTTCTGTGTGACTTATTTCACTTAGAATCGTCGTAGCTAAAGCCACTCATCATGCTGCTACTAGCCTTATGACATTGATTTCATGGCTGAGGGATATTCCATTGTACATAAGGACCACCACTTCTTTATCCATTTTTCTCTTTCCTGGGATATTTAAGGTGTCATGAAGTGGAGGTTCTTGTCAACAGAGCAGCCCTAAACTTTCGGGTGCCTGTGTCTTGCTGATTTTTAGTTTTCCCAATTTATACGCCCATGAGTGGAAGTGCCCTATGCGCTCTAAGCTGTGTTTTTTTGATGTTTCAGGACACACCGTACACTTCTCCAGAGTGGCTGTTGGCAATTTACATCCCGCCCATCAGCGTAGCAAGGCTCCCATTTCTCCATGGCCTGTTCTGCATTTCTGGTTTTGACACTTTTTTCCGCGTGGCCCTTTTGACCGATGGGAAGCGAGACTTCTTTGTAGCGCTGATTTGCCTTTCCAGGTTGCTTGGTTGGCCGAAAAGGGCGTATGCGTTTTTTCCTGAATATATTCAGGAAAAAACGCATACGCCCTTTTTGGCCAAGGGCATCATTGTCGACGTTTTGCCACTTTTCATGTGCTTTAAAGGCGATTCGAATCGACCTCCTGAAATCTGTTTCCTGCAATTCTGCCTTGCTTTCAGATCCTCTTCGGTGCCTTCCCTCAATATATTTGTGGACGAGAGTTATCATTTATAACTCTGCAGGTTTGTGAATTGCAGTGCCCCTGAGCTCCATTTTTCAACTCGCTTTTTTGGGAGCTGTCCGCAAAAGCGCAGGATCGCCTCAGGCCCTATTCTGCTTCTGGGCGGCAGGCTGAGCCTGTGGTTAATTCTTCTTCCTGATGGGAAAATAGAGTGACCTGTGCCTGTCCCAACACCTAGAGCTAGTCTCTCATTGGCTCCCCCTCTTCCCGTTCATCCTCAGGACAAATTGCAAGCTGTACGGAACGGGAGGTTAAAGGTGCTGATTCTCCAAGGAGGGAGATTGCTAGTAAAGCGGCTGGAATGGCGAACCCGAGCACAAGGAGATGAGAAATGAGGTGCGTTTTAGAAACCTTTCCCGATCACACGGTGTACCACCTTCTGGGTTTCTCATGCATGTTTTCGAGGTAGGAAGATGCCCTTGAACCTGGAGATTTGGGACCCATGGGATGGGTAACAGGCAGTATTACTTTAAAGGCTCTGCGTTTGCTCCCCCAACCTCACCAAACCTCTCAGCCGCGAGAGTGTCCACCCTTATGTCTCCTCCAGCTGTGGGTCTAGATATGGTCAATCCAGGTTGCATCACAGCCCCTGAACGAATTTTGTAAGAATTTCTCTCTCTTTCACTGTCTTTGTTTCACGGGTTTTTAAAAGGAATTTATTTTTATAATGGGGTTTAGCTGCTTTTCACGGCTGTGTTTCTGCCGCTTTACAGCCACTTGACTCACTTCCAGAGAGATATCAATACATAGGTTTTAAGATTCTTACTAGTCAGATATATTCTTGTGCGGTGAATAGGGGGTGTTGAGTCCAGTTCACTGAGCAAGGAGTAGGTCTTTCTATTACATATGGGGTTTATGGAACGGTATCTGAGCTCATTTGAAACCCTTGTTTTATGCATCACCCCACCCCACCTTTCCCGTTAAGAAGCCATAATGTGTTTTCTAAACGTGTGACTCTGTTCTGTCTTGTAATTCAGTTCAAGTGTAGCGGTTTTTACATTCCCTCTATAAGTGATAGCTTATAATAAGTGTGTTTTTCTGTATGACTTATTTCACTTAGAATCGTCGTGGCTAAAGCCACTCATCATGCTGCTACTAGCCTTATGACATTGATTTCATGGCTGAGGGATATTCCATTGTACATAAGGACCACCACTTCTTTATCCATTTTTCTCTTTCCTGGGATATTTAAGGTGTCACGAAGTGAAGGTTCTTGTCAACAGAGCAGCCCCAAACTTTGGGGTGCCTGTGTCTTGATGATTTTTAGTTTTCCCAATTTATACGCCCATGAGTGGAAGTGCCCTATGCGCTCTAAGCTGTGTTTTTTCGATGTTTCAGGACACACCGTACACTTCTCCAGAGTGGCTGTTGGCAATTTACATCCCGCCCATCAGCGTAGCAAGGCTCCCATTTCTCCATGGCCTGTCCTGCATTTCTGGTTTTGACACTTTTTTCCGCATGGCCCTTTTGACCGATGGGAAGCGAGACTTCTTTGTAGCGCTGATTTGCCTTTCCAGGTTGCTTGGTTGGCCAAAAAGGGCGTATGCGTTTTTTCCTGAATATATTCAGGAAAAAACGCATACGCCCTTTTTGGCCAAGGGCATCATTGTCGACATTTTGCCGCTTTTCATGTGCTTTAAAGGCGATTCGAATCGACCTCCTGAAATCTGTTTCCTGCAATTCTGCCTTGCTTTCAGATCCTCTTCGTTGCCTTCCCTCAATATATTTGTGGACAAGAGTTATCATTTATAACTCTGCAGCTTTGTGAATTGCAGTGCCCCTGAGCTCAATTTTTCAACTCGCTTTTTTGGGAGCTGGCCGCAAAAGCGCAGGATCGCCTCAGGCCCTATTCTGCTTCCGGGCGGCAGGCTGAGCCTGTGGTTAATTCTTCTTCCTGATGGGAAAATAGAGTGACCTGTGCCTGTCCCAACACCTAGAGCTAGTCTCTCATTGGCTCCCCCTCTTCCCGTTCATCCTCAGGACAAATTGCAAGCTGTACGGAACGGGAGGTTAAAGGTGCTGATTCTCCAAGGAGGGAGATTGCTAGTAAAGCGGCTGGAATGGCGAACCCGAGCACAAGGAGATGAGAAATGAGGTGCGTTTTAGAAACCTTTCCCGATCACACGGTGTACCACCTTCTGGGTTTCTCATGCATGTTTTCGAGGTAGGAAGATGCCCTTGAACCTGGAGATTTGGGACCCATGGGATGGGTAACAGGCAGTATTACTTTAAAGGCTCTGCGTTTGCTCCCCCAACCTCACCAAACCTCTCAGCCCCGAGAGTGTCCACCCTTATGTCTCATCCAGCTGTGGGTCTAGATATGGTCAATCCAGGTTGCATCACAGCCCCTGAACGAATTTTGTAAGAAATTCTCTCTCTTTCCCTGTCTTTGTTTCACGGGTTTTTAAAAGTAATTTATTTTTATAATGGGGTTTAGCTGTTTTTCACGGCTGTGTTTATGCGGCTTTACAGCCACTTGACTCACTTCCAGAGAGATATCAATACATAGGTTTTAAGATTCTTACTAGTCAGATATATTCTTGTGCGGTGAATAGGGGGTGTTGAGTCCAGTTCACTGAGCAAGGAGTAGGTCTTTCTATTACATATTGGGTTTATGGAACGGTATCTGAGCTCATTTGAAACCCTTGTTTTATGCATCACCCCACCCCACCTTTCCCGTTAAGCAGACATAGTGTGTTTTCTAAACGTGTGACTCTGTTCTGTTTTGTAATTCAGTTCAAGTGTAGCGGTTTTTACATTCCCTCTATAAGTGATAGCTTATGATAAGTGTCTTTTTCTGTGTGACTTATTTCACTTAGAATCGTCGTAGCTAAAGCCACTCATCATGCTGCTACTAGCCTTATGACATTGATTTCATGGCTGAGGGATATTCCATTGTACATAAGGACCACCACTTCTTTATCCATTTTTCTCTTTCCTGGGATATTTAAGGTGTCATGAAGTGGAGGTTCTTGTCAACAGAGCAGCCCTAAACTTTCGGGTGCCTGTGTCTTGCTGATTTTTAGTTTTCCCAATTTATACGCCCATGAGTGGAAGTGCCCTATGCGCTCTAAGCTGTGTTTTTTTGATGTTTCAGGACACACCGTACACTTCTCCAGAGTGGCTGTTGGCAATTTACATCCCGCCCATCAGCGTAGCAAGGCTCCCATTTCTCCATGGCCTGTTCTGCATTTCTGGTTTTGACACTTTTTTCCGCGTGGCCCTTTTGACCGATGGGAAGCGAGACTTCTTTGTAGCGCTGATTTGCCTTTCCAGGTTGCTTGGTTGGCCGAAAAGGGCGTATGCGTTTTTTCCTGAATATATTCAGGAAAAAACGCATACGCCCTTTTTGGCCAAGGGCATCATTGTCGACGTTTTGCCACTTTTCATGTGCTTTAAAGGCGATTCGAATCGACCTCCTGAAATCTGTTTCCTGCAATTCTGCCTTGCTTTCAGATCCTCTTCGGTGCCTTCCCTCAATATATTTGTGGACGAGAGTTATCATTTATAACTCTGCAGGTTTGTGAATTGCAGTGCCCCTGAGCTCCATTTTTCAACTCGCTTTTTTGGGAGCTGTCCGCAAAAGCGCAGGATCGCCTCAGGCCCTATTCTGCTTCTGGGCGGCAGGCTGAGCCTGTGGTTAATTCTTCTTCCTGATGGGAAAATAGAGTGACCTGTGCCTGTCCCAACACCTAGAGCTAGTCTCTCATTGGCTCCCCCTCTTCCCGTTCATCCTCAGGACAAATTGCAAGCTGTACGGAACGGGAGGTTAAAGGTGCTGATTCTCCAAGGAGGGAGATTGCTAGTAAAGCGGCTGGAATGGCGAACCCGAGCACAAGGAGATGAGAAATGAGGTGCGTTTTAGAAACCTTTCCCGATCACACGGTGTACCACCTTCTGGGTTTCTCATGCATGTTTTCGAGGTAGGAAGATGCCCTTGAACCTGGAGATTTGGGACCCATGGGATGGGTAACAGGCAGTATTACTTTAAAGGCTCTGCGTTTGCTCCCCCAACCTCACCAAACCTCTCAGCCCCGAGAGTGTCCACCCTTATGTCTCTTCCAGCTGTGGGTCTAGATATGGTCAATCCAGGTTGCATCACAGCCCCTGAACGAATTTTGTAAGAAATTCTCTCTCTTTCACTGTCTTTGTTTCACGGGTTTTTAAAAGTAATTTATTTTTATAATGGGGTTTAGCTGTTTTTCACGGCTGTGTTTATGCGGCTTTACAGCCACTTGACTCACTTCCAGAGAGATATCAATACATAGGTTTTAAGATTCTTACTAGTCAGATATATTCTTGTGCGGTGAATAGGGGGTGTTGAGTCCAGTTCACTGAGCAAGGAGTAGGTCTTTCTATTACATATTGGGTTTATGGAACGGTATCTGAGCTCATTTGAAACCCTTGTTTTATGCATCACCCCACCCCACCTTTCCCGTTAAGCAGACATAGTGTGTTTTGTAAACGTGTGACTCTGTTCTGTTTTGTAATTCAGTTCAAGTGTAGCGGTTTTTACATTCCCTCTATAAGTGATAGCTTATGATAAGTGTCTTTTTCTGTGTGACTTATTTCACTTAGAATCGTCGTAGCTAAAGCCACTCATCATGCTGCTACTAGCCTTATGACATTGATTTCATGGCTGAGGGATATTCCATTGTACATAAGGACCACCACTTCTTTATCCATTTTTCTCTTTCCTGGGATATTTAAGGTGTCATGAAGTGGAGGTTCTTGTCAACAGAGCAGCCCTAAACTTTCGGGTGCCTGTGTCTTGCTGATTTTTAGTTTTCCCAATTTATACGCCCATGAGTGGAAGTGCCCTATGCGCTCTAAGCTGTGTTTTTTTGATGTTTCAGGACACACCGTACACTTCTCCAGAGTGGCTGTTGGCAATTTACATCCCGCCCATCAGCGTAGCAAGGCTCCCATTTCTCCATGGCCTGTTCTGCATTTCTGGTTTTGACACTTTTTTCCGCGTGGCCCTTTTGACCGATGGGAAGCGAGACTTCTTTGTAGCGCTGATTTGCCTTTCCAGGTTGCTTGGTTGGCCGAAAAGGGCGTATGCGTTTTTTCCTGAATATATTCAGGAAAAAACGCATACGCCCTTTTTGGCCAAGGGCATCATTGTCGACGTTTTGCCACTTTTCATGTGCTTTAAAGGCGATTCGAATCGACCTCCTGAAATCTGTTTCCTGCAATTCTGCCTTGCTTTCAGATCCTCTTCGGTGCCTTCCCTCAATATATTTGTGGACGAGAGTTATCATTTATAACTCTGCAGGTTTGTGAATTGCAGTGCCCCTGAGCTCCATTTTTCAACTCGCTTTTTTGGGAGCTGTCCGCAAAAGCGCAGGATCGCCTCAGGCCCTATTCTGCTTCTGGGCGGCAGGCTGAGCCTGTGGTTAATTCTTCTTCCTGATGGGAAAATAGAGTGACCTGTGCCTGTCCCAACACCTAGAGCTAGTCTCTCATTGGCTCCCCCTCTTCCCGTTCATCCTCAGGACAAATTGCAAGCTGTACGGAACGGGAGGTTAAAGGTGCTGATTCTCCAAGGAGGGAGATTGCTAGTAAAGCGGCTGGAATGGCGAACCCGAGCACAAGGAGATGAGAAATGAGGTGCGTTTTAGAAACCTTTCCCGATCACACGGTGTACCACCTTCTGGGTTTCTCATGCATGTTTTCGAGGTAGGAAGATGCCCTTGAACCTGGAGATTTGGGACCCATGGGATGGGTAACAGGCAGTATTACTTTAAAGGCTCTGCGTTTGCTCCCCCAACCTCACCAAACCTCTCAGCCGCGAGAGTGTCCACCCTTATGTCTCCTCCAGCTGTGGGTCTAGATATGGTCAATCCAGGTTGCATCACAGCCCCTGAACGAATTTTGTAAGAATTTCTCTCTCTTTCACTGTCTTTGTTTCACGGGTTTTTAAAAGTAATTTATTTTTATAATGGGGTTTAGCTGCTTTTCACGGCTGTGTTTCTGCCGCTTTACAGCCACTTGACTCACTTCCAGAGAGATATCAATACATAGGTTTTAAGATTCTTACTAGTCAGATATATTCTTGTGCGGTGAATAGGGGGTGTTGAGTCCAGTTCACTGAGCAAGGAGTAGGTCTTTCTATTACATATGGGGTTTATGGAACGGTATCTGAGCTCATTTGAAACCCTTGTTTTATGCATCACCCCACCCCACCTTTCCCGTTAAGAAGCCATAATGTGTTTTCTAAACGTGTGACTCTGTTCTGTCTTGTAATTCAGTTCAAGTGTAGCGGTTTTTACATTCCCTCTATAAGTGATAGCTTATAATAAGTGTGTTTTTCTGTATGACTTATTTCACTTAGAATCGTCGTGGCTAAAGCCACTCATCATGCTGCTACTAGCCTTATGACATTGATTTCATGGCTGAGTGATATTCCATTGTACATAAGGACCACCACTTCTTTATCCATTTTTCTCTTTCCTGGGATATTTAAGGTGTCACGAAGTGGAGGTTCTTGTCAACAGAGCAGCCCTAAACTTTCGGGTGCCTGTGTCTTGCTGATTTTTAGTTTTCCCAATTTATACGCCCATGAGTGGAAGTGCCCTATGCGCTCTAAGCTGTGTTTTTTCGATGTTTCAGGACACACCGTACACTTCTCCAGAGTGGCTGTTGGCAATTTACATCCCACCCATCAGCGTAGCAAGGCTCCCATTTCTCCATGGCCTGTCCTGCATTTCTGGTTTTGACACTTTTTTCCGCATGGCCCTTTTGACCGATGGGAAGCGAGATTTCTTTGGAGCGCTGATTTGCCTTTCCAGGTTGCTTGGTTGGCCAAAAAGGGCGTATGCGTTTTTTCCTGAATATATTCAGGAAAAAACGCATACGCCCTTTTTGGCCAAGGGCATCATTGTCGACGTTTTGCCGCTTTTCATGTGCTTTAAAGGCGATTCGAATCGACCTCCTGAAATCTGTTTCCTGCAATTCTGCCTTGCTTTCAGATCCTCTTCGTTGCCTTCCCTCAATATATTTGTGGACGAGAGTTATCATTTATAACTCTGCAGGTTTGTGAATTGCAGTGCCCCTGAGCTCCATTTTTCAACTCGCTTTTTTGGGAGCTGGCCGCAAAAGCGCAGGATTGCCTCAGGCCCTATTTTGCTTCCGGGCGGCAGGCTGAGCCTGTGGTTAATTCTTCTTCCTGATGGGAAAATAGAGTGACCTGTGCCTGTCCCAACACCTAGAGCTAGTCTCTCATTGGCTCCCCCTCTTCCCGTTCATCCTCAGGACATATTGCAAGCTGTACGGAACGGGAGGTTAAAGGTGCTGATTCTCCAAGGAGGGAGATTGCTAGTAAAGCGGCTGGAATGGCGAACCCGAGCACAAGGAGATGAGAAATGAGGTGCGTTTTAGAAACCTTTCCCGATCACACGGTGTACCACCTTCTGGGTTTCTCATGCATGTTTTCGAGGTAGGAAGATGCCCTTGAACCTGGAGATTTGGGACCCATGGGATGGGTAACAGGCAGTATTACTTTAAAGGCTCTGCGTTTGCTCCCCCAACCTCACCAAACCTCTCAGCCCCGAGAGTGTCCACCCTTATGTCTCATCCAGCTGTGGGTCTAGATATGGTCAATCCAGGTTGCATCACAGCCCCTTAACGAATTTTGTAAGAATTTCTCTCTCTTTCACTGTCTTTGTTTCACGGGTTTTTAAAAGTAATTTATTTTTATAATGGGGTTTAGCTGCTTTTCACGGCTGTGTTTCTGCCGCTTTACACCCACTTGACTCACTTCCAGAGAGATATCAATACATAGGTTTTAAGATTCTTACTAGTCAGATATATTCTTGCACGGTGAATAGGGGGTGTTGAGTCCAGTTCACTGAGCAAGGAGTAGGTCTTTCTATTACATATTGGGTTTATGGAACGGTATCTGAGCTCATTTGAAACCCTTGTTTTATGCATCACCCCACCCCACCTTTCCCGTTAAGCAGCCATAGTGTGTTTTCTAAACGTGTGACTCTGTTCTGTTTTGTAATTCAGTTCAAGTGTAGCGGTTTTTACATTCCCTCTATAAGTGATAGCTTATAATAAGTGTGTTTTTCTGTATGACTTATTTCACTTAGAATCGTCGTAGCTAAAGCCACTCATCATGCTGCTACTAGCCTTATGACATTGATTTCATGGCTGAGTGATATTCCATTGTACATAAGGACCACCACTTCTTTATCCATTTTTCTCTTTCCTGGGATATTTAAGGTGTCATGAAGTGGAGGTTCTTGTCAACAGAGCAGCCCTAAACTTTCGGGTGCCTGTGTCTTGCTGATTTTTAGTTTTCCCAATTTATACGCCCATGAGTGGAAGTGCCCTATGCGCTCTAAGCTGTGTTTTTTTGATGTTTCAGGACACACCGTACACTTCTCCAGAGTGGCTGTTGGCAATTTACATCCCGCCCATCAGCGTAGCAAGGCTCCCATTTCTCCATGGCCTGTTCTGCATTTCTGGTTTTGACACTTTTTTCCTCGTGGCCCTTTTGACCGATGGGAAGCGAGACTTCTTTGTAGCGCTGATTTGCCTTTCCAGGTTGCTTGGTTGGCCAAAAAGGGCGTATGCGTTTTTTCCTGAATATATTCAGGAAAAAACGCATACGCCCTTTTTGGCCAAGGGCATCATTGTCGACGTTTTGCCACTTTTCATGTGCTTTAAAGGCGATTCGAATCGACCTCCTGAAATCTGTTTCCTGCAATTCTGCCTTGCTTTCAGATCCTCTTCGTTGCCTTCCCTCAATATATTTGTGGACGAGAGTTATCATTTACAACTCTGCAGGTTTGTGAATTGCAGTGCCCCTGAGCTCCATTTTTCAACTCGCTTTTTTGGGAGCTGTCCGCAAAAGCGCAGGATCGCCTCAGGCCCTATTCTGCTTCCGGGCGGCAGGCTGAGCCTGTGGTTAATTCTTCTTCCTGATGGGAAAATAGAGTGACCTGTGCCTGTCCCAACACCTAGAGCTAGTCTCTCATTGGCTCCCCCTCTTCCCGTTCATCCTCAGGACAAATTGCAAGCTGTACGGAACGGGAGGTTAAAGGTGCTGATTCTCCAAGGAGGGAGATTGCTAGTAAAGCGGCTGGAATGGCGAACCCGAGCACAAGGAGATGAGAAATGAGGTGCGTTTTAGAAACCTTTCCCGATCACACGGTGTACCACCTTCTGGGTTTCTCATGCATGTTTTCGAGGTAGGAAGATGCCCTTGAACCTGCAGATTTGGGACCCATGGGATGGGTAACAGGCAGTATTACTTTAAAGGCTCTGCGTTTGCTCCCCCAACCTCACCAAACCTCTCAGCCGCGAGAGTGTCCACCCTTATTTCTCATCCAGCTGTGGGTCTAGATATGGTCAATCCAGGTTGCATCACAGCCCCTGAACGAATTTTGTAAGAAATTCTCTCTCTTTCACTGTCTTTGTTTCACGGGTTTTAAAAAGTAATTTATTTTTATAATGGGGTTTAGCTGTTTTTCACGGCTGTGTTTATGCGGCTTTACAGCCACTTGACTCACTTCCAGAGAGATATCAATACATAGGTTTTAAGATTCTTACTAGTCAGATATATTCTTGTGCGGTGAATAGGGGGTGTTGAGTCCAGTTCACTGAGCAAGGAGTAGGTCTTTCTATTACATATGGGGTTTATGGAACGGTATCTGAGCTCATTTGAAACCCTTGTTTTATGCATCACCCCACCCCACCTTTCCCGTTAAGCAGCCATAGTGTGTTTTCTAAACGTGTGACTCTGTTCTGTTTTGTAATTCAGTTCAAGTGTAGCGGTTTTTACATTCCCTCTATAAGTGATAGCTTATAATAAGTGTGTTTTTCTGTATGACTTATTTCACTTAGAATCGTCGTAGCTAAAGCCACTCATCATGCTGCTACTAGCCTTATGACATTGATTTCATGGCTGAGGGATATTCCATTGTACATAAGGACCACCACTTCTTTATCCATTTTTCTCTTTCCTGGGATATTTAAGGTGTCACGAAGTGGAGGTTCTTGTCAACAGAGCAGCCCCAAACTTTGGGGTGCCTGTGTCTTGCTGATTTTTAGTTTTCCCAATTTATACGCCCATGAGTGGAAGTGCCCTATGCGCTCTAAGCTGTGTTTTTTCGATGTTTCAGGACACACCGTACACTTCTCCAGAGTGGCTGTTGGCAATTTACATCCCGCCCATCAGCGTAGCAAGGCTCCCATTTCTCCATGGCCTGTCCTGCATTTCTGGTTTTGACACTTTTTTCCGCATGGCCCTTTTGACCGATGGGAAGCGAGACTTCTTTGTAGCGCTGATTTGCCTTTCCAGGTTGCTTGGTTGGCCAAAAAGGGCGTATGCGTTTTTTCCTGAATATATTCAGGAAAAAACGCATACGCCCTTTTTGGCCAGGGCATCATTGTCAACGTTTTGCCGCTTTTCATGTGCTTTAAAGGCGATTCGAATCGACCTCCTGAAATCTGTTTCCTGCAATTCTGCCTTGCTTTCAGATCCTCTTCGTTGCCTTCCCTCAATATATTTGTGGACGAGAGTTATCATTTATAACTCTGCAGGTTTGTGAATTGCAGTGCCCCTGAGCTCCATTTTTCAACTCGCTTTTTTGGGAGCTGTCCGCAAAAGCGCAGGATCGCCTCAGGCCCTATTCTGCTTCCGGGTGGCAGGCTGAGCCTGTGGTTAATTCTTCTTCCTGATGGGAAAATAGAGTGACCTGTGCCTGTCCCAACACCTAGAGCTAGTCTCTCATTGGCTCCCCCTCTTCCCGTTCATCCTCAGGACAAATTGCAAGCTGTACGGAACGGGAGGTTAAAGGTGCTGATTCTCCAAGGAGGGAGATTGCTAGTAAAGCGGCTGGAATGGCGAACCCGAGCACAAGGAGATGAGAAATGAGGTGCGTTTTAGAAACCTTTCCCGATCACACGGTGTACCACCTTCTGGGTTTCTCATGCATGTTTTCGAGGTAGGAAGATGCCCTTGAACCTGGAGATTTGGGACCCATGGGATGGGTAACAGGCAGTATTACTTTAAAGGCTCTGCGTTTGCTCCCCCAACCTCACCAAACCTCTCAGCCCCGAGAGTGTCCACCCTTATGTCTCATCCAGCTGTGGGTCTAGATATGGTCAATCCAGGTTGCATCACAGCCCCTGAACGAATTTTGTAAGAAATTCTCTCTCTTTCACTGTCTTTGTTTCACGGGTTTTTAAAAGTAATTTATTTTTATAATGGGGTTTAGCTGTTTTTCACGGCTGTGTTTATGCGGATTTACAGCCACTTGACTCACTTCCAGAGAGATATCAATACATAGGTTTTAAGATTCTTACTAGTCAGATATATTCTTGTGCGGTGAATAGGGGGTGTTGAGTCCAGTTCACTGAGCAAGGAGTAGGTCTTTCTATTACATATTGGGTTTATGGAACGGTATCTGAGCTCATTTGAAACCCTTGTTTTATGCATCACCCCACCCCACCTTTCCCGTTAAGCAGACATAGTGTGTTTTCTAAACGTGTGACTCTGTTCTGTTTTGTAATTCAGTTCAAGTGTAGCGGTTTTTACATTCCCTCTATAAGTGATAGCTTATGATAAGTGTCTTTTTCTGTGTGACTTATTTCACTTAGAATCGTCGTAGCTAAAGCCACTCATCATGCTGCTACTAGCCTTATGACATTGATTTCATGGCTGAGGGATATTCCATTGTACATAAGGACCACCACTTCTTTATCCATTTTTCTCTTTCCTGGGATATTTAAGGTGTCATGAAGTGGAGGTTCTTGTCAACAGAGCAGCCCTAAACTTTCGGGTGCCTGTGTCTTGCTGATTTTTAGTTTTCCCAATTTATACGCCCATGAGTGGAAGTGCCCTATGCGTTCTAAGCTGTGTTTTTTTGATGTTTCAGGACACACCTTACACTTCTCCAGAGTGGCTGTTGGCAATTTACATCCCGCCCATCAGCGTAGCAAGGCTCCCATTTCTCCATGGCCTGTTCTGCATTTCTGGTTTTGACACTTTTTTCCGCGTGGCCCTTTTGACCGATGGGAAGCGAGACTTCTTTGTAGCGCTGATTTGCCTTTCCAGGTTGCTTGGTTGGCCGAAAAGGGCGTATGCGTTTTTTCCTGAATATATTCAGGAAAAAACGCATACGCCCTTTTCGGCCAAGGGCATCATTGTCGACGTTTTGCCACTTTTCATGTGCTTTAAAGGCGATTCGAATCGACCTCCTGAAATCTGTTTCCTGCAATTCTGCCTTGCTTTCAGATCCTCTTCGGTGCCTTCCCTCAATATATTTGTGGACGAGAGTTATCATTTATAACTCTGCAGGTTTGTGAATTGCAGTGCCCCTGAGCTCCATTTTTCAACTCGCTTTTTTGGGAGCTGTCCGCAAAAGCGCAGGATCGCCTCAGGCCCTATTCTGCTTCTGGGCGGCAGGCTGAGCCTGTGGTTAATTCTTCTTCCTGATGGGAAAATAGAGTGACCTGTGCCTGTCCCAACACCTAGAGCTAGTCTCTCATTGGCTCCCCCTCTTCCCGTTCATCCTCAGGACAAATTGCAAGCTGTACGGAACGGGAGGTTAAAGGTGCTGATTCTCCAAGGAGGGAGATTGCTAGTAAAGCGGCTGGAATGGCGAACCCGAGCACAAGGAGATGAGAAATGAGGTGCGTTTTAGAAACCTTTCCCGATCACACGGTGTACCACCTTCTGGGTTTCTCATGCATGTTTTCGAGGTAGGAAGATGCCCTTGAACCTGGAGATTTGGGACCCATGGGATGGGTAACAGGCAGTATTATTTTAAAGGCTCTGCGTTTGCTCCCCCAACCTCACCAAACCTCTCAGCCCCGAGAGTGTCCACCCTTATGTCTCATCCAGCTGTGGGTCTAGATATGGTCAATCCAGGTTGCATCACAGCCCCTGAACGAATTTTGTAAGAAATTCTCTCTCTTTCACTGTCTTTGTTTCACGGGTTTTTAAAAGTAATTTATTTTTATAATGGGGTTTAGCTGTTTTTCACGGCTGTGTTTATGCGGATTTACAGCCACTTGACTCACTTCCAGAGAGATATCAATACATAGGTTTTAAGATTCTTACTAGTCAGATATATTCTTGTGCGGTGAATAGGGGGTGTTGAGTCCAGTTCACTGAGCAAGGAGTAGGTCTTTCTATTACATATTGGGTTTATGGAACGGTATCTGAGCTCATTTGAAACCCTTGTTTTATGCATCACCCCACCCCACCTTTCCCGTTAAGCAGACATAGTGTGTTTTGTAAACGTGTGACTCTGTTCTGTTTTGTAATTCAGTTCAAGTGTAGCGGTTTTTACATTCCCTCTATAAGTGATAGCTTATGATAAGTGTCTTTTTCTGTGTGACTTATTTCACTTAGAATCGTCGTAGCTAAAGCCACTCATCATGCTGCTACTAGCCTTATGACATTGATTTCATGGCTGAGGGATATTCCATTGTACATAAGGACCACCACTTCTTTATCCATTTTTCTCTTTCCTGGGATATTTAAGGTGTCATGAAGTGGAGGTTCTTGTCAACAGAGCAGCCCTAAACTTTCGGGTGCCTGTGTCTTGCTGATTTTTAGTTTTCCCAATTTATACGCCCATGAGTGGAAGTGCCCTATGCGTTCTAAGCTGTGTTTTTTTGATGTTTCAGGACACACCGTACACTTCTCCAGAGTGGCTGTTGGCAATTTACATCCCGCCCATCAGCGTAGCAAGGCTCCCATTTCTCCATGGCCTGTTCTGCATTTCTGGTTTTGACACTTTTTTCCGCGTGGCCCTTTTGACCGATGGGAAGCGAGACTTCTTTGTAGCGCTGATTTGCCTTTCCAGGTTGCTTGGTTGGCCGAAAAGGGCGTATGCGTTTTTTCCTGAATATATTCAGGAAAAAACGCATACGCCCTTTTCGGCCAAGGGCATCATTGTCGACGTTTTGCCACTTTTCATGTGCTTTAAAGGCGATTCGAATCGACCTCCTGAAATCTGTTTCCTGCAATTCTGCCTTGCTTTCAGATCCTCTTCGGTGCCTTCCCTCAATATATTTGTGGACGAGAGTTATCATTTATAACTCTGCAGGTTTGTGAATTGCAGTGCCCCTGAGCTCCATTTTTCAACTCGCTTTTTTGGGAGCTGTCCGCAAAAGCGCAGGATCGCCTCAGGCCCTATTCTGCTTCTGGGCGGCAGGCTGAGCCTGTGGTTAATTCTTCTTCCTGATGGGAAAATAGAGTGACCTGTGCCTGTCCCAACACCTAGAGCTAGTCTCTCATTGGCTCCCCCTCTTCCCGTTCATCCTCAGGACAAATTGCAAGCTGTACGGAACGGGAGGTTAAAGGTGCTGATTCTCCAAGGAGGGAGATTGCTAGTAAAGCGGCTGGAATGGCGAACCCGAGCACAAGGAGATGAGAAATGAGGTGCGTTTTAGAAACCTTTCCCGATCACACGGTGTACCACCTTCTGGGTTTCTCATGCATGTTTTTGAGGTAGGAAGATGCCCTTGAACCTGCAGATTTGGGACCCATGGGATGGGTAACAGGCAGTATTACTTTAAAGGCTCTGCGTTTGCTCCCCCAACCTCACCAAACCTCTCAGCCGCGAGAGTGTCCACCCTTATGTCTCCTCCAGCTGTGGGTCTAGATATGGTCAATCCAGGTTGCATCACAGCCCCTGAACGAATTTTGTAAGAATTTCTCTCTCTTTCACTGTCTTTGTTTCACGGGTTTTTAAAAGGAATTTATTTTTATAATGGGGTTTAGCTGCTTTTCACGGCTGTGTTTCTGCCGCTTTACAGCCACTTGACTCACTTCCAGAGAGATATCAATACATAGGTTTTAAGATTCTTACTAGTCAGATATATTCTTGTGCGGTGAATAGGGGGTGTTGAGTCCAGTTCACTGAGCAAGGAGTAGGTCTTTCTATTACATATGGGGTTTATGGAACGGTATCTGAGCTCATTTGAAACCCTTGTTTTATGCATCACCCCACCCCACCTTTCCCGTTAAGAAGCCATAATGGGTTTTCTAAACGTGTGACTCTGTTCTGTCTTGTAATTCAGTTCAAGTGTAGCGGTTTTTACATTCCCTCTATAAGTGATAGCTTATAATAAGTGTGTTTTTCTGTATGACTTATTTCACTTAGAATCGTCGTGGCTAAAGCCACTCATCATGCTGCTACTAGCCTTATGACATTGATTTCATGGCTGAGTGATATTCCATTGTACATAAGGACCACCACTTCTTTATCCATTTTTCTCTTTCCTGGGATATTTAAGGTGTCACGAAGTGAAGGTTCTTGTCAACAGAGCAGCCCCAAACTTTGGGGTGCCTGTGTCTTGCTGATTTTTAGTTTTCCCAATTTATACGCCCATGAGTGGAAGTGCCCTATGCGCTCTAAGCTGTGTTTTTTCGATGTTTCAGGACACACCGTACACTTCTCCAGAGTGGCTGTTGGCAATTTACATCCCGCCCATCAGCGTAGCAAGGCTCCCATTTCTCCATGGCCTGTCCTGCATTTCTGGTTTTGACACTTTTTTCCGCATGGCCCTTTTGACCGATGGGAAGCGAGACTTCTTTGTAGCGCTGATTTGCCTTTCCAGGTTGCTTGGTTGGCCAAAAAGGGCGTATGCGTTTTTTCCTGAATATATTCAGGAAAAAACGCATACGCCCTTTTTGGCCAAGGGCATCATTGTCGACATTTTGCCGCTTTTCATGTGCTTTAAAGGCGATTCGAATCGACCTCCTGAAATCTGTTTCCTGCAATTCTGCCTTGCTTTCAGATCCTCTTCGTTGCCTTCCCTCAATATATTTGTGGACGAGAGTTATCATTTATAACTCTGCAGGTTTGTGAATTGCAGTGCCCCTGAGCTCCATTTTTCAACTCGCTTTTTTGGGAGCTGGCCGCAAAAGCGCAGGATCGCCTCAGGCCCTATTCTGCTTCCGGGCGGCAGGCTGAGCCTGTGGTTAATTCTTCTTCCTGATGGGAAAATAGAGTGACCTGTGCCTGTCCCAACACCTAGAGCTAGTCTCTCATTGGCTCCCCCTCTTCCCGTTCATCCTCAGGACAAATTGCAAGCTGTACGGAACGGGAGGTTAAAGGTGCTGATTCTCCAAGGAGGGAGATTGCTAGTAAAGCGGCTGGAATGGCGAACCCGAGCACAAGGAGATGAGAAATGAGGTGCGTTTTAGAAACCTTTCCCGATCACACGGTGTACCACCTTCTGGGTTTCTCATGCATGTTTTCGAGGTAGGAAGATGCCCTTGAACCTGCAGATTTGGGACCCATGGGATGGGTAACAGGCAGTATTACTTTAAAGGCTCTGCGTTTGCTCCCCCAACCTCACCAAACCTCTCAGCCCCGAGAGTGTCCACCCTTATGTCTCATCCAGCTGTGGGTCTAGATATGGTCAATCCAGGTTGCATCACAGCCCCTGAACGAATTTTGTAAGAAATTCTCTCTCTTTCACTGTCTTTGTTTCACGGGTTTTTAAAAGTAATTTATTTTTATAATGGGGTTTAGCTGTTTTTCACGGCTGTGTTTATGCGGCTTTACAGCCACTTGACTCACTTCCAGAGAGATATCAATACATAGGTTTTAAGATTCTTACTAGTCAGATATATTCTTGTGCGGTGAATAGGGGGTGTTGAGTCCAGTTCACTGAGCAAGGAGTAGGTCTTTCTATTACATATTGGGTTTATGGAACGGTATCTGAGCTCATTTGAAACCCTTGTTTTATGCATCGCCCCACCCCACCTTTCCCGTTAAGCAGACATAGTGTGTTTTGTAAACGTGTGACTCTGTTCTGTTTTGTAATTCAGTTCAAGTGTAGCGGTTTTTACATTCCCTCTATAAGTGATAGCTTATGATAAGTGTCTTTTTCTGTGTGACTTATTTCACTTAGAATCGTCGTAGCTAAAGCCACTCATCATGCTGCTACTAGCCTTATGACATTGATTTCATGGCTGAGGGATATTCCATTGTACATAAGGACCACCACTTCTTTATCCATTTTTCTCTTTCCTGGGATATTTAAGGTGTCATGAAGTGGAGGTTCTTGTCAAGAGAGCAGCCCTAAACTTTCGGGTGCCTGTGTCTTGCTGATTTTTAGTTTTCCCAATTTATACGCCCATGAGTGGAAGTGCCCTATGCGCTCTAAGCTGTGTTTTTTTGATGTTTCAGGACACACCGTACACTTCTCCAGAGTGGCTGTTGGCAATTTACATCCCGCCCATCAGCGTAGCAAGGCTCCCATTTCTCCATGGCCTGTTCTGCATTTCTGGTTTTGACACTTTTTTCCGCGTGGCCCTTTTGACCGATGGGAAGCGAGACTTCTTTGTAGCGCTGATTTGCCTTTCCAGGTTGCTTGGTTGGCCGAAAAGGGCGTATGCGTTTTTTCCTGAATATATTCAGGAAAAAACGCATACGCCCTTTTTGGCCAAGGGCATCATTGTCGACGTTTTGCCACTTTTCATGTGCTTTAAAGGCGATTCGAATCGACCTCCTGAAATCTGTTTCCTGCAATTCTGCCTTGCTTTCAGATCCTCTTCGGTGCCTTCCCTCAATATATTTGTGGACGAGAGTTATCATTTATAACTCTGCAGGTTTGTGAATTGCAGTGCCCCTGAGCTCCATTTTTCAACTCGCTTTTTTGGGAGCTGTCCGCAAAAGCGCAGGATCACCTCAGGCCCTATTCTGCTTCTGGGCGGCAGGCTGAGCCTGTGGTTAATTCTTCTTCCTGATGGGAAAATAGAGTGACCTGTGCCTGTCCCAACACCTAGAGCTAGTCTCTCATTGGCTCCCCCTCTTCCTGTTCATCCTCAGGACAAATTGCAAGCTGTACGGAACGGGAGGTTAAAGGTGCTGATTCTCCAAGGAGGGAGATTGCTAGTAAAGCGGCTGGAATGGCGAACCCGAGCACAAGGAGATGAGAAATGAGGTGCGTTTTAGAAACCTTTCCCGATCACACGGTGTACCACCTTCTGGGTTTCTCATGCATGTTTTCGAGGTAGGAAGATGCCCTTGAACCTGCAGATTTGGGACCCATGGGATGGGTAACAGGCAGTATTACTTTAAAGGCTCTGCGTTTGCTCCCCCAACCTCACCAAACCTCTCAGCCCCGAGAGTGTCCACCCTTATGTCTCCTCCAGCTGTGGGTCTAGATATGGTCAATCCAGGTTGCATCTCAGCCCCTGAACGAATTTTGTAAGAATTTCTCTCTCTTTCACTGTCTTTGTTTCACGGGTTTTTAAAAGGAATTTATTTTTATAATGGGGTTTAGCTGCTTTTCACGGCTGTGTTTCTGCCGCTTTACAGCCACTTGACTCACTTCCAGAGAGATATCAATACATAGGTTTTAAGATTCTTACTAGTCAGATATATTCTTGTGCGGTGAATAGGGGGTGTTGAGTCCAGTTCACTGAGCAAGGAGTAGGTCTTTCTATTACATATGGGGTTTATGGAACGGTATCTGAGCTCATTTGAAACCCTTGTTTTATGCATCACCCCACCCCACCTTTCCCGTTAAGAAGCCATAATGTGTTTTCTAAACGTGTGACTCTGTTCTGTCTTGTAATTCAGTTCAAGTGTAGCAGTTTTTACATTCCCTCTATAAGTGATAGCTTATAATAAGTGTGTTTTTCTGTATGACTTATTTCACTTAGAATCGTCGTGGCTAAAGCCACTGATCATGCTGCTACTAGCCTTATGACATTGATTTCATGGCTGAGTGATATTCCATTGTACATAAGGACCACCACTTCTTTATCCATTTTTCTCTTTCCTGGGATATTTAAGGTGTCACGAAGTGGAGGTTCTTGTCAACAGAGCAGCCCCAAACTTTGGGGTGCCTGTGTCTTGCTGATTTTTAGTTTTCCCAATTTATACGCCCATGAGTGGAAGTGCCCTATGCGCTCTAAGCTGTGTTTTTTCGATGTTTCAGGACACACCGTACACTTCTCCAGAGTGGCTGTTGGCAATTTACATCCCGCCCATCAGCGTAGCAAGGCTCCCATTTCTCCATGGCCTGTCCTGCATTTCTGGTTTTGACACTTTTTTCCGCATGGCCCTTTTGACCGATGGGAAGCGAGACTTCTTTGTAGCGCTGATTTGCCTTTCCAGGTTGCTTGGTTGGCCAAAAAGGGCGTATGCGTTTTTTCCTGAATATATTCAGGAAAAAACGCATACGCCCTTTTTGGCCAAGGGCATCATTGTCGACGTTTTGCCGCTTTTCATGTGCTTTAAAGGCGATTCCAATCGACCTCCTGAAATCTGTTTCCTGCAATTCTGCCTTGCTTTCAGATCCTCTTCGTTGCCTTCCCTCAATATATTTGTGGACGAGAGTTATCATTTATAACACTGCAGGTTTGTGAATTGCAGTGCCCCTGAGCTCCATTTTTCAACTCGCTTTTTTGGGAGCTGGCCACAAAAGCGCAGGATTGCCTCAGGCCCTATTCTGCTTCCGGGCGGCAGGCTGAGCCTGTGGTTAATTCTTCTTCCTGATGGGAAAATAGAGTGACCTGTGCCTGTCCCAACACCTAGAGCTAGTCTCTCATTGGCTCCCCCTCTTCCCGTTCATCCTCAGGACATATTGCAAGCTGTACGGAACGGGAGGTTAAAGGTGCTGATTCTCCAAGGAGGGAGATTGCTAGTAAAGCGGCTGGAATGGCGAACCCGAGCACAAGGAGATGAGAAATGGGGTGCGTTTTAGAAACCTTTCCCGATCACACGGTGTACCACCTTCTGGGTTTCTCATGCATGTTTTCGAGGTAGGAAGATGCCCTTGAACCTGGAGATTTGGGACCCATGGGATGGGTAACAGGCAGTATTACTTTAAAGGCTCTGCGTTTGCTCCCCCAACCTCACCAAACCTCTCAGCCCCGAGAGTGTCCACCCTTATGTCTCATCCAGCTGTGGGTCTAGATATGGTCAATCCAGGTTGCATCACAGCCCCTTAACGAATTTTGTAAGAAATTCTCTCTCTTTCACTGTCTTTGTTTCACGGGTTTTTAAAAGTAATTTATTTTTATAATGGGGTTTAGCTGTTTTTCACGGCTGTGTTTATGCGGCTTTACAGCCACTTGACTCACTTCCAGAGAGATATCAATACATAGGTTTTAAGATTCTTACTAGTCAGATATATTCTTGTGCGGTGAATAGGGGGTGTTGAGTCCAGTTCACTGAGCAAGGAGTAGGTCTTTCTATTACATATTGGGTTTATGGAACGGTATCTGAGCTCATTTGAAACCCTTGTTTTATGCATCACCCCACCCCACCTTTCCCGTTAAGCAGACATATTGTGTTTTGTAAACGTGTGACTCTGTTCTGTTTTGTAATTCAGTTCAAGTGTAGCGGTTTTTACATTCCCTCTATAAGTGATAGCTTATGATAAGTGTCTTTTTCTGTGTGACTTATTTCACTTAGAATCGTCGTAGCTAAAGCCACTCATCATGCTGCTACTAGCCTTATGACATTGATTTCATGGCTGAGTGATATTCCATTGTACATAAGGACCACCACTTCTTTATCCATTTTTCTCTTTCCTGGGATATTTAAGGTGTCATGAAGTGGAGGTTCTTGTCAACAGAGCAGCCCTAAACTTTCGGGTGCCTGTGTCTTGCTGATTTTTAGTTTTCCCAATTTATACGCCCATGAGTGGAAGTGCCCTATGCGCTCTAAGCTGTGTTTTTTTGATGTTTCAGGACACACTGTACACTTCTCCAGAGTGGCTGTTGGCAATTTACATCCCGCCCATCAGCGTAGCAAGGCTCCCATTTCTCCATGGCCTGTTCTGCATTTCTGGTTTTGACACTTTTTTCCGCGTGGCCCTTTTGACCGATGGGAAGCGAGACTTCTTTGTAGCGCTGATTTGCCTTTCCAGGTTGCTTGGTTGACGGAAAAGTGCGTATGCGTTTTTTCCTGAATATATTCAGGAAAAAACGCATACGCCCTTTTTGGCCAAGGGCATCATTGTCGACGTTTTGCCACTTTTCATGTGCTTTAAAGGCGATTGGAATCGACCTCCTGAAATCTGTTTCCTGCAATTCTGCCTTGCTTTCAGATCCTCTTCGGTGCCTTCCCTCAATATATTTGTGGACGAGAGTTATCATTTATAACTCTGCAGGTTTGTGAATTGCAGTGCCCCTGAGCTCCATTTTTCAACTCGCTTTTTTGGGAGCTGTCCGCAAAAGCGCAGGATCGCCTCAGGCCCTATTCTGCTTCCGGGCGGCAGGCTGAGCTTGTGGTTAATTCTTCTTCCTGATGGGAAAATAGAGTGACCTGTGCCTGTCCCAACACCTAGAGCTAGTCTCTCATTGGCTCCCCCTCTTCCCGTTCATCCTCAGGACAAATTGCAAGCTGTACGGAACGGGAGGTTAAAGGTGCTGATTCTCCAAGGAGGGAGATTGCTAGTAAAGCGGCTGGAATGGCGAACCCGAGCACAAGGAGATGAGAAATGAGGTGCGTTTTAGAAACCTTTCCCGATCTCACGGTGTACCACCTTCTGGGTTTCTCATGCATGTTTTCGAGGTAGGAAGATGCCCTTGAACCTGCAGATTTGGGACCCATGGGATGGGTAACAGGCAGTATTACTTTAAAGGCTCTGCGTTTGCTCCCCCAACCTCACCAAACCTCTCAGCCGCGAGAGTGTCCACCCTTATGTCTCATCCAGCTGTGGGTCTAGATATGGTCAATCCAGGTTGCATCACAGCCCCTGAACGAATTTTGTAAGAATTTCTCTCTTTCACTGTCTTTGTTTCACGGGTTTTTAAAAGTAATTTATTTTTATAATGGGGTTTAGCTGCTTTTCACGGCTGTGTTTATGCGGCTTTACAGCCACTTGACTCACTTCCAGAGAGATATCAATACATAGGTTTTAAGATTCTTACTAGTCAGATATATTCTTGTGCGGTGAATAGGGGGTGTTGAGTCCAGTTCACTGAGCAAGGAGTAGGTCTTTCTATTACATATGGGGTTTATGGAACGGTATCTGAGCTCATTTGAAACCCTTGTTTTATGCATCACCCCACCCCACCTTTCCCGTTAAGCAGCCATAGTGTGTTTTCTAAACGTGTGACTCTGTTCTGTTTTGTAATTCAGTTCAAGTGTAGCGGTTTTTACATTCCCTCTATAAGTGATAGCTTATAATAAGTGTGTTTTTCTGTATGACTTATTTCACTTAGAATCGTCGTAGCTAAAGCCACTCATCATGCTGCTACTAGCCTTATGACATTGATTTCATGGCTGAGGGATATTCCATTGTACATAAGGACCACCACTTCTTTATCCATTTTTCTCTTTCCTGGGATATTTAAGGTGTCACGAAGTGGAGGTTCTTGTCAACAGAGCAGCCCCAAACTTTGGGGTGCCTGTGTCTTGCTGATTTTTAGTTTTCCCAATTTATACGCCCATGAGTGGAAGTGCCCTATGCGCTCTAAGCTGTGTTTTTTCGATGTTTCAGGACACACCGTACACTTCTCCAGAGTGGCTGTTGGCAATTTACATCCCGCCCATCAGCGTAGCAAGGCTCCCATTTCTCCATGGCCTGTCCTGCATTTCTGGTTTTGACACTTTTTTCCGCATGGCCCTTTTGACCGATGGGAAGCGAGACTTCTTTGTAGCGCTGATTTGCCTTTCCAGGTTGCTTGGTTGGCCAAAAAGGGCGTATGCGTTTTTTCCTGAATATATTCAGGAAAAAACGCATACGCCCTTTTTGGCCAAGGGCATCATTGTCAACGTTTTGCCGCTTTTCATGTGCTTTAAAGGCGATTCGAATCGATCTCCTGAAATCTGTTTCCTGCAATTCTGCCTTGCTTTCAGATCCTCTTCGTTGCCTTCCCTCAATATATTTGTGGACGAGAGTTATCATTTATAACTCTGCAGGTTTGTGAATTGCAGTGCCCCTGAGCTCCATTTTTCAACTCGCTTTTTTGGGAGCTGTCCGCAAAAGCGCAGGATCGCCTCAGGCCCTATTCTGCTTCCGGGTGGCAGGCTGAGCCTGTGGTTAATTCTTCTTCCTGATGGGAAAATAGAGTGACCTGTGCCTGTCCCAACACCTAGAGCTAGTCTCTCATTGGCTCCCCCTCTTCCCGTTCATCCTCAGGACAAATTGCAAGCTGTACGGAACGGGAGGTTAAAGGTGCTGATTCTCCAAGGAGGGAGATTGCTAGTAAAGCGGCTGGAATGGCGAACCCGAGCACAAGGAGATGAGAAATGAGGTGCGTTTTAGAAACCTTTCCCGATCACACGGTGTACCACCTTCTGGGTTTCTCATGCATGTTTTCGAGGTAGGAAGATGCCCTTGAACCTGGAGATTTGGGACCCATGGGATGGGTAACAGGCAGTATTACTTTAAAGGCTCTGCGTTTGCTCCCCCAACCTCACCAAACCTCTCAGCCCCGAGAGTGTCCACCCTTATGTCTCATCCAGCTGTGGGTCTAGATATGGTCAATCCAGGTTGCATCACAGCCCCTGAACGAATTTTGTAAGAAATTCTCTCTCTTTCACTGTCTTTGTTTCACGGGTTTTTAAAAGTAATTTATTTTTATAATGGGGTTTAGCTGTTTTTCACGGCTGTGTTTATGCGGCTTTACAGCCACTTGACTCACTTCCAGAGAGATATCAATACATAGGTTTTAAGATTCTTACTAGTCAGATATATTCTTGTGCGGTGAATAGGGGGTGTTGAGTCCAGTTCACTGAGCAAGGAGTAGGTCTTTCTATTACATATTGGGTTTATGGAACGGTATCTGAGCTCATTTGAAACCCTTGTTTTATGCATCACCCCACCCCACCTTTCCCGTTAAGCAGACATAGTGTGTTTTGTAAACGTGTGACTCTGTTCTGTTTTGTAATTCAGTTCAAGTGTAGCGGTTTTTACATTCCCTCTATAAGTGATAGCTTATGATAAGTGTCTTTTTCTGTGTGACTTATTTCACTTAGAATCGTCGTAGCTAAAGCCACTCATCATGCTGCTACTAGCCTTATGACATTGATTTCATGGCTGAGGGATATTCCATTGTACATAAGGACCACCACTTCTTTATCCATTTTTCTCTTTCCTGGGATATTTAAGGTGTCATGAAGTGGAGGTTCTTGTCAACAGAGCAGCCCTAAACTTTCGGGTGCCTGTGTCTTGCTGATTTTTAGTTTTCCCAATTTATACGCCCATGAGTGGAAGTGCCCTATGCGTTCTAAGCTGTGTTTTTTTGATGTTTCAGGACACACCGTACACTTCTCCAGAGTGGCTGTTGGCAATTTACATCCCGCCCATCAGCGTAGCAAGGCTCCCATTTCTCCATGGCCTGTTCTGCATTTCTGGTTTTGACACTTTTTTCCGCGTGGCCCTTTTGACCGATGGGAAGCGAGACTTCTTTGTAGCGCTGATTTGCCTTTCCAGGTTGCTTGGTTGGCCGAAAAGGGCGTATGCGTTTTTTCCTGAATATATTCAGGAAAAAACGCATACGCCCTTTTCGGCCAAGGGCATCATTGTCGACGTTTTGCCACTTTTCATGTGCTTTAAAGGCGATTCGAATCGACCTCCTGAAATCTGTTTCCTGCAATTCTGCCTTGCTTTCAGATCCTCTTCGGTGCCTTCCCTCAATATATTTGTGGACGAGAGTTATCATTTATAACTCTGCAGGTTTGTGAATTGCAGTGCCCCTGAGCTCCATTTTTCAACTCGCTTTTTTGGGAGCTGTCCGCAAAAGCGCAGGATCGCCTCAGGCCCTATTCTGCTTCTGGGCGGCAGGCTGAGCCTGTGGTTAATTCTTCTTCCTGATGGGAAAATAGAGTGACCTGTGCCTGTCCCAACACCTAGAGCTAGTCTCTCATTGGCTCCCCCTCTTCCCGTTCATCCTCAGGACAAATTGCAAGCTGTACGGAACGGGAGGTTAAAGGTGCTGATTCTCCAAGGAGGGAGATTGCTAGTAAAGCGGCTGGAATGGCGAACCCGAGCACAAGGAGATGAGAAATGAGGTGCGTTTTAGAAACCTTTCCCGATCACACGGTGTACCACCTTCTGGGTTTCTCATGCATGTTTTTGAGGTAGGAAGATGCCCTTGAACCTGCAGATTTGGGACCCATGGGATGGGTAACAGGCAGTATTACTTTAAAGGCTCTGCGTTTGCTCCCCCAACCTCACCAAACCTCTCAGCCGCGAGAGTGTCCACCCTTATGTCTCCTCCAGCTTTGGGTCTAGATATGGTCAATCCAGGTTGCATCACAGCCCCTGAACGAATTTTGTAAGAATTTCTCTCTCTTTCACTGTCTTTGTTTCACGGGTTTTTAAAAGGAATTTATTTTTATAATGGGGTTTAGCTGCTTTTCACGGCTGTATTTCTGCCGCTTTACAGCCACTTGACTCACTTCCAGAGAGATATCAATACATAGGTTTTAAGATTCTTACTAGTCAGATATATTCTTGTGCGGTGAATAGGGGGTGTTGAGTCCAGTTCACTGAGCAAGGAGTAGGTCTTTCTATTACATATGGGGTTTATGGAACGGTATCTGAGCTCATTTGAAACCCTTGTTTTATGCATCACCCCACCCCACCTTTCCCGTTAAGAAGCCATAATGTGTTTTCTAAACGTGTGACTCTGTTCTGTCTTGTAATTCAGTTCAAGTGTAGCGGTTTTTACATTCCCTCTATAAGTGATAGCTTATAATAAGTGTGTTTTTCTGTATGACTTATTTCACTTAGAATCGTCGTGGCTAAAGCCACTCATCATGCTGCTACTAGCCTTATGACATTGATTTCATGGCTGAGTGATATTCCATTGTACATAAGGACCACCACTTCTTTATCCATTTTTCTCTTTCCTGGGATATTTAAGGTGTCACGAAGTGAAGGTTCTTGTCAACAGAGCAGCCCCAAACTTTGGGGTGCCTGTGTCTTGCTGATTTTTAGTTTTCCCAATTTATACGCCCATGAGTGGAAGTGCCCTATGCGCTCTAAGCTGTGTTTTTTCGATGTTTCAGGACACACCGTACACTTCTCCAGAGTGGCTGTTGGCAATTTACATCCCGCCCATCAGCGTAGCAAGGCTCCCATTTCTCCATGGCCTGTCCTGCATTTCTGGTTTTGACACTTTTTTCCGCATGGCCCTTTTGACCGATGGGAAGCGAGACTTCTTTGTAGCGCTGATTTGCCTTTCCAGGTTGCTTGGTTGGCCAAAAAGGGCGTATGCGTTTTTTCCTGAATATATTCAGGAAAAAACGCATACGCCCTTTTTGGCCAAGGGCATCATTGTCGACGTTTTGCCACTTTTCATGTGCTTTAAAGGCGATTCGAATCGACCTCCTGAAATCTGTTTCCTGCAATTCTGCCTTGCTTTCAGATCCTCTTCGTTGCCTTCCCTCAATATATTTGTGGACGAGAGTTATCATTTATAACTCTGCAGGTTTGTGAATTGCAGTGCCCCTGAGCTCCATTTTTCAACTCGCTTTTTTGGGAGCTGGCCGCAAAAGCGCAGGATCGCCTCAGGCCCTATTCTGCTTCCGGGCGGCAGGCTGAGCCTGTGGTTAATTCTTCTTCCTGATGGGAAAATAGAGTGACCTGTGCCTGTCCCAACACCTAGAGCTAGTCTCTCATTGGCTCCCCCTCTTCCCGTTCATCCTCAGGACAAATTGCAAGCTGTACGGAACGGGAGGTTAAAGGTGCTGATTCTCCAAGGAGGGAGATTGCTAGTAAAGCGGCTGGAATGGCGAACCCGAGCACAAGGAGATGAGAAATGAGGTGCGTTTTAGAAACCTTTCCCGATCACACGGTGTACCACCTTCTGGGTTTCTCATGCATGTTTTCGAGGTAGGAAGATGCCCTTGAACCTGCAGATTTGGGACCCATGGGATGGGTAACAGGCAGTATTACTTTAAAGGCTCTGCGTTTGCTCCCCCAACCTCACCAAACCTCTCAGCCCCGAGAGTGTCCACCCTTATGTCTCATCCAGCTGTGGGTCTAGATATGGTCAATCCAGGTTGCATCACAGCCCCTGAACGAATTTTGTAAGAAATTCTCTCTCTTTCACTGTCTTTGTTTCACGGGTTTTTAAAAGTAATTTATTTTTATAATGGGGTTTAGCTGTTTTTCACGGCTGTGTTTATGCGGCTTTACAGCCACTTGACTCACTTCCAGAGAGATATCAATACATAGGTTTTAAGATTCTTACTAGTCAGATATATTCTTGTGCGGTGAATAGGGGGTGTTGAGTCCAGTTCACTGAGCAAGGAGTAGGTCTTTCTATTACATATTGGGTTTATGGAACGGTATCTGAGCTCATTTGAAACCCTTGTTTTATGCATCGCCCCACCCCACCTTTCCCGTTAAGCAGACATAGTGTGTTTTGTAAACGTGTGACTCTGTTCTGTTTTGTAATTCAGTTCAAGTGTAGCGGTTTTTACATTCCCTCTATAAGTGATAGCTTATGATAAGTGTCTTTTTCTGTGTGACTTATTTCACTTAGAATCGTCGTAGCTAAAGCCACTCATCATGCTGCTACTAGCCTTATGACATTGATTTCATGGCTGAGGGATATTCCATTGTACATAAGGACCACCACTTCTTTATCCATTTTTCTCTTTCCTGGGATATTTAAGGTGTCATGAAGTGGAGGTTCTTGTCAAGAGAGCAGCCCTAAACTTTGGGGTGCCTGTGTCTTGCTGATTTTTAGTTTTCCCAATTTATACGCCCATGAGTGGAAGTGCCCTATGCGCTCTAAGCTGTGTTTTTTTGATGTTTCAGGACACACCGTACACTTCTCCAGAGTGGCTGTTGGCAATTTACATCCCGCCCATCAGCGTAGCAAGGCTCCCATTTCTCCATGGCCTGTTCTGCATTTCTGGTTTTGACACTTTTTTCCGCGTGGCCCTTTTGACCGATGGGAAGCGAGACTTCTTTGTAGTGCTGATTTGCCTTTCCAGGTTGCTTGGTTGGCCGAAAAGGGCGTATGCGTTTTTTCCTGAATATATTCAGGAAAAAACGCATACGCCCTTTTTGGCCAAGGGCATCATTGTCGACGTTTTGCCACTTTTCATGTGCTTTAAAGGCGATTCGAATCGACCTCCTGAAATCTGTTTCCTGCAATTCTGCCTTGCTTTCAGATCCTCTTCGGTGCCTTCCCTCAATATATTTGTGGACGAGAGTTATCATTTATAACTCTGCAGGTTTGTGAATTGCAGTGCCCCTGAGCTCCATTTTTCAACTCGCTTTTTTGGGAGCTGTCCGCAAAAGCGCAGGATCGCCTCAGGCCCTATTCTGCTTCTGGGCGGCAGGCTGAGCCTGTGGTTAATTCTTCTTCCTGATGGGAAAATAGAGTGACCTGTGCCTGTCCCAACACCTAGAGCTAGTCTCTCATTGGCTCCCCCTCTTCCCGTTCATCCTCAGGACAAATTGCAAGCTGTTCGGAACGGGAGGTTAAAGGTGCTGATTCTCCAAGGAGGGAGATTGCTAGTAAAGCGGCTGGAATGGCGAACCCGAGCACAAGGAGATGAGAAATGAGGTGCGTTTTAGAAACCTTTCCCGATCACACGGTGTACCACCTTCTGGGTTTCTCATGCATGTTTTCGAGGTAGGAAGATGCCCTTGAACCTGCAGATTTGGGACCCATGGGATGGGTAACAGGCAGTATTACTTTAAAGGCTCTGCGTTTGCTCCCCCAACCTCACCAAACCTCTCAGCCCCGAGAGTGTCCACCCTTATGTCTCCTCCAGCTGTGGGTCTAGATATGGTCAATCCAGGTTGCATCTCAGCCCCTGAACGAATTTTGTAAGAATTTCTCTCTCTTTCACTGTCTTTGTTTCACGGGTTTTTAAAAGTAATTTATTTTTATAATGGGGTTTAGCTGCTTTTCACGGCTGTGTTTCTGCCGCTTTACAGCCACTTGACTCACTTCCAGAGAGATATCAATACATAGGTTTTAATATTCTTACTAGTCAGATATATTCTTGTGCGGTGAATAGGGGGTGTTGAGTCCAGTTCACTGAGCAAGGAGTAGGTCTTTCTATTACATATGGGGTTTATGGAACGGTATCTGAGCTCATTTGAAACCCTTGTTTTATGCATCACCCCACCCCACCTTTCCCGTTAAGAAGCCATAATGTGTTTTCTAAACGTGTGACTCTGTTCTGTCTTGTAATTCAGTTCAAGTGTAGCAGTTTTTACATTCCCTCTATAAGTGATAGCTTATAATAAGTGTGTTTTTCTGTATGACTTATTTCACTTAGAATCGTCGTGGCTAAAGCCACTCATCATGCTGCTACTAGCCTTATGACATTGATTTCATGGCTGAGTGATATTCCATTGTACATAAGGACCACCACTTCTTTATCCATTTTTCTCTTTCCTGGGATATTTAAGGTGTCACGAAGTGGAGGTTCTTGTCAACAGAGCAGCCCCAAACTTTGGGGTGCCTGTGTCTTGCTGATTTTTAGTTTTCCCAATTTATACGCCCATGAGTGGAAGTGCCCTATGCGCTCTAAGCTGTGTTTTTTCGATGTTTCAGGACACACCGTACACTTCTCCAGAGTGGCTGTTGGCAATTTACATCCCGCCCATCAGCGTAGCAAGGCTCCCATTTCTCCATGGCCTGTCCTGCATTTCTGGTTTTGACACTTTTTTCCGCATGGCCCTTTTGACCGATGGGAAGCGAGACTTCTTTGTAGCGCTGATTTGCCTTTCCAGGTTGCTTGGTTGGCCAAAAAGGGCGTATGCGTTTTTTCCTGAATATATTCAGGAAAAAACGCATACGCCCTTTTTGGCCAAGGGCATCATTGTCGACGTTTTGCTGCTTTTCATGTGCTTTAAAGGCGATTCGAATCGACCTCCTGAAATCTGTTTCCTGCAATTCTGCCTTGCTTTCAGATCCTCTTCGTTGCCTTCCCTCAATATATTTGTGGACGAGAGTTATCATTTATAACTCTGCAGGTTTGTGAATTGCAGTGCCCCTGAGCTCCATTTTTCAACTCGCTTTTTTGGGAGCTGGCCACAAAAGCGCAGGATTGCCTCAGGCCCTATTCTGCTTCCGGGCGGCAGGCTGAGCCTGTGGTTAATTCTTCTTCCTGATGGGAAAATAGAGTGACCTGTGCCTGTCCCAACACCTAGAGCTAGTCTCTCATTGGCTCCCCCTCTTCCCGTTCATCCTCAGGACATATTGCAAGCTGTACGGAACGGGAGGTTAAAGGTGCTGATTCTCCAAGGAGGGAGATTGCTAGTAAAGCGGCTGGAATGGCGAACCCGAGCACAAGGAGATGAGAAATGAGGTGCGTTTTAGAAACCTTTCCCGATCACACGGTGTACCACCTTCTGGGTTTCTCATGCATGTTTTCGAGGTAGGAAGATGCCCTTGAACCTGGAGATTTGGGACCCATGGGATGGGTAACAGGCAGTATTACTTTAAAGGCTCTGCGTTTGCTCCCCCAACCTCACCAAACCTCTCAGCCCCGAGAGTGTCCACCCTTATGTCTCATCCAGCTGTGGGTCTAGATATGGTCAATCCAGGTTGCATCACAGCCCCTGAACGAATTTTGTAAGAAATTCTCTCTCTTTCACTGTCTTTGTTTCACGGGTTTTTAAAAGTAATTTATTTTTATAATGGGGTTTAGCTGTTTTTCACGGCTGTGTTTATGCGGCTTTACAGCCACTTGACTCACTTCCAGAGAGATATCAATACATAGGTTTTAAGATTCTTACTAGTCAGATATATTCTTGTGCGGTGAATAGGGGGTGTTGAGTCCAGTTCACTGAGCAAGGAGTAGGTCTTTCTATTACATATTGGGTTTATGGAACGGTATCTGAGCTCATTTGAAACCCTTGTTTTATTCATCACCCCACCCCACCTTTCCCGTTAAGCAGCCATAGTGTGTTTTGTAAACGTGTGACTCTGTTCTGTTTTGTAATTCAGTTCAAGTGTAGCGGTTTTTACATTCCCTCTATAAGTGATAGCTTATGATAAGTGTCTTTTTCTGTGTGACTTATTTCACTTAGAATCGTCGTAGCTAAAGCCACTCATCATGCTGCTACTAGCCTTATGACATTGATTTCATGGCTGAGTGATATTCCATTGTACATAAGGACCACCACTTCTTTATCCATTTTTCTCTTTCCTGGGATATTTAAGGTGTCATGAAGTGGAGGTTCTTGTCAACAGAGCAGCCCTAAACTTTCGGGTGCCTGTGTCTTGCTGATTTTTAGTTTTCCCAATTTATACGCCCATGAGTGGAAGTGCCCTATGCGCTCTAAGCTGTGTTTTTTTGATGTTTCAGGACACACCGTACACTTCTCCAGAGTGGCTGTTGGCAATTTACATCCCGCCCATCAGCGTAGCAAGGCTCCCATTTCTCCATGGCCTGTTCTGCATTTCTGGTTTTGACACTTTTTTCCGCGTGGCCCTTTTGACCGATGGGAAGCGAGACTTCTTTGTAGCGCTGATTTGCCTTTCCAGGTTGCTTGGTTGGCCGAAAAGGGCGTATGCGTTTTTTCCTGAATATATTCAGGAAAAAACGCATACGCCCTTTTTGGCCAAGGGCATCATTGTCGACGTTTTGCCACTTTTCATGTGCTTTAAAGGCGATTCGAATCGACCTCCTGAAATCTGTTTCCTGCAATTCTGCCTTGCTTTCAGATCCTCTTCGGTGCCTTCCCTCAATATATTTGTGGACGAGAGTTATCATTTATAACTCTGCAGGTTTGTGAATTGCAGTGCCCCTGAGCTCCATTTTTCAACTCGCTTTTTTGGGAGCTGTCCGCAAAAGCGCAGGATCGCCTCAGGCCCTATTCTGCTTCTGGGCGGCAGGCTGAGCCTGTGGTTAATTCTTCTTCCTGATGGGAAAATAGAGTGACCTGTGCCTGTCCCAACACCTAGAGCTAGTCTCTCATTGGCTCCCCCTCTTCCCGTTCATCCTCAGGACAAATTGCAAGCTGTAAGGAACGGGAGGTTAAAGGTGCTGATTCTCCAAGGAGGGAGATTGCTAGTAAAGCGGCTGGAATGGCAAACCCGAGCACAAGGAGATGAGAAATGAGGTGCGTTTTAGAAACCTTTCCCGATCACACGGTGTACCACCTTCTGGGTTTCTCATGCATGTTTTCGAGGTAGGAAGATGCCCTTGAACCTGGAGATTTGGGACCCATGGGATGGGTAACAGGCAGTATTACTTTAAAGGCTCTGCGTTTGCTCCCCCAACCTCACCAAACCTCTCAGCCCCGAGAGTGTCCACCCTTATGTCTCCTCCAGCTGTGGGTCTAGATATGGTCAATCCAGGTTGCATCACAGCCCCTGAACGAATTTTGTAAGAATTTCTCTCTCTTTCACTGTCTTTGTTTCACGGGTTTTTTAAAGTAATTTATTTTTATAATGGGGTTTAGCTGCTTTTCACGGCTGTGTTTCTGCCGCTTTACACCCACTTGACTCACTTCCAGAGAGATATCAATACATAGGTTTTAAGATTCTTACTAGTCAGATATATTCTTGCGCGGTGAATAGGGGGTGTTGAGTCCAGTTCACTGAGCAAGGAGTAGGTCTTTCTATTACATATTGGGTTTATGGAACGGTATCTGAGCTCATTTGAAACCCTTGTTTTATGCATCACCCCACCCCACCTTTCCCGTTAAGCAGCCATAGTGTGTTTTCTAAACGTGTGACTCTGTTCTGTTTTGTAATTCAGTTCAAGTGTAGCGGTTTTTACATTCCCTCTATAAGTGATAGCTTATAATAAGTGTGTTTTTCTGTATGACTTATTTCACTTAGAATCGTCGTAGCTAAAGCCACTCATCATGCTGCTACTAGCCTTATGACATTGATTTCATGGCTGAGGGATATTCCATTGTACATAAGGACCACCACTTCTTTATCCATTTTTCTCTTTCCTGGGATATTTAAGGTGTCACGAAGTGGAGGTTCTTGTCAACAGAGCAGCCCCAAACTTTGGGGTGCCTGTGTCTTGCTGATTTTTAGTTTTCCCAATTTATACGCCCATGAGTGGAAGTGCCCTATGCGCTCTAAGCTGTGTTTTTTCGATGTTTCAGGACACACCGTACACTTCTCCAGAGTGGCTGTTGGCAATTTACATCCCGCCCATCAGCGTAGCAAGGCTCCCATTTCTCCATGGCCTGTTCTGCATTTCTGGTTTTGACACTTTTTTCCGCATGGCCCTTTTGACCGATGGGAAGCGAGACTTCTTTGTAGCGCTGATTTGCCTTTCCAGGTTGCTTGGTTGGCCAAAAAGGGCGTATGCGTTTTTTCCTGAATATATTCAGGAAAAAACGCATACGCCCTTTTTGGCCAAGGGCATCATTGTCGACGTTTTGCTGCTTTTCATGTGCTTTAAAGGCGATTCGAATCGACCTCCTGAAATCTGTTTCCTGCAATTCTGCCTTGCTTTCAGATCCTCTTCGTTGCCTTCCCTCAATATATTTGTGGACGAGAGTTATCATTTATAACTCTGCAGGTTTGTGAATTGCAGTGCCCCTGAGCTCCATTTTTCAACTCGCTTTTTTGGGAGCTGGCCGCAAAAGCGCAGGATCGCCTCAGGCCCTATTCTGCTTCCGGGCGGCAGGCTGAGCCTGTGGTTAATTCTTCTTCCTGATGGGAAAATAGAGTGACCTGTGCCTGTCCCAACACCTAGAGCTAGTCTCTCATTGGCTCCCCCTCTTCCCGTTCATCCTCAGGACAAATTGCAAGCTGTACGGAACGGGAGGTTAAAGGTGCTGATTCTCCAAGGAGGGAGATTGCTAGTAAAGCGGCTGGAATGGCGAACCCGAGCACAAGGAGATGAGAAATGAGGTGCGTTTTAGAAACCTTTCCCAATCACACGGTGTACCACCTTCTGGGTTTCTCATGCATGTTTTCGAGGTAGGAAGATGCCCTTGAACCTGCAGATTTGGGACCCATGGGATGGGTAACAGGCAGTATTACTTTAAAGGCTCTGCGTTTGCTCCCCCAACCTCACCAAACCTCTCAGCCCCGAGAGTGTCCACCCTTATGTCTCATCCAGCTGTGGGTCTAGATATGGTCAATCCAGGTTGCATCACAGCCCCTGAACGAATTTTGTAAGAAATTCTCTCTCTTTCACTGTCTTTGTTTCACGGGTTTTTAAAAGTAATTTATTTTTATAATGGGGTTTAGCTGCTTTTCACGGCTGTGTTTCTGCCGCTTTACAGCCACTTGACTCACTTCCAGAGAGATATCAATACATAGGTTTTAAGATTCTTACTAGTCAGATATATTCTTGTGCGGTGAATAGGGGGTGTTGAGTCCAGTTCACTGAGCAAGGAGTAGGTCTTTCTATTACATATGGGGTTTATGGAACGGTATCTGAGCTCATTTGAAACCCTTGTTTTATGCATCACCCCACCCCACCTTTCCCGTTAAGAAGCCATAATGTGTTTTCTAAACGTGTGACTCTGTTCTGTCTTGTAATTCAGTTCAAGTGTAGCAGTTTTTACATTCCCTCTATAAGTGATAGCTTATAATAAGTGTGTTTTTCTGTATGACTTATTTCACTTAGAATCGTCGTGGCTAAAGCCACTCATCATGCTGCTACTAGCCTTATGACATTGATTTCATGGCTGAGTGATATTCCATTGTACATAAGGACCACCACTTCTTTATCCATTTTTCTCTTTCCTGGGATATTTAAGGTGTCACGAAGTGGAGGTTCTTGTCAACAGAGCAGCCCCAAACTTTGGGGTGCCTGTGTCTTGCTGATTTTTAGTTTTCCCAATTTATACGCCCATGAGTGGAAGTGCCCTATGCGCTCTAAGCTGTGTTTTTTCGATGTTTCAGGACACACCGTACACTTCTCCAGAGTGGCTGTTGGCAATTTACATCCCGCCCATCAGCGTAGCAAGGCTCCCATTTCTCCATGGCCTGTCCTGCATTTCTGGTTTTGACACTTTTTTCCGCATGGCCCTTTTGACTGATGGGAAGCGAGACTTCTTTGTAGCGCTGATTTGCCTTTCCAGGTTGCTTGGTTGGCCAAAAAGGGCGTATGCGTTTTTTCCTGAATATATTCAGGAAAAAACGCATACGCCCTTTTTGGCCAAGGGCATCATTGTCGACGTTTTGCTGCTTTTCATGTGCTTTAAAGGCGATTCGAATCGACCTCCTGAAATCTGTTTCCTGCAATTCTGCCTTGCTTTCAGATCCTCTTCGTTGCCTTCCCTCAATATATTTGTGGACGAGAGTTATCATTTATAACTCTGCAGGTTTGTGAATTGCAGTGCCCCTGAGCTCCATTTTTCAACTCGCTTTTTTGGGAGCTGGCCGCAAAAGCGCAGGATCGCCTCAGGCCCTATTCTGCTTCCGGGCGGCAGGCTGAGCCTGTGGTTAATTCTTCTTCCTGATGGGAAAATAGAGTGACCTGTGCCTGTCCCAACACCTAGAGCTAGTCTCTCATTGGCTCCCCCTCTTCCCGTTCATCCTCAGGACAAATTGCAAGCTGTACGGAACGGGAGGTTAAAGGTGCTGATTCTCCAAGGAGGGAGATTGCTAGTAAAGCGGCTGGAATGGCGAACCCGAGCACAAGGAGATGAGAAATGAGGTGCGTTTTAGAAACCTTTCCCGATCACACGGTGTACCACCTTCTGGGTTTCTCATGCATGTTTTCGAGGTAGGAAGATGCCCTTGAACCTGGAGACTTGGGACCCATGGGATGGGTAACAGGCAGTATTACTTTAAAGGCTCTGCGTTTGCTCCCCCAACCTCACCAAACCTCTCAGCCCCGAGAGTGTCCACCCTTATGTCTCATCCAGCTGTGGGTCTAGATATGGTCAATCCAGGTTGCATCACAGCCCCTGAACGAATTTTGTAAGAAATTCTCTCTCTTTCACTGTCTTTGTTTCACGGGTTTTTAAAAGTAATTTATTTTTATAATGGGGTTTAGCTGTTTTTCACGGCTGTGTTTATGCGGCTTTACAGCCACTTGACTCACTTCCAGAGAGATATCAATACATAGGTTTTAAGATTCTTACTAGTCAGATATATTCTTGTGCGGTGAATAGGGGGTGTTGAGTCCAGTTCACTGAGCAAGGAGTAGGTCTTTCTATTACATATTGGGTTTATGGAACGGTATCTGAGCTCATTTGAAACCCTTGTTTTATTCATCACCCCACCCCACCTTTCCCGTTAAGCAGCCATAGTGTGTTTTGTAAACGTGTGACTCTGTTCTGTTTTGTAATTCAGTTCAAGTGTAGCGGTTTTTACATTCCCTCTATAAGTGATAGCTTATGATAAGTGTCTTTTTCTGTGTGACTTATTTCACTTAGAATCGTCGTAGCTAAAGCCACTCATCATGCTGCTACTAGCCTTATGACATTGATTTCATGGCTGAGTGATATTCCATTGTACATAAGGACCACCACTTCTTTATCCATTTTTCTCTTTCCTGGGATATTTAAGGTGTCATGAAGTGGAGGTTCTTGTCAACAGAGCAGCCCTAAACTTTCGGGTGCCTGTGTCTTGCTGATTTTTAGTTTTCCCAATTTATACGCCCATGAGTGGAAGTGCCCTATGCGCTCTAAGCTGTGTTTTTTTGATGTTTCAGGACACACCGTACACTTCTCCAGAGTGGCTGTTGGCAATTTACATCCCGCCCATCAGCGTAGCAAGGCTCCCATTTCTCCATGGCCTGTTCTGCATTTCTGGTTTTGACACTTTTTTCCGCGTGGCCCTTTTGACCGATGGGAAGCGAGACTTCTTTGTAGCGCTGATTTGCCTTTCCAGGTTGCTTGGTTGGCCGAAAAGGGCGTATGCGTTTCTTCCTGAATATATTCAGGAAAAAACGCATACGCACTTTTTGGCCAAGGGCATCATTGTCGACGTTTTGCCACTTTTCATGTGCTTTAAAGGCGATTCGAATCGACCTCCTGAAATCTGTTTCCTGCAATTCTGCCTTGCTTTCAGATCCTCTTCGGTGCCTTCCCTCAATATATTTGTGGACGAGAGTTATCATTTATAGCTCTGCAGGTTTGTGAATTGCAGTGCCCCTGAGCTCCATTTTTCAACTCGCTTTTTTGGGAGCTGTCCGCAAAAGCGCAGGATCGCCTCAGGCCCTATTCTGCTTCTGGGCGGCAGGCTGAGCCTGTGGTTAATTCTTCTTCCTGATGGGAAAATAGAGTGACCTGTGCCTGTCCCAACACCTAGAGCTAGTCTCTCATTGGCTCCCCCTCTTCCCGTTCATCCTCAGGACAAATTGCAAGCTGTTCGGAACGGGAGGTTAAAGGTGCTGATTCTCCAAGGAGGGAGATTGCTAGTAAAGCGGCTGGAATGGCGAACCCGAGCACAAGGAGATGAGAAATGAGGTGCGTTTTAGAAACCTTTCCCGATCACACGGTGTACCACCTTCTGGGTTTCTCATGCATGTTTTCGAGGTAGGAAGATGCCCTTGAACCTGGAGATTTGGGACCCATGGGATGGGTAACAGGCAGTATTACTTTAAAGGCTCTGCGTTTGCTCCCCCAACCTCACCAAACCTCTCAGCCCCGAGAGTGTCCACCCTTATGTCTCCTCCAGCTGTGGGTCTAGATATGGTCAATCCAGGTTGCATCACAGCCCCTGAACGAATTTTGTAAGAATTTCTCTCTCTTTCACTGTCTTTGTTTCACGGGTTTTTTAAAGTAATTTATTTTTATAATGGGGTTTAGCTGCTTTTCACGGCTGTGTTTCTGCCGCTTTACACCCACTTGACTCACTTCCAGAGAGATATCAATACATAGGTTTTAAGATTCTTACTAGTCAGATATATTCTTGCGCGGTGAATAGGGGGTGTTGAGTTCAGTTCACTGAGCAAGGAGTAGGTCTTTCTATTACATATTGGGTTTATGGAACGGTATCTGAGCTCATTTGAAACCCTTGTTTTATGCATCACCCCACCCCACCTTTCCCGTTAAGCAGCCATAGTGTGTTTTCTAAACGTGTGACTCTGTTCTGTTTTGTAATTCAGTTCAAGTGTAGCGGTTTTTCCATTCCCTCTATAAGTGATAGCTTATAATAAGTGTGTTTTTCTGTATGACTTATTTCACTTAGAATCGTCGTAGCTAAAGCCACTCATCATGCTGCTACTAGCCTTATGACATTGATTTCATGGCTGAGGGATATTCCATTGTACATAAGGACCACCACTTCTTTATCCATTTTTCTCTTTCCTGGGATATTTAAGGTGTCACGAAGTGGAGGTTCTTGTCAACAGAGCAGCCCCAAACTTTGGGGTGCCTGTGTCTTGCTGATTTTTAGTTTTCCCAATTTATACGCCCATGAGTGGAAGTGCCCTATGCGCTCTAAGCTGTGTTTTTTCGATGTTTCAGGACACACCGTACACTTCTCCAGAGTGGCTGTTGGCAATTTACATCCCGCCCATCAGCGTAGCAAGGCTCCCATTTCTCCATGGCCTGTTCTGCATTTCTGGTTTTGACACTTTTTTCCGCATGGCCCTTTTGACCGATGGGAAGCGAGACTTCTTTGTAGCGCTGATTTGCCTTTCCAGGTTGCTTGGTTGGCCAAAAAGGGCGTATGCGTTTTTTCCTGAATATATTCAGGAAAAAACGCATACGCCCTTTTTGGCCAAGGGCATCATTGTCGACGTTTTGCTGCTTTTCATGTGCTTTAAAGGCGATTCGAATCGACCTCCTGAAATCTGTTTCCTGCAATTCTGCCTTGCTTTCAGATCCTCTTCGTTGCCTTCCCTCAATATATTTGTGGACGAGAGTTATCATTTATAACTCTGCAGGTTTGTGAATTGCAGTGCCCCTGAGCTCCATTTTTCAACTCGCTTTTTTGGGAGCTGGCCGCAAAAGCGCAGGATCGCCTCAGGCCCTATTCTGCTTCCGGGCGGCAGGCTGAGCCTGTGGTTAATTCTTCTTCCTGATGTGAAAATAGAGTGACCTGTGCCTGTCCCAACACCTAGAGCTAGTCTCTCATTGGCTCCCCCTCTTCCCGTTCATCCTCAGGACAAATTGCAAGCTGTACGGAACGGGAGGTTAAAGGTGCTGATTCTCCAAGGAGGGAGATTGCTAGTAAAGCGGCTGGAATGGCGAACCCGAGCACAAGGAGATGAGAAATGAGGTGCGTTTTAGAAACCTTTCCCGATCACACGGTGTACCACCTTCTGGGTTTCTCATGCATGTTTTCGAGGTAGGAAGATGCCCTTGAACCTGCAGATTTGGGACCCATGGGATGGGTAACAGGCAGTATTACTTTAAAGGCTCTGCGTTTGCTCCCCCAACCTCACCAAACCTCTCAGCCCCGAGAGTGTCCACCCTTATGTCTCCTCCAGCTGTGGGTCTAGATATGGTCAATCCAGGTTGCATCTCAGCCCCTGAACGAATTTTGTAAGAATTTCTCTCTCTTTCACTGTCTTTGTTTCACGGGTTTTTAAAAGTAATTTATTTTTATAATGGGGTTTAGCTGCTTTTCACGGCTGTGTTTCTGCCGCTTTACAGCCACTTGACTCACTTCCAGAGAGATATCAATACATAGGTTTTAAGATTCTTACTAGTCAGATATATTCTTGTGCGGTGAATAGGGGGTGTTGAGTCCAGTTCACTGAGCAAGGAGTAGGTCTTTCTATTACATATGGGGTTTATGGAACGGTATCTGAGCTCATTTGAAACCCTTGTTTTATGCATCACCCCACCCCACCTTTCCCGTTAAGAAGCCATAATGTGTTTTCTAAACGTGTGACTCTGTTCTGTCTTGTAATTCAGTTCAAGTGTAGCAGTTTTTACATTCCCTCTATAAGTGATAGCTTATAATAAGTGTGTTTTTCTGTATGACTTATTTCACTTAGAATCGTCGTGGCTAAAGCCACTCATCATGCTGCTACTAGCCTTATGACATTGATTTCATGGCTGAGTGATATTCCATTGTACATAAGGACCACCACTTCTTTATCCATTTTTCTCTTTCCTGGGATATTTAAGGTGTCACGAAGTGGAGGTTCTTGTCAACAGAGCAGCCCCAAACTTTGGGGTGCCTGTGTCTTGCTGATTTTTAGTTTTCCCAATTTATACGCCCATGAGTGGAAGTGCCCTATGCGCTCTAAGCTGTGTTTTTTCGATGTTTCAGGACACACCGTACACTTCTCCAGAGTGGCTGTTGGCAATTTACATCCCGCCCATCAGCGTAGCAAGGCTCCCATTTCTCCATGGCCTGTCCTGCATTTCTGGTTTTGACACTTTTTTCCGCATGGCCCTTTTGACCGATGGGAAGCGAGACTTCTTTGTAGCGCTGATTTGCCTTTCCAGGTTGCTTGGTTGGCCAAAAAGGGCGTATGCGTTTTTTCCTGAATATATTCAGGAAAAAACGCATACGCCCTTTTTGGCCAAGGGCATCATTGTCGACGTTTTGCCGCTTTTCATGTGCTTTAAAGGCGATTCGAATCGACCTCCTGAAATCTGTTTCCTGCAATTCTGCCTTGCTTTCAGATCCTCTTCGTTGCCTTCCCTCAATATATTTGTGGACGAGAGTTATCATTTATAACTCTGCAGGTTTGTGAATTGCAGTGCCCCTGAGCTCCATTTTTCAACTCGCTTTTTTGGGAGCTGGCCACAAAAGCGCAGGATTGCCTCAGGCCCTATTCTGCTTCCGGGCGGCAGGCTGAGCCTGTGGTTAATTCTTCTTCCTGATGGGAAAATAGAGTGACCTGTGCCTGTCCCAACACCTAGAGCTAGTCTCTCATTGGCTCCCCCTCTTCCCGTTCATCCTCAGGACATATTGCAAGCTGTACGGAACGGGAGGTTAAAGGTGCTGATTCTCCAAGGAGGGAGATTGCTAGTAAAGCGGCTGGAATGGCGAACCCGAGCACAAGGAGATGAGAAATGAGGTGCGTTTTAGAAACCTTTCCCGATCACACGGTGTACCACCTTCTGGGTTTCTCATGCATGTTTTCGAGGTAGGAAGATGCCCTTGAACCTGGAGATTTGGGACCCATGGGATGGGTAACAGGCAGTATTACTTTAAAGGCTCTGCGTTTGCTCCCCCAACCTCACCAAACCTCTCAGCCCCGAGAGTGTCCACCCTTATGTCTCATCCAGCTGTGGGTCTAGATATGGTCAATCCAGGTTGCATCACAGCCCCTGAACGAATTTTGTAAGAAATTCTCTCTCTTTCACTGTCTTTGTTTCACGGGTTTTTAAAAGTAATTTATTTTTATAATGGGGTTTAGCTGTTTTTCACGGCTGTGTTTATGCGGCTTTACAGCCACTTGACTCACTTCCAGAGAGATATCAATACATAGGTTTTAAGATTCTTACTAGTCAGATATATTCTTGTGCGGTGAATAGGGGGTGTTGAGTCCAGTTCACTGAGCAAGGAGTAGGTCTTTCTATTACATATTGGGTTTATGGAACGGTATCTGAGCTCATTTGAAACCCTTGTTTTATTCATCACCCCACCCCACCTTTCCCGTTAAGCAGCCATAGTGTGTTTTGTAAACGTGTGACTCTGTTCTGTTTTGTAATTCAGTTCAAGTGTAGCGGTTTTTACATTCCCTCTATAAGTGATAGCTTATGATAAGTGTCTTTTTCTGTGTGACTTATTTCACTTAGAATCGTCGTAGCTAAAGCCACTCATCATGCTGCTACTAGCCTTATGACATTGATTTCATGGCTGAGTGATATTCCATTGTACATAAGGACCACCACTTCTTTATCCATTTTTCTCTTTCCTGGGATATTTAAGGTGTCATGAAGTGGAGGTTCTTGTCAACAGAGCAGCCCTAAACTTTCGGGTGCCTGTGTCTTGCTGATTTTTAGTTTTCCCAATTTATACGCCCATGAGTGGAAGTGCCCTATGCGCTCTAAGCTGTGTTTTTTTGATGTTTCAGGACACACCGTACACTTCTCCAGAGTGGCTGTTGGCAATTTACATCCCGCCCATCAGCGTAGCAAGGCTCCCATTTCTCCATGGCCTGTTCTGCATTTCTGGTTTTGACACTTTTTTCCGCGTGGCCCTTTTGACCGATGGGAAGCGAGACTTCTTTGTAGCGCTGATTTGCCTTTCCAGGTTGCTTGGTTGGCCAAAAAGGGCGTATGCGTTTTTTCCTGAATATATTCAGGAAAAAACGCATACGCCCTTTTTGGCCAAGGGCATCATTGTCGACGTTTTGCTGCTTTTCATGTGCTTTAAAGGCGATTCGAATCGACCTCCTGAAATCTGTTTCCTGCAATTCTGCCTTGCTTTCAGATCCTCTTCGTTGCCTTCCCTCAATATATTTGTGGACGAGAGTTATCATTTATAACTCTGCAGGTTTGTGAATTGCAGTGCCCCTGAGCTCCATTTTTCAACTCGCTTTTTTGGGAGCTGTCCGCAAAAGCGCAGGATCGCCTCAGGCCCTATTCTGCTTCTGGGCGGCAGGCTGAGCCTGTGGTTAATTCTTCTTCCTGATGGGAAAATAGAGTGACCTGTGCCTGTCCCAACACCTAGAGCTAGTCTCTCATTGGCTCCCCCTCTTCCCGTTCATCCTCAGGACAAATTGCAAGCTGTACGGAACGGGAGGTTAAAGGTGCTGATTCTCCAAGGAGGGAGATTGCTAGTAAAGCGGCTGGAATGGCGAACCCGAGCACAAGGAGATGAGAAATGAGGTGCGTTTTAGAAACCTTTCCCGATCACACGGTGTACCACCTTCTGGGTTTCTCATGCATGTTTTCGAGGTAGGAAGATGCCCTTGAACCTGGAGATTTGGGACCCATGGGATGGGTAACAGGCAGTATTACTTTAAAGGCTCTGCGTTTGCTCCCCCAACCTCACCAAACCTCTCAGCCGCGAGAGTGTCCACCCTTATGTCTCCTCCAGCTGTGGGTCTAGATATGGTCAATCCAGGTTGCATCACAGCCCCTGAACGAATTTTGTAAGAATTTCTCTCTCTTTCACTGTCTTTGTTTCACGGGTTTTTAAAAGTAATTTATTTTTATAATGGGGTTTAGCTGCTTTTCACGGCTGTGTTTCTGCCGCTTTACACCCACTTGACTCACTTCCAGAGAGATATCAATACATAGGTTTTAAGATTCTTACTAGTCAGATATATTCTTGCGCGGTGAATAGGGGGTGTTGAGTCCAGTTCACTGAGCAAGGAGTAGGTCTTTCTATTACATATTGGGTTTATGGAACGGTATCTGAGCTCATTTGAAACCCTTGTTTTATGCATCACCCCACCCCACCTTTCCCGTTAAGCAGCCATAGTGTGTTTTCTAAACGTGTGACTCTGTTCTGTTTTGTAATTCAGTTCAAGTGTAGCGGTTTTTACATTCCCTCTATAAGTGATAGCTTATAATAAGTGTGTTTTTCTGTATGACTTATTTCACTTAGAATCGTCGTAGCTAAAGCCACTCATCATGCTGCTACTAGCCTTATGACATTGATTTCATGGCTGAGGGATATTCCATTGTACATAAGGACCACCACTTCTTTATCCATTTTTCTCTTTCCTGGGATATTTAAGGTGTCATGAAGTGGAGGTTCTTGTCAACAGAGCAGCCCTAAACTTTCGGGTGCCTGTGTCTTGCTGATTTTTAGTTTTCCCAATTTATACGCCCATGAGTGGAAGTGCCCTATGCGCTCTAAGCTGTGTTTTTTTGATGTTTCAGGACACACCGTACACTTCTCCAGAGTGGCTGTTGGCAATTTACATCCCGCCCATCAGCGTAGCAAGGCTCCCATTTCTCCATGGCCTGTTCTGCATTTCTGCTTTTGACACTTTTTTCCGCGTGGCCCTTTTGACCGATGGGAAGCGAGACTTCTTTGTAGCGCTGATTTGCCTTTCCAGGTTGCTTGGTTGGCCGAAAAGGGCGTATGCGTTTTTTCCTGAATATATTCAGGAAAAAACGCATACGCCCTTTTTGGCCAAGGGCATCATTGTCGACGTTTTGCCACTTTTCATGTGCTTTAAAGGCGATTCGAATCGACCTCCTGAAATCTGTTTCCTGCAATTCTGCCTTGCTTTCAGATCCTCTTCGGTGCCTTCCCTCAATATATTTGTGGACGAGAGTTATCATTTATAACTCTGCAGGTTTGTGAATTGCAGTGCCCCTGAGCTCCATTTTTCAACTCGCTTTTTTGGGAGCTGGCCGCAAAAGCGCAGGATCGCCTCAGGCCCTATTCTGCTTCCGGGCGGCAGGCTGAGCCTGTGGTTAATTCTTCTTCCTGATGGGAAAATAGAGTGACCTGTGCCTGTCCCAACACCTAGAGCTAGTCTCTCATTGGCTCCCCCTCTTCCCGTTCATCCTCAGGACAAATTGCAAGCTGTACGGAACGGGAGGTTAAAGGTGCTGATTCTCCAAGGAGGGAGATTGCTAGTAAAGCGGCTGGAATGGCGAACCCGAGCACAAGGAGATGAGAAATGAGGTGCGTTTTAGAAACCTTTCCCGATCACACGGTGTACCACCTTCTGGGTTTCTCATGCATGTTTTCGAGGTAGGAAGATGCCCTTGAACCTGCAGATTTGGGACCCATGGGATGGGTAACAGGCAGTATTACTTTAAAGGCTCTGCGTTTGCTCCCCCAACCTCACCAAACCTCTCAGCCCCGAGAGTGTCCACCCTTATGTCTCATCCAGCTGTGGGTCTAGATATGGTCAATCCAGGTTGCATCACAGCCCCTGAACGAATTTTGTAAGAAATTCTCTCTCTTTCACTGTCTTTGTTTCACGGGTTTTTAAAAGTAATTTATTTTTATAATGGGGTTTAGCTGTTTTTCACGGCTGTGTTTATGCGGCTTTACAGCCACTTGGCTCACTTCCAGAGAGATATCAATACATAGGTTTTAAGATTCTTACTAGTCAGATATATTCTTGTGCGGTGAATAGGGGGTGTTGAGTCCAGTTCACTGAGCAAGGAGTAGGTCTTTCTATTACATATTGGGTTTATGGAACGGTATCTGAGCTCATTTGAAACCCTTGTTTTATTCATCACCCCACCCCACCTTTCCCGTTAAGCAGCCATAGTGTGTTTTGTAAACGTGTGACTCTGTTCTGTTTTGTAATTCAGTTCAAGTGTAGCGGTTTTTACATTCCCTCTATAAGTGATAGCTTATGATAAGTGTCTTTTTCTGTGTGACTTATTTCACTTAGAATCGTCGTAGCTAAAGCCACTCATCATGCTGCTACTAGCCTTATGACATTGATTTCATGGCTGAGGGATATTCCATTGTACATAAGGACCACCACTTCTTTATCCATTTTTCTCTTTCCTGGGATATTTAAGGTGTCATGAAGTGGAGGTTCTTGTCAACAGAGCAGCCCTAAACTTTCGGGTGCCTGTGTCTTGCTGATTTTTAGTTTTCCCAATTTATACGCCCATGAGTGGAAGTGCCCTATGCGCTCTAAGCTGTGTTTTTTTGATGTTTCAGGACACACCGTACACTTCTCCAGAGTGGCTGTTGGCAATTTACATCCCGCCCATCAGCGTAGCAAGGCTCCCATTTCTCCATGGCCTGTTCTGCATTTCTGCTTTTGACACTTTTTTCCGCGTGGCCCTTTTGACGGATGGGAAGCGAGACTTCTTTGTAGCGCTGATTTGCCTTTCCAGGTTGCTTGGTTGGCCGAAAAGGGCGTATGCGTTTTTTCCTGAATATATTCAGGAAAAAACGCATACGCCCTTTTTGGCCAAGGGCATCATTGTCGACGTTTTGCCACTTTTCATGTGCTTTAAAGGCGATTCGAATCGACCTCCTGAAATCTGTTTCCTGCAATTCTGCCTTGCTTTCAGATCCTCTTCGGTGCCTTCCCTCAATATATTTGTGGACGAGAGTTATCATTTATAGCTCTGCAGGTTTGTGAATTGCAGTGCCCCTGAGCTCCATTTTTCAACTCGCTTTTTTGGGAGCTGTCCGCAAAAGCGCAGGATCGCCTCAGGCCCTATTCTGCTTCCGGGCGGCAGGCTGAGCCTGTGGTTAATTCTTCTTCCTGATGGGAAAATAGAGTGACCTGTGCCTGTCCCAACACCTAGAGCTAGTCTCTCATTGGCTCCCCCTCTTCCCGTTCATCCTCAGGACAAATTGCAAGCTGTACGGAACGGGAGGTTAAAGGTGCTGATTCTCCAAGGAGGGAGATTGCTAGTAAAGCGGCTGGAATGGTGAACCCGAGCACAAGGAGATGAGAAATGAGGTGCGTTTTAGAAACCTTTCCCGATCACACGGTGTACCACCTTCTGGGTTTCTCATGCATGTTTTCGAGGTAGGAAGATGCCCTTGAACCTGGAGATTTGGGACCCATGGGATGGGTAACAGGCAGTATTACTTTAAAGGCTCTGCGTTTGCTCCCCCAACCTCACCAAACCTCTCAGCCCCAAGAGTGTCCACCCTTATGTCTCCTCCAGCTGTGGGTCTAGATATGGTCAATCCAGGTTGCATCACAGCCCCTGAACGAATTTTGTAAGAATTTCTCTCTCTTTCACTGTCTTTGTTTCACGGGTTTTTAAAAGGAATTTATTTTTATAATGGGGTTTAGCTGTTTTTCACGGCTGTGTTTATGCGGCTTTACAGCCACTTGACTCACTTCCAGAGAGATATCAATACATAGGTTTTAAGATTCTTACTAGTCAGATATATTCTTGTGCGGTGAATAGGGGGTGTTGAGTCCAGTTCACTGAGCAAGGAGTAGGTCTTTCTATTACATATTGGGTTTATGGAACGGTATCTGAGCTCACTTGAAACCCTTGTTTTATGCATCACCCCACCCCACCTTTCCCGTTAAGCAGACATAGTGTGTTTTGTAAACGTGTGACTCTGTTCTGTTTTGTAATTCAGTTCAAGTGTAGCGGTTTTTACATTCCCTCTATAAGTGATAGCTTATGATAAGTGTCTTTTTCTGTGTGACTTATTTCACTTAGAATCGTCGTAGCTAAAGCCACTCATCATGCTGCTACTAGCCTTATGACATTGATTTCATGGCTGAGGGATATTCCATTGTACATAAGGACCACCACTTCTTTATCCATTTTTCTCTTTCCTGGGATATTTAAGGTGTCATGAAGTGGAGGTTCTTGTCAACAGAGCAGCCCTAAACTTTCGGGTGCCTGTGTCTTGCTGATTTTTAGTTTTCCCAATTTATACGCCCATGAGTGGAAGTGCCCTATGCGCTCTAAGCTGTGTTTTTTTGATGTTTCAGGACACACCGTACACTTCTCCAGAGTGGCTGTTGGCAATTTACATCCCGCCCATCAGCGTACCAAGGCTCCCATTTCTCCATGGCCTGTTCTGCATTTCTGGTTTTGACACTTTTTTCCGCGTGGCCCTTTTGACCGATGGGAAGCGAGACTTCTTTGTAGCGCTGATTTGCCTTTCCAGGTTGCTTGGTTGGCCGAAAAGGGCGTATGCGTTTTTTCCTGAATATATTCAGGAAAAAACGCATACGCCCTTTTTGGCCAAGGGCATCATTGTCGACGTTTTGCTGCTTTTCATGTGCTTTAAAGGCGATTCGAATCGACCTCCTGAAATCTGTTTCCTGCAATTCTGCCTTGCTTTCAGATCCTCTTCGTTGCCTTCCCTCAATATATTTGTGGACGAGAGTTATCATTTATAACTCTGCAGGTTTGTGAATTGCAGTGCCCCTGAGCTCCATTTTTCAACTCGCTTTTTTGGGAGCTGGCCGCAAAAGCGCAGGATCGCCTCAGGCCCTATTCTGCTTCCGGGCGGCAGGCTGAGCCTGTGGTTAATTCTTCTTCCTGATGGGAAAATAGAGTGACCTGTGCCTGTCCCAACACCTAGAGCTAGTCTCTCATTGGCTCCCCCTCTTCCCGTTCATCCTCAGGACAAATTGCAAGCTGTACGGAACGGGAGGTTAAAGGTGCTGATTCTCCAAGGAGGGAGATTGCTAGTAAAGCGGCTGGAATGGCGAACCCGAGCACAAGGAGATGAGAAATGAGGTGCGTTTTAGAAACCTTTCCCGATCACACGGTGTACCACCTTCTGGGTTTCTCATGCATGTTTTCGAGGTAGGAAGATGCCCTTGAACCTGGAGACTTGGGACCCATGGGATGGGTAACAGGCAGTATTACTTTAAAGGCTCTGCGTTTGCTCCCCCAACCTCACCAAACCTCTCAGCCCCGAGAGTGTCCACCCTTATGTCTCATCCAGCTGTGGGTCTAGATATGGTCAATCCAGGTTGCATCACAGCCCCTGAACGAATTTTGTAAGAAATTCTCTCTCTTTCACTGTCTTTGTTTCACGGGTTTTTAAAAGTAATTTATTTTTATAATGGGGTTTAGCTGTTTTTCACGGCTGTGTTTATGCGGCTTTACAGCCACTTGACTCACTTCCAGAGAGATATCAATACATAGGTTTTAAGATTCTTACTAGTCAGATATATTCTTGTGCGGTGAATAGGGGGTGTTGAGTCCAGTTCACTGAGCAAGGAGTAGGTCTTTCTATTACATATTGGGTTTATGGAACGGTATCTGAGCTCATTTGAAACCCTTGTTTTATGCATCACCCCACCCCACCTTTCCCGTTAAGCAGCCATAGTGTGTTTTGTAAACGTGTGACTCTGTTCTGTTTTGTAATTCAGTTCAAGTGTAGCGGTTTTTACATTCCCTCTATAAGTGATAGCTTATAATAAGTGTGTTTTTCTGTATGACTTATTTCACTTAGAATCGTCGTGGCTAAAGCCACTCATCATGCTGCTACTAGCCTTATGACATTGATTTCATGGCTGAGGGATATTCCATTGTACATAAGGACCACCACTTCTTTATCCATTTTTCTCTTTCCTGGGATATTTAAGGTGTCATGAAGTGGAGGTTCTTGTCAACAGAGCAGCCCTAAACTTTCGGGTGCCTGTGTCTTGCTGATTTTTAGTTTTCCCAATTTATACGCCCATGAGTGGAAGTGCCCTATGCGCTCTAAGCTGTGTTTTTTTGATGTTTCAGGACACACCGTACACTTCTCCAGAGTGGCTGTTGGCAATTTACATCCCGCCCATCAGCGTAGCAAGGCTCCCATTTCTCCATGGCCTGTTCTGCATTTCTGCTTTTGACACTTTTTTCCGCGTGGCCCTTTTGACCGATGGGAAGCGAGACTTCTTTGTAGCGCTGATTTGCCTTTCCAGGTTGCTTGGTTGGCCGAAAAGGGCGTATGCGTTTCTTCCTGAATATATTCAGGAAAAAACGCATACGCCCTTTTTGGCCAAGGGCATCATTGTCGACGTTTTGCCACTTTTCATGTGCTTTAAAGGCGATTCGAATCGACCTCCTGAAATCTGTTTCCTGCAATTCTGCCTTGCTTTCAGATCCTCTTCGGTGCCTTCCCTCAATATATTTGTGGACGAGAGTTATCATTTATAGCTCTGCAGGTTTGTGAATTGCAGTACCCCTGAGCTCCATTTTTCAACTCGCTTTTTTGGGAGCTGTCCGCAAAAGCGCAGGATCGCCTCAGGCCCTATTCTGCTTCCGGGCGGCAGGCTGAGCCTATGGTTAATTCTTCTTCCTGATGGGAAAATAGAGTGACCTGTGCCTGTCCCAACACCTAGAGCTAGTCTCTCATTGGCTCCCCCTCTTCCCGTTCATCCTCAGGACAAATTGCAAGCTGTACGGAACGGGAGGTTAAAGGTGCTGATTCTCCAAGGAGGGAGATTGCTAGTAAAGCGGCTGGAATGGCGAACCCGAGCACAAGGAGATGAAAAATGAGGTGCGTTTTAGAAACCTTTCCCGATCACACGGTGTACCACCTTCTGGGTTTCTCATGCATGTTTTCGAGGTAGGAAGATGCCCTTGAACCTGCAGATTTGGGACCCATGGGATGGGTAACAGGCAGTATTACTTTAAAGGCTCTGCGTTTGCTCCCCCAACCTCACCAAACCTCTCAGCCGCGAGAGTGTCCACCCTTATGTCTCCTCCAGCTTTGGGTCTAGATATGGTCAATCCAGGTTGCATCACAGCCCCTGAACGAATTTTGTAAGAATTTCTCTCTCTTTCACTGTCTTTGTTTCACGGGTTTTTAAAAGTAATTTATTTTTATAATGGGGTTTAGCTGCTTTTCACGGCTGTGTTTCTGCCGCTTTACAGCCACTTGACTCACTTCCAGAGAGATATCAATACATAGGTTTTAAGATTCTTACTAGTCAGATATATTCTTGTGCGGTGAATAGGGGGTGTTGAGTCCAGTTCACTGAGCAAGGAGTAGGTCTTTCTATTACATATTGGGTTTATGGAACGGTATCTGAGCTCATTTGAAACCCTTGTTTTATGCATCACCCCACCCCACCTTTCCCGTTAAGAAGCCATAATGTGTTTTCTAAACGTGTGACTCTGTTCTGTCTTGTAATTCAGTTCAAGTGTAGCGGTTTTTACATTCCCTCTATAAGTGATAGCTTATAATAAGTGTGTTTTTCTGTATGACTTATTTCACTTAGAATCGTCGTGGCTAAAGCCACTCATCATGCTGCTACTAGCCTTATGACATTGATTTCATGGCTGAGTGATATTCCATTGTACATAAGGACCACCACTTCTTTATCCATTTTTCTCTTTCCTGGGATATTTAAGGTGTCACGAAGTGGAGGTTCTTGTCAACAGAGCAGCCCCAAACTTTGGGGTGCCTGTGTCTTGCTGATTTTTAGTTTTCCCAATTTATACGCCCATGAGTGGAAGTGCCCTATGCGCTCTAAGCTGTGTTTTTTCGATGTTTCAGGACACACCGTACACTTCTCCAGAGTGGCTGTTGGCAATTTACATCCCGCCCATCAGCGTAGCAAGGCTCCCATTTCTCCATGGCCTGTCCTGCATTTCTGGTTTTGACACTTTTTTCCGCATGGCCCTTTTGACCGATGGGAAGCGAGACTTCTTTGTAGCGCTGATTTGCCTTTCCAGGTTGCTTGGTTGGCCAAAAAGGGCGTATGCGTTTTTTCCTGAATATATTCAGGAAAAAACGCATACGCCCTTTTTGGCCAAGGGCATCATTGTCGACATTTTGCCGCTTTTCATGTGCTTTAAAGGCGATTCGAATCGACCTCCTGAAATCTGTTTCCTGCAATTCTGCCTTGCTTTCAGATCCTCTTCGTTGCCTTCCCTCAATATATTTGTGGACGAGAGTTATCATTTATAACTCTGCAGGTTTGTGAATTGCAGTGCCCCTGAGCTCCATTTTTCAACTCGCTTTTTTGGGAGCTGGCCGCAAAAGCGCAGGATCGCCTCAGGCCCTATTCTGCTTCCGGGCGGCAGGCTGAGCCTGTGGTTAATTCTTCTTCCTGATGGGAAAATAGAGTGACCTGTGCCTGTCCCAACACCTAGAGCTAGTCTCTCATTGGCTCCCCCTCTTCCCGTTCATCCTCAGGACAAATTGCAAGCTGTACGGAACGGGAGGTTAAAGGTGCTGATTCTCCAAGGAGGGAGATTGCTAGTAAAGCGGCTGGAATGGCGAACCCGAGCACAAGGAGATGAGAAATGAGGTGCGTTTTAGAAACCTTTCCCGATCACACGGTGTACCACCTTCTGGGTTTCTCATGCATGTTTTCGAGGTAGGAAGATGCCCTTGAACCTGCAGATTTGGGACCCATGGGATGGGTAACAGGCAGTATTACTTTAAAGGCTCTGCGTTTGCTCCCCCAACCTCACCAAACCTCTCAGCCGCGAGAGTGTCCACCCTTATGTCTCCTCCAGCTGTGGGTCTAGATATGGTCAATCCAGGTTGCATCACAGCCCCTGAACGAATTTTGTAAGAAATTCTCTCTCTTTCACTGTCTTTGTTTCACGGGTTTTTAAAAGTAATTTATTTTTATAATGGGGTTTAGCTGTTTTTCACGGCTGTGTTTATGCGGCTTTACAGCCACTTGACTCACTTCCAGAGAGATATCAATACATAGGTTTTAAGATTCTTACTAGTCAGATATATTCTTGTGCGGTGAATAGGGGGTGTTGAGTCCAGTTCACTGAGCAAGGAGTAGGTCTTTCTATTACATATTGGGTTTATGGAACGGTATCTGAGCTCATTTGAAACCCTTGTTTTATTCATCACCCCACCCCACCTTTCCCGTTAAGCAGCCATAGTGTGTTTTGTAAACGTGTGACTCTGTTCTGTTTTGTAATTCAGTTCAAGTGTAGCGGTTTTTACATTCCCTCTATAAGTGATAGCTTATGATAAGTGTCTTTTTCTGTGTGACTTATTTCACTTAGAATCGTCGTAGCTAAAGCCACTCATCATGCTGCTACTAGCCTTATGACATTGATTTCATGGCTGAGTGATATTCCATTGTACATAAGGACCACCACTTCTTTATCCATTTTTCTCTTTCCTGGGATATTTAAGGTGTCATGAAGTGGAGGTTCTTGTCAACAGAGCAGCCCTAAACTTTCGGGTGCCTGTGTCTTGCTGATTTTTAGTTTTCCCAATTTATACGCCCATGAGTGGAAGTGCCCTATGCGCTCTAAGCTGTGTTTTTTTGATGTTTCAGGACACACCGTACACTTCTCCAGAGTGGCTGTTGGCAATTTACATCCCGCCCATCAGCGTAGCAAGGCTCCCATTTCTCCATGGCCTGTTCTGCATTTCTGGTTTTGACACTTTTTTCCGCGTGGCCCTTTTGACCGATGGGAAGCGAGACTTCTTTGTAGCGCTGATTTGCCTTTCCAGGTTGCTTGGTTGGCCGAAAAGGGCGTATGCGTTTCTTCCTGAATATATTCAGGAAAAAACGCATACGCCCTTTTTGGCCAAGGGCATCATTGTCGACGTTTTGCCACTTTTCATGTGCTTTAAAGGCGATTCGAATCGACCTCCTGAAATCTGTTTCCTGCAATTCTGCCTTGCTTTCAGATCCTCTTCGGTGCCTTCCCTCAATATATTTGTGGACGAGAGTTATCATTTATAGCTCTGCAGGTTTGTGAATTGCAGTGCCCCTGAGCTCCATTTTTCAACTCGCTTTTTTGGGAGCTGTCCGCAAAAGCGCAGGATCGCCTCAGGCCCTATTCTGCTTCCGGGCGGCAGGCTGAGCCTGTGGTTAATTCTTCTTCCTGATGGGAAAATAGAGTGACCTGTGCCTGTCCCAACACCTAGAGCTAGTCTCTCATTGGCTCCCCCTCTTCCCGTTCATCCTCAGGACAAATTGCAAGCTGTACGGAACGGGAGGTTAAAGGTGCTGATTCTCCAAGGAGGGAGATTGCTAGTAAAGCGGCTGGAATGGCGAACCCGAGCACAAGGAGATGAAAAATGAGGTGCGTTTTAGAAACCTTTCCCGATCACACGGTGTACCACCTTCTGGGTTTCTCATGCATGTTTTCGAGGTAGGAAGATGCCCTTGAACCTGCAGATTTGGGACCCATGGGATGGGTAACAGGCAGTATTACTTTAAAGGCTCTGCGTTTGCTCCCCCAACCTCACCAAACCTCTCAGCCGCGAGAGTGTCCACCCTTATGTCTCCTCCAGCTTTGGGTCTAGATATGGTCAATCCAGGTTGCATCACAGCCCCTGAACGAATTTTGTAAGAATTTCTCTCTCTTTCACTGTCTTTGTTTCACGGGTTTTTAAAAGGAATTTATTTTTATAATGGGGTTTAGCTGCTTTTCACGGCTGTGTTTCTGCCGCTTTACAGCCACTTGACTCACTTCCAGAGAGATATCAATACATAGGTTTTAAGATTCTTACTAGTCAGATATATTCTTGTGCGGTGAATAGGGGGTGTTGAGTCCAGTTCACTGAGCAAGGAGTAGGTCTTTCTATTACATATGGGGTTTATGGAACGGTATCTGAGCTCATTTGAAACCCTTGTTTTATGCATCACCCCACCCCACCTTTCCCGTTAAGAAGCCATAATGTGTTTTCTAAACGTGTGACTCTGTTCTGTCTTGTAATTCAGTTCAAGTGTAGCGGTTTTTACATTCCCTCTATAAGTGATAGCTTATAATAAGTGTGTTTTTCTGTATGACTTATTTCACTTAGAATCGTCGTGGCTAAAGCCACTCATCATGCTGCTACTAGCCTTATGACATTGATTTCATGGCTGAGTGATATTCCATTGTACATAAGGACCACCACTTCTTTATCCATTTTTCTCTTTCCTGGGATATTTAAGGTGTCACGAAGTGGAGGTTCTTGTCAACAGAGCAGCCCCAAACTTTGGGGTGCCTGTGTCTTGCTGATTTTTAGTTTTCCCAATTTATACGCCCATGAGTGGAAGTGCCCTATGCGCTCTAAGCTGTGTTTTTTCGATGTTTCAGGACACACCGTACACTTCTCCAGAGTGGCTGTTGGCAATTTACATCCCGCCCATCAGCGTAGCAAGGCTCCCATTTCTCCATGGCCTGTCCTGCATTTCTGGTTTTGACACTTTTTTCCGCATGGCCCTTTTGACCGATGGGAAGCGAGACTTCTTTGTAGCGCTGATTTGCCTTTCCAGGTTGCTTGGTTGGCCAAAAAGGGCGTATGCGTTTTTTCCTGAATATATTCAGGAAAAAACGCATACGCCCTTTTTGGCCAAGGGCATCATTGTCGACATTTTGCCGCTTTTCATGTGCTTTAAAGGCGATTCGAATCGACCTCCTGAAATCTGTTTCCTGCAATTCTGCCTTGCTTTCAGATCCTCTTCGTTGCCTTCCCTCAATATATTTGTGGACGAGAGTTATCATTTATAACTCTGCAGGTTTGTGAATTGCAGTGCCCCTGAGCTCCATTTTTCAACTCGCTTTTTTGGGAGCTGGCCACAAAAGCGCAGGATTGCCTCAGGCCCTATTCTGCTTCCGGGCAGCAGGCTGAGCCTGTGGTTAATTCTTCTTCCTGATGGGAAAATAGAGTGACCTGTGCCTGTCCCAACACCTAGAGCTAGTCTCTCATTGGCTCCCCCTCTTCCCGTTCATCCTCAGGACATATTGCAAGCTGTACGGAACGGGAGGTTAAAGGTGCTGATTCTCCAAGGAGGGAGATTGCTAGTAAAGCGGCTGGAATGGCGAACCCGAGCACAAGGAGATGAGAAATGAGGTGCGTTTTAGAAACCTTTCCCGATCACACGGTGTACCACCTTCTGGGTTTCTCATGCATGTTTTCGAGGTAGGAAGATGCCCTTGAACCTGGAGATTTGGGACCCATGGGATGGGTAACAGGCAGTATTACTTTAAAGGCTCTGCGTTTGCTCCCCCAACCTCACCAAACCTCTCAGCCGCGAGAGTGTCCACCCTTATGTCTCCTCCAGCTGTGGGTCTAGATATGGTCAATCCAGGTTGCATCACAGCCCCTGAACGAATTTTGTAAGAATTTCTCTCTCTTTCACTGTCTTTGTTTCACGGGTTTTTAAAAGGAATTTATTTTTATAATGGGGTTTAGCTGCTTTTCACGGCTGTGTTTCTGCCGCTTTACAGCCACTTGACTCACTTCCAGAGAGATATCAATACATAGGTTTTAAGATTCTTACTAGTCAGATATATTCTTGCGCGGTGAATAGGGGGTGTTGAGTCCAGTTCACTGAGCAAGGAGTAGGTCTTTCTATTACATATTGGGTTTATGGAACGGTATCTGAGCTCATTTGAAACCCTTGTTTTATGCATCACCCCACCCCACCTTTCCCGTTAAGCAGCCATAGTGTGTTTTCTAAACGTGTGACTCTGTTCTGTTTTGTAATTCAGTTCAAGTGTAGCGGTTTTTACATTCCCTCTATAAGTGATAGCTTATAATAAGTGTGTTTTTCTGTATGACTTATTTCACTTAGAATCGTCGTAGCTAAAGCCACTCATCATGCTGCTACTAGCCTTATGACATTGATTTCATGGCTGAGGGATATTCCATTGTACATAAGGACCACCACTTCTTTATCCATTTTTCTCTTTCCTGGGATATTTAAGGTGTCACGAAGTGGAGGTTCTTGTCAACAGAGCAGCCCCAAACTTTGGGGTGCCTGTGTCTTGCTGATTTTTAGTTTTCCCAATTTATACGCCCATGAGTGGAAGTGCCCTATGCGCTCTAAGCTGTGTTTTTTCGATGTTTCAGGACACACCGTACACTTCTCCAGAGTGGCTGTTGGCAATTTACATCCCGCCCATCAGCGTAGCAAGGCTCCCATTTCTCCATGGCCTGTTCTGCATTTCTGGTTTTGACACTTTTTTCCGCATGGCCCTTTTGACCGATGGGAAGCGAGACTTCTTTGTAGCGCTGATTTGCGTTTCCAGGTTGCTTGGTTGGCCAAAAAGGGCGTATGCGTTTTTTCCTGAATATATTCAGGAAAAAACGCATACGCCCTTTTTGGCCAAGGGCATCATTCTCGACGTTTTGCCGCTTTTCATGTGCTTTAAAGGCGATTCGAATCGACCTCCTGAAATCTGTTTCCTGCAATTCTGCCTTGCTTTCAGATCCTCTTCGGTGCCTTCCCTCAATATATTTGTGGACGAGAGTTATCATTTATAACTCTGCAGGTTTGTGAATTGCAGTGCCCCTGAGCTCCATTTTTCAACTCGCTTTTTTGGGAGCTGGCCGCAAAAGCGCAGGATCGCCTCAGGCCCTATTCTGCTTCCGGGCGGCAGGCTGAGCCTGTGGTTAATTCTTCTTCCTGATGGGAAAATAGAGTGACCTGTGCCTGTCCCAACACCTAGAGCTAGTCTCTCATTGGCTCCCCCTCTTCCCGTTCATCCTCAGGACAAATTGCAAGCTGTACGGAACGGGAGGTTAAAGGTGCTGATTCTCCAAGGAGGGAGATTGCTAGTAAAGCGGCTGGAATGGCGAACCCGAGCACAAGGAGATGAGAAATGAGGTGCGTTTTAGAAACCTTTCCCGATCACACGGTGTACCACCTTCTGGGTTTCTCATGCATGTTTTCGAGGTAGGAAGATGCCCTTGAACCTGGAGATTTGGGACCCATGGGATGGGTAACAGGCAGTATTACTTTAAAGGCTCTGCGTTTGCTCCCCCCACCTCACCAAACCTCTCAGCCCCGAGAGTGTCCACCCTTATGTCTCATCCAGCTGTGGGTCTAGATATGGTCAATCCAGGTTGCATCACAGCCCCTGAACGAATTTTGTAAGAAATTCTCTCTCTTTCACTGTCTTTGTTTCACGGGTTTTTAAAAGGAATTTATTTTTATAATGGGGTTTAGCTGTTTTTCACGGCTGTGTTTATGCGGCTTTACAGCCACTTGACTCACTTCCAGAGAGATATCAATACATAGGTTTTAAGATTCTTACTAGTCAGATATATTCTTGTGCGGTGAATAGGGGGTGTTGAGTCCAGTTCACTGAGCAAGGAGTAGGTCTTTCTATTACATATTGGGTTTATGGAACGGTATCTGAGCTCATTTGAAACCCTTGTTTTATTCATCACCCCACCCCACCTTTCCCGTTAAGCAGCCATAGTGTGTTTTGTAAACGTGTGACTCTGTTCTGTTTTGTAATTCAGTTCAAGTGTAGCGGTTTTTACATTCCCTCTATAAGTGATAGCTTATGATAAGTGTCTTTTTCTGTGTGACTTATTTCACTTAGAATCGTCGTAGCTAAAGCCACTCATCATGCTGCTACTAGCCTTATGACATTGATTTCATGGCTGAGGGATATTCCATTGTACATAAGGACCACCACTTCTTTATCCATTTTTCTCTTTCCTGGGATATTTAAGGTGTCATGAAGTGGAGGTTCTTGTCAACAGAGCAGCCCTAAACTTTCGGGTGCCTGTGTCTTGCTGATTTTTAGTTTTCCCAATTTATACGCCCATGAGTGGAAGTGCCCTATGCGCTCTAAGCTGTGTTTTTTTGATGTTTCAGGACACACCGTACACTTCTCCAGAGTGGCTGTTGGCAATTTACATCCCGCCCATCAGCGTAGCAAGGCTCCCATTTCTCCATGGCCTGTTCTGCATTTCTGGTTTTGACACTTTTTTCCGCGTGGCCCTTTTGACCGATGGGAAGCGAGACTTCTTTGTAGCGCTGATTTGCCTTTCCAGGTTGCTTGGTTGGCCGAAAAGGGCGTATGCGTTTTTTCCTGAATATATTCAGGAAAAAACGCATACGCCCTTTTTGGCCAAGGGCATCATTGTCGACGTTTTGCCACTTTTCATGTGCTTTAAAGGCGATTCGAATCGACCTCCTGAAATCTGTTTCCTGCAATTCTGCCTTGCTTTCAGATCCTCTTCGGTGCCTTCCCTCAATATATTTGTGGACGAGAGTTATCATTTATAACTCTGCAGGTTTGTGAATTGCAGTGCCCCTGAGCTCCATTTTTCAACTCGCTTTTTTGGGAGCTGGCCGCAAAAGCGCAGGATCGCCTCAGGCCCTATTCTGCTTCTGGGCGGCAGGCTGAGCCTGTGGTTAATTCTTCTTCCTGTTGGGAAAATAGAGTGACCTGTGCCTGTCCCAACACCTAGAGCTAGTCTCTCATTGGCTCCCCCTCTTCCCGTTCATCCTCAGGACAAATTGCAAGCTGTACGGAACGGGAGGTTAAAGGTGCTGATTCTCCAAGGAGGGAGATTGCTAGTAAAGCGGCTGGAATGGCGAACCCGAGCACAAGGAGATGAGAAATGAGGTGCGTTTTAGAAACCTTTCCCGATCACACGGTGTACCACCTTCTGGGTTTCTCATGCATGTTTTCGAGGTAGGAAGATGCCCTTGAACCTGGAGATTTGGGACCCATGGGATGGGTAACAGGCAGTATTACTTTAAAGGCTCTGCGTTTGCTCCCCCAACCTCACCAAACCTCTCAGCCCCGAGAGTGTCCACCCTTATGTCTCCTCCAGCTGTGGGTCTAGATATGGTCAATCCAGGTTGCATCACAGCCCCTGAACGAATTTTGTAAGAAATTCTCTCTCTTTCACTGTCTTTGTTTCACGGGTTTTTAAAAGTAATTTATTTTTATAATGGGGTTTAGCTGTTTTTCACGGCTGTGTTTATGCGGCTTTACAGCCACTTGACTCACTTCCAGAGAGATATCAATACATAGGTTTTAAGATTCTTACTAGTCAGATATATTCTTGTGCGGTGAATAGGGGGTGTTGAGTCCAGTTCACTGAGCAAGGAGTAGGTCTTTCTATTACATATTGGGTTTATGGAACGGTATCTGAGCTCATTTGAAACCCTTGTTTTATTCATCACCCCACCCCACCTTTCCCGTTAAGCAGCCATAGTGTGTTTTGTAAACGTGTGACTCTGTTCTGTTTTGTAATTCAGTTCAAGTGTAGCGGTTTTTACATTCCCTCTATAAGTGATAGCTTATGATAAGTGTCTTTTTCTGTGTGACTTATTTCACTTAGAATCGTCGTAGCTAAAGCCACTCATCATGCTGCTACTAGCCTTATGACATTGATTTCATGGCTGAGGGATATTCCATTGTACATAAGGACCACCACTTCTTTATCCATTTTTCTCTTTCCTGGGATATTTAAGGTGTCATGAAGTGGAGGTTCTTGTCAACAGAGCAGCCCCAAACTTTGGGGTGCCTGTGTCTTGCTGATTTTTAGTTTTCCCAATTTATACGCCCATGAGTGGAAGTGCCCTATGCGCTCTAAGCTGTGTTTTTTCGATGTTTCAGGACACACCGTACACTTCTCCAGAGTGGCTGTTGGCAATTTACATCCCGCCCATCAGCGTAGCAAGGCTCCCATTTCTCCATGGCCTGTTCTGCATTTCTGGTTTTGACACTTTTTTCCGCGTGGCCCTTTTGACCGATGGGAAGCGAGACTTCTTTGTAGCGCTGATTTGCCTTTCCAGGTTGCTTGGTTGGCCAAAAAGGGCGTATGCGTTTTTTCCTGAATATATTCAGGAAAAAACGCATACGCCCTTTTTGGCCAAGGGCATCATTGTCGACGTTTTGCTGCTTTTCATGTGCTTTAAAGGCGATTCGAATCGACCTCCTGAAATCTGTTTCCTGCAATTCTGCCTTGCTTTCAGATCCTCTTCGTTGCCTTCCCTCAATATATTTGTGGACGAGAGTTATCATTTATAACTCTGCAGGTTTGTGAATTGCAGTGTCCCTGAGCTCCATTTTTCAACTTGCTTTTTTGGGAGCTGGCCGCAAAAGCGCAGGATCGCCTCAGGCCCTATTCTGCTTCCGGGCGGCAGGCTGAGCCTGTGGTTAATTCTTCTTCCTGATGGGAAAATAGAGTGACCTGTGCCTGTCCCAACACCTAGAGCTAGTCTCTCATTGGCTCCCCCTCTTCCCGTTCATCCTCAGGACATATTGCAAGCTGTACGGAACGGGAGGTTAAAGGTGCTGATTCTCCAAGGAGGGAGATTGCTAGTAAAGCGGCTGGAATGGCGAACCCGAGCACAAGGAGATGAGAAATGAGGTGCGTTTTAGAAACCTTTCCCGATCACACGGTGTACCACCTTCTGGGTTTCTCATGCATGTTTTCGAGGTAGGAAGATGCCCTTGAACCTGGAGATTTGGGACCCATGGGATGGGTAACAGGCAGTATTACTTTAAAGGCTCTGCGTTTGCTCCCCCAACCTCACCAAACCTCTCAGCCCCGAGAGTGTCCACCCTTATGTCTCATCCAGCTGTGGGTCTAGATATGGTCAATCCAGGTTGCATCACAGCCCCTGAACGAATTTTGTAAGAAATTCTCTCTCTTTCACTGTCTTTGTTTCACGGGTTTTTAAAAGTAATTTATTTTTATAATGGGGTTTAGCTGTTTTTCACGGCTGTGTTTATGCGGCTTTACAGCCACTTGACTCACTTCCAGAGAGATATCAATACATAGGTTTTAAGATTCTTACTACTCAGATATATTCTTGTGTGGTGAATAGGGGGTGTTGAGTCCAGTTCACTGAGCAAGGAGTAGGTCTTTCTATTACATATTGGGTTTATGGAACGGTATCTGAGCTTATTTGAAACCCTTGTTTTATTCATCACCCCACCCCACCTTTCCGGTTAAGCAGCCATAGTGTGTTTTGTAAACGTGTGACTCTGTTCTGTTTTGTAATTCAGTTCAAGTGTAGCGGTTTTTACATTCCCTCTATAAGTGATAGCTTATGATAAGTGTCTTTTTCTGTGTGACTTATTTCACTTAGAATCGTCGTAGCTAAAGCCACTCATCATGCTGCTACTAGCCTTATGACATTGATTTCATGGCTGAGTGATATTCCATTGTACATAAGGACCACCACTTCTTTATCCATTTTTCTCTTTCCTGGGATATTTAAGGTGTCATGAAGTGGAGGTTCTTGTCAACAGAGCAGCCCTAAACTTTCGGGTGCCTGTGTCTTGCTGATTTTTAGTTTTCCCAATTTATACGCCCATGAGTGGAAGTGCCCTATGCGCTCTAAGCTGTGTTTTTTCGATGTTTCAGGACACACCGTACACTTCTCCAGAGTGGCTGTTGGCAATTTACATCCCGCCCATCAGCGTAGCAAGGCTCCCATTTCTCCATGGCCTGTTCTGCATTTCTGGTTTTGACACTTTTTTCCGCGTGGCCCTTTTGACCGATGGGAAGCGAGACTTCTTTGTAGCGCTGATTTGCCTTTCCAGGTTGCTTGGTTGGCCGAAAAGGGCGTATGCGTTTTTTCCTGAATATATTCAGGAAAAAACGCATACGCCCTTTTTGGCCAAGGGCATCATTGTCGACGTTTTGCCGCTTTTCATGTGCTTTAAAGGCGATTCGAATCGACCTCCTGAAATCTGTTTCCTGCAATTCTGCCTTGCTTTCAGATCCTCTTCGGTGCCTTCCCTCAATATATTTGTGGACGAGAGTTATCATTTATAACTCTGCAGGTTTGTGAATTGCAGTGCCCCTGAGCTCCATTTTTCAACTCGCTTTTTTGGGAGCTGTCCGCAAAAGCGCAGGATCGCCTCAGGCCCTATTCTGCTTCTGGGCGGCAGGCTGAGCCTGTGGTTAATTCTTCTTCCTGATGGGAAAATAGAGTGACCTGTGCCTGTCCCAACACCTAGAGCTAGTCTCTCATTGGCTCCCCCTCTTCCCGTTCATCCTCAGGACAAATTGCAAGCTGTACGGAACGGGAGGTTAAAGGTGCTGATTCTCCAAGGAGGGAGATTGCTAGTAAAGCGGCTGGAATGGCGAACCCGAGCACAAGGAGATGAGAAATGAGGTGCGTTTTAGAAACCTTTCCCGATCACACGGTGTACCACCTTCTGGGTTTCTCATGCATGTTTTCGAGGTAGGAAGATGCCCTTGAACCTGCAGATTTGGGACCCATGGGATGGGTAACAGGCAGTATTACTTTAAAGGCTCTGCGTTTGCTCCCCCAACCTCACCAAACCTCTCAGCCGCGAGAGTGTCCACCCTTATGTCTCCTCCAGCTGTGGGTCTAGATATGGTCAATCCAGGTTGCATCACAGCCCCTGAACGAATTTTGTAAGAATTTCTCTCTCTTTCACTGTCTTTGTTTCACGGGTTTTTAAAAGTAATTTATTTTTATAATGGGGTTTAGCTGCTTTTCACGTCTGTGTTTCTGCCGCTTTACAGCCACTTGACTCACTTCCAGAGAGATATCAATACATAGGTTTTAAGATTCTTACTAGTCAGATATATTCTTGTGCGGTGAATAGGGGGTGTTGAGTCCAGTTCACTGAGCAAGGAGTAGGTCTTTCTGTTACATATGGGGTTTATGGAACGGTATCTGAGCTCATTTGAAACCCTTGTTTTATGCATCACCCCACCCCACCTTTCCCGTTAAGAAGCCATAATGTGTTTTCTAAACGTGTGACTCTGTTCTGTCTTGTAATTCAGTTCAAGTGTAGCGGTTTTTACATTCCCTCTATAAGTGATAGCTTATAATAAGTGTGTTTTTCTGTATGACTTATTTCACTTAGAATCGTCGTGGCTAAAGCCACTCATCATGCTGCTACTAGCCTTATGACATTGATTTCATGGCTGAGTGATATTCCATTGTACATAAGGACCACCACTTCTTTATCCATTTTTCTCTTTCCTGGGATATTTAAGGTGTCACGAAGTGGAGGTTCTTGTCAACAGAGCAGCCCCAAACTTTGGGGTGCCTGTGTCTTGCTGATTTTTAGTTTTCCCAATTTATACGCCCATGAGTGGAAGTGCCCTATGCGCTCTAAGCTGTGTTTTTTCGATGTTTCAGGACACACCGTACACTTCTCCAGAGTGGCTGTTGGCAATTTACATCCCGCCCATCAGCGTAGCAAGGCTCCCATTTCTCCATGGCCTGTCCTGCATTTCTGGTTTTGACACTTTTTTCCGCATGGCCCTTTTGACCGATGGGAAGCGAGACTTCTTTGTAGCGCTGATTTGCCTTTCCAGGTTGCTTGGTTGGCCAAAAAGGGCGTATGCGTTTTTTCCTGAATATATTCAGGAAAAAACGCATACGCCCTTTTTGGCCAAGGGCATCATTGTCGACATTTTGCCGCTTTTCATGTGCTTTAAAGGCGATTCGAATCGACCTCCTGAAATCTGTTTCCTGCAATTCTGCCTTGCTTTCAGATCCTCTTCGTTGCCTTCCCTCAATATATTTGTGGACGAGAGTTATCATTTATAACTCTGCAGGTTTGTGAATTGCAGTGCCCCTGAGCTCCATTTTTCAACTCGCTTTTTTGGTAGCTGGCCACAAAAGCGCAGGATTGCCTCAGGCCCTATTCTGCTTCCGGGCGGAAGGCTGAGCCTGTGGTTAATTCTTCTTCCTGATGGGAAAATAGAGTGACCTGTGCCTGTCCCAACACCTAGAGCTAGTCTCTCATTGGCTCCCCCTCTTCCCGTTCATCCTCAGGACATATTGCAAGCTGTACGGAACGGGAGGTTAAAGGTGCTTATTATCCAAGGAGGGAGATTGCTAGTAAAGCGGCTGGAATGGCGAACCCGAGCACAAGGAGATGAGAAATGAGGTGCGTTTTAGAAACCTTTCCCGATCACACGGTGTACCACCTTCTGGGTTTCCCATGCATGTTTTCGAGGTAGGAAGATGCCCTTGAACCTGGAGATTTGGGACCCATGGGATGGGTAACAGGCAGTATTACTTTAAAGGCTCTGCGTTTGCTCCCCCAACCTCACCAAACCTCTCAGCCGCGAGAGTGTCCACCCTTATGTCTCCTCCAGCTGTGGGTCTAGATATGGTCAATCCAGGTTGCATCACAGCCCCTGAACGAATTTTGTAAGAATTTCTCTCTCTTTCACTGTCTTTGTTTCACGGGTTTTTAAAAGTAATTTATTTTTATAATGGGGTTTAGCTGTTTTTCACGGCTGTGTTTATGCGGCTTTACAGCCACTTGACTCACTTCCAGAGAGATATCAATACATAGGTTTTAAGATTCTTACTAGGCAGATATATTCTTGCGCGGTGAATAGGGGGTGTTGAGTCCAGTTCACTGAGCAAGGAGTAGGTCTTTCTATTACATATTGGGTTTATGGAACGGTATCTGAGCTCATTTGAAACCCTTGTTTTATGCATCACCCCACCCCACCTTTCCCGTTAAGCAGCCATAGTGTGTTTTCTAAACGTGTGACTCTGTTCTGTTTTGTAATTCAGTTCAAGTGTAGCGGTTTTTACATTCCCTCTATAAGTGATAGCTTATAATAAGTGTGTTTTTCTGTATGACTTATTTCACTTAGAATCGTCGTAGCTAAAGCCACTCATCATGCTGCTACTAGCCTTATGACATTGATTTCATGGCTGAGGGATATTCCATTGTACATAAGGACCACCACTTCTTTATCCATTTTTCTCTTTCCTGGGATATTTAAGGTGTCATGAAGTGGAGGTTCTTGTCAACAGAGCAGCCCCAAACTTTGGGGTGCCTGTGTCTTGCTGATTTTTAGTTTTCCCAATTTATACGCCCATGAGTGGAAGTGCCCTATGCGCTCTAAGCTGTGTTTTTTCGATGTTTCAGGACACACTGTACACTTCTCCAGAGTGGCTGTTGGCAATTTACATCCCGCCCATCAGCGTAGCAAGGCTCCCATTTCTCCATGGCCTGTTCTGCATTTCTGGTTTTGACACTTTTTTCCGCATGGCCCTTTTGACCGATGGGAAGCGAGACTTCTTTGTAGCGCTGATTTGCCTTTCCAGGTTGCTTGGTTGGCCAAAAAGGGCGTATGCGTTTTTTCCTGAATATATTCAGGAAAAAACGCATACGCCCTTTTTGGCCAAGGGCATCATTGTCAACGTTTTGCTGCTTTTCATGTGCTTTAAAGGCGATTCGAATCGACCTCCTGAAATCTGTTTCCTGCAATTCTGCCTTGCTTTCAGATCCTCTTCGTTGCCTTCCCTCAATATATTTGTGGACGAGAGTTATCATTTATAACTCTGCAGGTTTGTGAATTGCAGTGCCCCTGAGCTCCATTTTTCAACTCGCTTTTTTGGGAGCTGGCCGCAAAAGCGCAGGATCGCCTCAGGCCCTATTCTGCTTCTGGGCGGCAGGCTGAGCCTGTGGTTAATTCTTCTTCCTGATGGGAAAATAGAGTGACCTGTGCCTGTCCCAACACCTAGAGCTAGTCTCTCATTGGCTCCCCCTCTTCCCGTTCATCCTCAGGACAAATTGCAAGCTGTACGGAACGGGAGGTTAAAGGTGCTGATTCTCCAAGGAGGGAGATTGCTAGTAAAGCGGCTGGAATGGCGAACCCGAGCACAAGGAGATGAGAAATGAGGTGCGTTTTAGAAACCTTTCCCGATCACACGGTGTACCACCTTCTGGGTTTCTCATGCATGTTTTCGAGGTAGGAAGATGCCCTTGAACCTGGAGATTTGGGACCCATGGGATGGGTAACAGGCAGTATTACTTTAAAGGCTCTGCGTTTGCTCCCCCAACCTCACCAAACCTCTCAGCCCCGAGAGTGTCCACCCTTATGTCTCATCCAGCTGTGGGTCTAGATATGGTCAATCCAGGTTGCATCACAGCCCCTGAACGAATTTTGTAAGAAATTCTCTCTCTTTCACTGTCTTTGTTTCACGGGTTTTTAAAAGTAATTTATTTTTATAATGGGGTTTAGCTGTTTTTCACGGCTGTGTTTATGCGGCTTTACAGCCACTTGACTCACTTCCAGAGAGATATCAATACATAGGTTTTAAGATTCTTACTAGTCAGATATATTCTTGTGTGGTGAATAGGGGGTGTTGAGTCCAGTTCACTGAGCAAGGAGTAGGTCTTTCTATTACATATTGGGTTTATGGAACGGTATCTGAGCTCATTTGAAACCCTTGTTTTATTCATCACCCCACCCCACCTTTCCGGTTAAGCAGCCATAGTGTGTTTTGTAAACGTGTGACTCTGTTCTGTTTTGTAATTCAGTTCAAGTGTAGCGGTTTTTACATTCCCTCTATAAGTGATAGCTTATGATAAGTGTCTTTTTCTGTGTGACTTATTTCACTTAGAATCGTCGTAGCTAAAGCCACTCATCATGCTGCTACTAGCCTTATGACATTGATTTCATGGCTGAGGGATATTCCATTGTACATAAGGACCACCACTTCTTTATCCATTTTTCTCTTTCCTGGGATATTTAAGGTGTCATGAAGTGGAGGTTCTTGTCAACAGAGCAGCCCTAAACTTTCGGGTGCCTGTGTCTTGCTGATTTTTAGTTTTCCCAATTTATACGCCCATGAGTGGAAGTGCCCTATGCGCTCTAAGCTGTGTTTTTTCGATGTTTCAGGACACACCGTACACTTCTCCAGAGTGGCTGTTGGCAATTTACATCCCGCCCATCAGCGTAGCAAGGCTCCCATTTCTCCATGGCCTGTTCTGCATTTCTGGTTTTGACACTTTTTTCCGCATGGCCCTTTTGACCGATGGGAAGCGAGACTTCTTTGTAGCGCTGATTTGCCTTTCCAGGTTGCTTGGTTGGCCAAAAAGGGCGTATGCGTTTTTTCCTGAATATATTCAGGAAAAAACGCATACGCCCTCTTTGGCCAAGGGCATCATTGTCGACGTTTTGCTGCTTTTCATGTGCTTTAAAGGCGATTCGAATCGACCTCCTGAAATCTGTTTCCTGCAATTCTGCCTTGCTTTCAGATCCTCTTCGTTGCCTTCCCTCAATATATTTGTGGACGAGAGTTATCATTTATAACTCTGCAGGTTTGTGAATTGCAGTGCCCCTGAGCTCCATTTTTCAACTCGCTTTTTTGGGAGCTGGCCACAAAAGCGCAGGATTGCCTCAGGCCCTATTCTGCTTCCGGGCGGCAGGCTGAGCCTGTGGTTAATTCTTCTTCCTGATGGGAAAATAGAGTGACCTGTGCCTGTCCCAACACCTAGAGCTAGTCTCTCATTGGCTCCCCCTCTTCCCGTTCATCCTCAGGACAAATTGCAAGCTGTACGGAACGGGAGGTTAAAGGTGCTGATTCTCCAAGGAGGGAGATTGCTAGTAAAGCGGCTGGAATGGCGAACCCGAGCACAAGGAGATGAGAAATGAGGTGCGTTTTAGAAACCTTTCCCGATCACACGGTGTACCACCTTCTGGGTTTCTCATGCATGTTTTCGAGGTAGGAAGATGCCCTTGAACCTGGAGATTTGGGACCCATGGGATGGGTAACAGGCAGTATTACTTTAAAGGCTCTGCGTTTGCTCCCCCAACCTCACCAAACCTCTCAGCCCCGAGAGTGTCCACCCTTATGTCTCCTCCAGCTGTGGGTCTAGATATGGTCAATCCAGGTTGCATCACAGCCCCTGAACGAATTTTGTAAGAAATTCTCTCTCTTTCACTGTCTTTGTTTCACGGGTTTTTAAAAGTAATTTATTTTTATAATGGGGTTTAGCTGTTTTTCACGGCTGTGTTTATGCGGCTTTACAGCCACTTGACTCACTTCCAGAGAGATATCAATACATAGGTTTTAAGATTCTTACTAGTCAGATATATTCTTGTGTGGTGAATAGGGGGTGTTGAGTCCAGTTCACTGAGCAAGGAGTAGGTCTTTCTATTACATATTGGGTTTATGGAACGGTATCTGAGCTCATTTGAAACCCTTGTTTTATTCATCACCCCACCCCACCTTTCCGGTTAAGCAGCCATAGTGTGTTTTGTAAACGTGTGACTCTGTTCTGTTTTGTAATTCAGTTCAAGTGTAGCGGTTTTTACATTCCCTCTATAAGTGATAGCTTATGATAAGTGTCTTTTTCTGTGTGACTTATTTCACTTAGAATCGTCGTAGCTAAAGCCACTCATCATGCTGCTACCAGCCTTATGACATTGATTTCATGGCTGAGTGATATTCCATTGTACATAAGGACCACCACTTCTTAATCCATTTTTCTCTTTCCTGGGATATTTAAGGTGTCATGAAGTGGAGGTTCTTGTCAACAGAGCAGCCCTAAACTTTCGGGTGCCTGTGTCTTGCTGATTTTTAGTTTTCCCAATTTATACGCCCATGAGTGGAAGTGCCCTATGCGCTCTAAGCTGTGTTTTTTCGATGTTTCAGGACACACCGTACACTTCTCCAGAGTGGCTGTTGGCAATTTACATCCCGCCCATCAGCGTAGCAAGGCTCCCATTTCTCCATGGCCTGTTCTGCATTTCTGGTTTTGACACTTTTTTCCGCGTGGCCCTTTTGACCGATGGGAAGCGAGACTTCTTTGTAGCGCTGATTTGCCTTTCCAGGTTGCTTGGTTGGCCGAAAAGGGCGTATGCGTTTTTTCCTGAATATATTCAGGAAAAAACGCATACGCCCTTTTTGGCCAAGGGCATCATTGTCGACGTTTTGCCACTTTTCATGTGCTTTAAAGGCGATTCGAATCGACCTCCTGAAATCTGTTTCCTGCAATTCTGCCTTGCTTTCAGATCCTCTTCGGTGCCTTCCCTCAATATATTTGTGGACGAGAGTTATCATTTATAACTCTGCAGGTTTGTGAATTGCAGTGCCCCTGAGCTCCATTTTTCAACTCGCTTTTTTGGGAGCTGTCCGCAAAAGCGCAGGATCGCCTCAGGCCCTATTCTGCTTCTGGGCGGCAGGCTGAGCCTGTGGTTAATTCTTCTTCCTGATGGGAAAATAGAGTGACCTGTGCCTGTCCCAACACCTAGAGCTAGTCTCTCATTGGCTCCCCCTCTTCCCGTTCATCCTCAGGACAAATTGCAAGCTGTACGGAACGGGAGGTTAAAGGTGCTGATTCTCCAAGGAGGGAGATTGCTAGTAAAGCGGCTGGAATGGCGAACCCGAGCACAAGGAGATGAGAAATGAGGTGCATTTTAGAAACCTTTCCCGATCACACGGTGTACCACCTTCTGGTTTCTCATGCATGTTTTCGAGGTAGGAAGATGCCCTTGAACCTGCAGATTTGGGACCCATGGGATGGGTAACAGGCAGTATTACTTTAAAGGCTCTGCGTTTGCTCCCCCAACCTCACCAAACCTCTCAGCCGCGAGAGTGTCCACCCTTATGTCTCCTCCAGCTGTGGGTCTAGATATGGTCAATCCAGGTTGCATCACAGCCCCTGAACGAATTTTGTAAGAATTTCTCTCTCTTTCACTGTCTTTGTTTCACGGGTTTTTAAAAGGAATTTATTTTTATAATGGGGTTTAGCTGCTTTTCACGGCTGTGTTTCTGCCGCTTTACAGCCACTTGACTCACTTCCAGAGAGATATCAATACATAGGTTTTAAGATTCTTACTAGTCAGATATATTCTTGTGCGGTGAATAGGGGGTGTTGAGTCCAGTTCACTGAGCAAGGAGTAGGTCTTTCTATTACATATGGGGTTTATGGAACGGTATCTGAGCTCATTTGAAACCCTTGTTTTATGCATCACCCCACCCCACCTTTCCCGTTAAGAAGCCATAATGTGTTTTCTAAACGTGTGACTCTGTTCTGTCTTGTAATTCAGTTCAAGTGTAGCGGTTTTTACATTCCCTCTATAAGTGATAGCTTATAATAAGTGTGTTTTTCTGTATGACTTATTTCACTTAGAATCGTCGTGGCTAAAGCCACTCATCATGCTGCTACTAGCCTTATGACATTGATTTCATGGCTGAGTGATATTCCATTGTACATAAGGACCACCACTTCTTTATCCATTTTTCTCTTTCCTGGGATATTTAAGGTGTCACGAAGTGGAGGTTCTTGTCAACAGAGCAGCCCCAAACTTTGGGGTGCCTGTGTCTTGCTGATTTTTAGTTTTCCCAATTTATACGCCCATGAGTGGAAGTGCCCTATGCGCTCTAAGCTGTGTTTTTTCGATGTTTCAGGACACACCGTACACTTCTCTAGAGTGGCTGTTGGCAATTTACATCCCGCCCATCAGCGTAGCAAGGCTCCCATTTCTCCATGGCCTGTCCTGCATTTCTGGTTTTGACACTTTTTTCCGCATGGCCCTTTTGACCGTTGGGAAGCGAGACTTCTTTGTAGCGCTGATTTGCCTTTCCAGGTTGCTTGGTTGGCCAAAAAGGGCGTATGCGTTTTTTCCTGAATATATTCAGGAAAAAACGCATACGCCCTTTTTGGCCAAGGGCATCATTGTCGACATTTTGCCGCTTTTCATGTGCTTTAAAGGCGATTCGAATCGACCTCCTGAAATCTGTTTCCTGCAATTCTGCCTTGCTTTCAGATCCTCTTCGTTGCCTTCCCTCAATATATTTGTGGACGAGAGTTATCATTTATAACTCTGCAGGTTTGTGAATTGCAGTGCCCCTGAGCTCCATTTTTCAACTCCCTTTTTTGGGAGCTGGCCACAAAAGCGCAGGATTGCCTCAGGCCCTATTCTGCTTCCGGGCGGCAGGCTGAGCCTGTGGTTAATTCTTCTTCCTGATGGGAAAATAGAGTGACCTGTGCCTGTCCCAACACCTAGAGCTAGTCTCTCATTGGCTCCCCCTCTTCCCGTTCATCCTCAGGACATATTGCAAGCTTTACGGAACGGGAGGTTAAAGGTGCTGATTCTCCAAGGAGGGAGATTGCTAGTAAGGAGGCTGGAATGGCGAACCCGAGCACAAGGAGATGAGAAATGAGGTGCGTTTTAGAAACCTTTCCCGATCACACGGTGTACCACCTTCTGGGTTTCTCATGCATGTTTTCGAGGTAGGAAGATGCCCTTGAACCTGCAGATTTGGGACCCATGGGATGGGTAACAGGCAGTATTACTTTAAAGGCTCTGCGTTTGCTCCCCCAACCTCACCAAACCTCTCAGCCGCGAGAGTGTCCACCCTTATGTCTCCTCCAGCTGTGGGTCTAGATATGGTCAATCCAGGTTGCATCACAGCCCCTGAACGAATTTTGTAAGAATTTCTCTCTCTTTCACTGTCTTTGTTTCACGGGTTTTTAAAAGGAATTTATTTTTATAATGGGGTTTAGCTGCTTTTCACGGCTGTGTTTCTGCCGCTTTACAGCCACTTGACTCACTTCCAGAGAGATATCAATACATAGGTTTTAAGATTCTTACTAGTCAGATATATTCTTGTGCGGTGAATAGGGGGTGTTGAGTCCAGTTCACTGAGCAAGGAGTAGGTCTTTCTATTACATATTGGGTTTATGGAACGGTATCTGAGCTCATTTGAAACCCTTGTTTTATGCATCACCCCACCCCACCTTTCCCGTTAAGCAGCCATAGTGTGTTTTGTAAATTTGTGACTCTGTTCTGTTTTGTAAACCTGTGACTCTGTTCTGTTTTGTAATTCAGTTCAAGTGTAGCGGTTTTTACATTCCCTCTATAAGTGATAGCTTATGATAAGTGTCTTTTTCTGTGTGACTTATTTCACTTAGAATCACCGTAGCTAAAGCCACTCATCATGCTGCTACTAGCCTTATGACATTGATTTCATGGCTGAGTGATATTCCATTGTACATAAGGACCACCACTTCTTTATCCATTTTTCTCTTTCCTGGGATATTTAAGGTGTCACGAAGTGGATGTTCTTGTCAACAGAGCAGCCCTAAACTTTGTGGTGCTTCTGTCTTGCTGATTTTTAGTTTTCCCAATTTATACGCCATAGGAAGTGGCCTATGCGCTCTAAGCTGTGTTTTTTCGATGTTTCAGGACACACCGTACACTTCTCCAGAGTGGCTGTTGGCAATTTACATCCCGCCCATCAGCGTAGCAAGGCTCCCATTTCTCCATGGCCTGTTCTGCATTTCTGGTTTTGACACTTTTTTCCGCATGGCCCTTTTGACCGATGGGAAGCGAGACTTCTTTGTAGCGCTGATTTGCCTTTCCAGGTTGCTTGGTTGGCCAAAAAGGGCGTATGCGTTTTTTCCTGAATATATTCAGGAAAAAACGCATACGCCCTTTTTGGCCAAGGGCATCATTGTCGACGTTTTGCCGCTTTTCATGTGCTTTAAAGGCGATTCGAATCGACCTCCTGAAATCTGTTTCCTGCAATTCTGCCTTGCTTTCAGATCCTCTTCGTTGCCTTCCCTCAATATATTTGTGGACGAGAGTTATCATTTATAACTCTGCAGGTTTGTGAATTGCAGTGCCCCTGAGCTCCATTTTTCAACTCGCTTTTTTGGGAGCTGGCCGCAAAAGCGCAGGATTGCCTCAGGCCCTATTCTGCTTCTGGGCGGCAGGCTGAGCCTGTGGTTAATTCTTCTTCCTGATGGGAAAATAGAGTGACCTGTGCCTGTCCCAACACCCAGAGCTAGTCTCTCATTGGCTCCCCCTCTTCCCGTTCATCCTCAGGACAAATTGCAAGCTGTACGGAACGGGAGGTTAAAGGTGCTGATTCTCCAAGGAGGGAGATTGCTAGTAAAGCGGCTGGAATGGCGAACCCGAGCACAAGGAGATGAGAAATGAGGTGCGTTTTAGAAACCTTTCCCGATCACACGGTGTACCACCTTCTGGGTTCCTCATGCATGTTTTTGAGGTAGGAAGATGCCGTTGAACCTGGAGATTTGTGACCCATGGGATGGGTAACAGGCAGTATTACTTTAAAGGCTCTGCGTTTGCTCCCCCAACCTCACCAAACCTCTCAGCCCCGAGAGTGTCCACCCTTATGTCTCATCCAGCTGTGGGTCTAGATATGGTCAATCCAGGTTGCATAACAGCCCCTGAACGAATTTTGTAAGAATTTCTCTCTCTTTCACTGTCTTTGTTTCACGGGTTTTTAAAAGTAATTTATTTTTATAATGGGGTTTAGCCCCTTTTCACGGCTGTGTTTCTGCCGCTTTACACCCACTTGACTCACTTCCAGAGAGATATCAATACATAGGTTTTAAGATTCTTACTAGTCAGATATATTCTTGTGCGGTGAATAGGGTGTGTTGAGTCCAGTTCACTGAGCAAGGAGTAGGTCTTTCTATTACATATTGGGTTTATGGAACGGTATCTGAGCTCATTTGAAACCCTTGTTTTATGCATCACCCCACCCCACCTTTCCCGTTAAGCAGCCATAGTGTGTTTTGTAAACTTGTGACTCTGTTTTGTTTTGTAATTCAGTTCAAGTGTAGCGGTTTTTACATTCCCTCTATAAGTGATAGATTATGATAAGTGTCTTTTTCCGTGTGACTTATTCCACTTAGAATCGTCGTAGCTAAAGCCACTCATCATGCTGCTACTAGCCTTATGACATTGATTTCATGGCTGAGTGATATTCCATTGTACATAAGGACCACCACTTCTTTATCCATTTTTCTCTTTCCTGGGATATTTGAGGTGTCGTGAAGTGGAGGTTCTTGTCAACAGAGCAGCCCTAAACTTTGGGGTGCCTGTGTCTTGCTGATTTTTAGTTTTCCCAATTTATACGCCCATGAGTGGAAGTGCCCTATGTGCTCTAAGCTGTGTTTTTTCGATGTTTCAGGACACACCGTACACTTCTCCAGAGTGGCTGTTGGCAATTTACATCCCGCCCATCAGCGTAGCAAGGCTCCCATTTCTCCATGGCCTGTTCTGCATTTCTGGTTTTGACACTTTTTTCCGCATGGCCCTTTTGACCGATGGGAAGCGAGACTTCTTTGTAGCACTGATTTGCCTTTCCAGGTTGCTTGGTTGGCCAAAAAGGGCGTATGCGTTTTTTCCTGAATATATTCAGGAAAAAACGCATACGCCCTTTTTGGCCAAGGGCATCATTGTCGACGTTTTGCCGCTTTTCATGTGCTTTAAAGGCGATTCGAATCGACCTCCTGAAATCTGTTTCCTGCAATTCTGCCTTGCTTTCAAATCCTCTTCGTTGCCTTCCCTCAATATATTTGTGGACGAGAGTTATCATTTAAAACTCTGCAGGTTCGTGAATTGCAGTGCCCCTGAGCTCCATTTTTCAACTCGCTCTTTTGGGAGATGGCCGCAAAAGCGAGGATTTTCCTCAGGCCCTCTTCTGGTTCCGGGCGGCAGGCTGAGCCTGTGGTTAATTCTCCTTCATCATGGGAAAATAGAGTGACCTGTGCCTGTCCCACGACCTAGATCTAGTCTCTCATTGGTTGCCCCTCTTCCCGTTAATCCTCAGGACAAATTGCAACATGTACGGAACAGGAGGTTAAAGGTGCCGATTCTCCAAGGAGGGAGATTGCTAGTAAAGCGGCTGGAATGGCGAACCCGAGCACAAGGAGATGAGAAATGAGGTGCGTTTTAGAAACCTTTCCCGATCACACGGTGTACCACCTTCTGGGTTTCTCATGCATGTTTTCGATGTAGGAAGATGCCCTTGAACCTGGAGATTTGGGACCCATGGGATGGGTAACAGGCAGTATTACTTTAAAGGCTCTGCGTTTGCTCCCCCAACCTCACCAAACCTCTCAGCCCCGAGAGTGTCCACCCTTATGCCTCATCCAGCTGTGGGTCTAGATATGGTCAATCCAGGTTGCATCACATCCCTTGAACGAATTTTGTAACATTTTCTTTCAGTGTCTTTTTTTTGTCTTTTTTAAAATTTATTTTTATCATTTGGTAAAGGTGATTTTCAATGCTGTCTTTCTTGCTCCTGCACATCCACTTGTTTCACTTACAGAGAGACATTCGTAAATTCTTTTAACATTCTTACGCGTCGTATATATTCTTTTCTGGTGACTAGAATGTGCTGAGTCCACTTCTTGAGCTATAGAGTAGATTTTGTCGATTACCTATTTGGTCTTTGGAACGGTATCTGTGTTAATTTCAACCCTCTGGTTTAAATCTCACCCCACCCCACCTTTCCACTTTATCAGCCATAAGTGTGTTTTGTAAATGTGTGACCCTGTTTCTGTTTTGTAATTTAGTTCATGTGTAACCATTTTTATATTCCACCTATAAATAGTATCTTGTGCCATGTGTGTTTTTGTGTCTGACTTTTGTCACTTAGAATGATCTTATCTAAGTACACTCGAGTTGCTGCAACTGGCCTTATTTCATTGGTTTCATGGCTGAGTACTATTCCATTGTAAATAAGTACCATATTGTCTTTATCCATTTTTTCTTTCCAAGGACATTTATATTGTTTCCAAGTCGAGGATCCTGCAAAAGTGCTGCAGTAATAGTTAAAGTTCCTGTGTCCTATCGATTTATGGTTATCTCGAAATATATCCCCAGGAGTGGTAGTGCCGTATGCTCTGTAACTCTATTGTTTTTTAATTAAGTAAGTAAGTAATTTTTCCTGTGTTGGATCTTCGTTTTTTCATGTGGGGTTTCTCTAGTTGCAGGAAGTTGGGGCTACTCTTCTTTGAAGTGCGTGGGCTTCTCATTGCCGTGGCTTCTCTTCTTGCAAAGCACTGGCTTTAGGCACCAGGCTTCAGTAGTTGTGGCTCACAGGCTCTAGAGCACAGGCTCAGTAGTTGTCATGCATTGGCTTAGTTGCTCCGTGGCATGTGTTATCTTTCTGGACTAGGGCTCAACCCCGTGTCCTCTGCCTTGGCAGTTGGATACTTAACGTCTGCACCACCAGGAAGTCCCTGTAGCTCTATTTTTTAGAATTTTTAGGAAACATCATACCCTTCTCCAGCGTGGCTGTTAGCAATTGACATTCCCACCATCAGCGTAGCAGGGTTCCATTTTCTCCACATCCTCTCCTCCATTTGTTGTTTTTACACTTTGTGAGGTTGGCCATTCTGACTGGGGCGAAGTGCTACATCTTTGTCGTGTTGATTTGTGTTTCCTGCATATTTGCTTGGCCACAAAGTTCGTATGTGTTTCAACCTGTACACCCTTTTTGGCCAGCTGAATCACAGGCAATATTGAGCAGCTTTCATGTGCTTTAACGGCAAGTCCAATCTACCTCTTGCAATCCGGTTCCTGCAATTCTGCCTTGTTTTCAAGTTCTTTTCAGTTACTTACCCCAAGACATTTTTCTACGATAGTTGTCACTTACAGGTTTGCAGGCGTTGTGGATTGCAGTGCCCCTGAGCAAGTGTCTTCAACTTCTTTCTGGAACCGGCCACAAAGTGGCAGGATTGCTTCAAGCCCCATTCTGGTTACAGGGGCAGCCTGAGCCTTTGGGAAATTCCTCTTCCTGATTGGAAATTAGAGTGTCATGTGCTGTCCAAATACGTAGAGCTTATTTCTCATTCCTTCCCCCCTTTTCCCTTTCATCCTCCCGACAAATTCCAAGCCTTGAACGACCAGCTATTGAGTGTGCTGACTTCCCCAGGTGGGGAAACTTTAAGGAAAGAGGCTGGAGCAGGGAACCCTCCCCCAGGACATGTGGAGATAAGGTGACTTTTCCAAACTCTTCCTGCCCATATGGCCCCCCATCCTCTGGGGTTCTGTCTGGACATCCCGTGGTTTCCAGCAGTGCGGTGCTCTGGCGCCGCCCTGCAGGGAGCAGGCCTGCTACCCGCGCCTACAGCGCCGCCTGCTGGTCTCTTCGTCCTCCCATCAGGCACAGTCTTCACCTTCCCCGCTGCCTCGGATCCTCTGTCTCCTCACTCTCCTGTGATCAGTCCCTCCTCCCCACCGCCATCACCCCCCGCTCCACACCCCTCCTCCAGCCTCAGGGATGACCCAGGACTGGGCTCCCCGCCTGCCCACCCTTGGTCTGTGTCCTCAATCCACCTGTGCAGACAGGTGAGGGTTCCCTCCAGAGGCTCCCAAACGCTTCACCCCTACATCCTCACCGGGGTCGGCCCACATCCTGTCGGGATGTTCCACCCTCACCAAGCCCCCGACTACATGCCAAGGGCAGGCATCAGGCCTGCTGCGTGCACTGCTGTGCATCCTGCTGTATACACAGGCATGACCCTGCCCCAGGGGGCAGGAAAGGCAGCTCTACCTCGGGATATGGGGAAATGGACTGACCACAGGGCAGACGTCAGCTCTCGGCTCACCAGGCAAGGGCAGCCGGGTTCTCGCTCCTTGGACCCTTTCTCACCCAGCCGGACCATGACCCGGCTTTGTTCCCACCCACGTTGTCCCTCCATTGGCCTCGCTCTTGGGAGCAGAGCAGGACAGTGTGGTCTGTGGTTACAGGCTGAGACACACAGACACTGGCTGACCCACGTGCACCCATGCTGACCACACGGAACGGGCACTGCACCAGGGCCTGTGCGGTGTGGGTTCACCTGCCCACAGAGAGGCCGGGCCTCTGTTCTGGCTCCAGAGGTCACCTTGAGTCTGACGGGAGTGTCTGTGCTCCGTGGGCCTCGCTCCAGCCTGGTCTGTGCTGATGGCGTGATACACGGTGGGGCTTCCTGAGTCGCCCCCGGGGGCTGGAGGCCAATGTCAGGCACATAGTGGTCCCCACATTGACGTGACAGACCCCAATAAACCCTGCACTTCAGGACTCAGGTGGGCTTCCCTGGGCTGCCACAGCCAAGGAAGCTGGACCCTGCTCATCCCCCCATCCTTGCTGATTTTAACTTGCATCCTTCAGCATAATAAACCCTGAGTATAACATCCTCAGGGAATTCTGGGAGCCTCCAAGAAAAAAGAAGCCGGGGAGGGGGTCTCTGGGTCCCCGACTCTGCAGGTGGGGTCAGAAGTCGGTGGGGAGGATCTTGGGGCCCTGGAATCTGAAGGGCCCCTCTACCAAGGGAGGGGTAGGAGACCCCGGGTGGAAGTTAAGCTGAGTCCAAGGCCCTCCTGGGTAGGAGGCATCCTAGCCCCGGGGATCCTGAAGAGGCCGGCTCCCTCCTCCCCTCAGCCCCCAGGCCTGGTCCCTGCTCTTGAGAAATTCCCTAGGGTGGGGTCCTGGTGCTGGAGGTGCCCCGATGCTGTGGCCTCCTGAACCTCCAGTGAGGATAATGGGAGTGGGGGAAGACTTGTTCACAGAAAGGGAGCTTCTGCCGGAACAAAGCCTTGGTCTGCTGCCCCCGACCCCAGGTGCACTGGGGCAGGAACGTGAGAGCGAGGCTCCGTCCCCTCCCAAGACACACAGGACACATGGGCGCTGGTCACTGGACTCCCACACAATATTAAAATCTCCCACGCAGGCCTGTTGGGTGAGAGACACTATTTAAAGACTATTAATGGGGTCAGGGGGCCCAGGGGGTGAGGCTGATGTGGGGAGAGTTGGAAAATCACCCAAGGACACGCTCTCCCTGCAGCGATCCCCCAGGTGAGCCCAGGTAGAGGTGGACCCCTCAAGTCAGAGCCCACATCCTGGGTCTTTGGGGGACAAATAGCCAAGCAACCCCAGTCCTTGCCTTCACCTGCTGCAGTTAGGGCCTGCCCTGTCTTCTTCATGGTCGAATTCTCACCCCTCCCAGAAGCCCTCTTGGGGGTTAATGTGATGGGGGTGTCCATGGCAGGACTGGAGGGTCTGTGGTGGGCTGGAGGTCACGTGGCAGGCAGGAGGGCTCCCACCCATCCTGCCGGTCCCCACCTCCTGGTCATAGGCCCGCACAGAGTCCACCAGGCTGTGGATGTGGTAGAATGTGCCGGGGACTGGCCCAGCCCATGCAGGTGTCTGACCACCGAGCGGTCAGTGTGGAGTGTTCACAGGGAGCCCTGGCCGTGTTCGCACTCTCCCGGGAAGGACACATCAGCGTGGTCCCTGGAATGACCGGGAGGTCAACCACAGCGCGCCCCATCCAACCTCACTGTTACCACAAGAAACAAGAGGCAACTCCGTGCAGAAAGACAGAACATCACCAGCCTGATGCTGTCCTGAGGAAGGTCGGCTGGCATCTGGGAACTGGGTGCTATAGTGGGTTGAATGGGGGTCCCCCAGAACTTATGTCCACGTCATGCCCCCCAGAATCTGAGAATGGAACCTCATTTGGAAGCAAGGTCTTTTCAGGTATAATTAGTTACGGATCTGAAGATGAGGTCATCCTGGATCAGGGTGGCCCTAAATCAGGGACAGTGTCCTTCTAAGGGACAAGCGGAGAGACACAGACACACAGGAGACACCATGTGAAGACGGAGGTAGAGATGGGATGGATGCGGCCACAAGCCCAGGGATGTCTGGAGCCCCCAGAAGCTGGAAGAGGCAGGCAGGACCCTCCCCTGGAGCCTCCAGAGGGAGCACGGCCCTGGGACACCTTGACCTCAGACGTCTGGCCTCCAGGACTGAGAGAGGACAGGTTTCTGTTGCTCTGAGCCTCCGTTTGTGGTCATTTGTCACAGCTGCCCTGGGAAGCTAATGCAGCTGGTGAGCAGCTCCCTGCCCTGATCTAAACCCTCCCGCCTCCCGTTAGGGGCAGCCCCCTGCGCCCGTGCTGTTTGCACAAACCATTTGGTTCATGCTGAGCCCTGGCTCCCCTTCTGGGCACTGGCATTTTGGAGGGTGAGGGCAGACAACACCACGTGACCAGCCCCGAGCCGGGTTCCAAGCCTCTAGTGAGCTTCCCTGGGGGGATGGGGGTGCGGGTAACTGTCATGGTTCTGGCCTTCGTCGCTGGGGGAAGAGACACCCTAGAGACCCTCGAGGGAAGGAGGGGGCATGAAGGGTCATGAGGTGACCAGAGCAGGGGCCCTCCCTCCCGTGCATCCCTACTGCGTGCTGTGACCCATCTCAGCTGTGAGCACACAAGCCACAAGCATGTGCTGGGTCCTGTGAGCCTCCCAGCCAGTCCCTGAAGGTGAGGGCGGCCCTGCAGACCCCAGCCCTTTCCTCCACGTCTAGTAGGTGGAAGACCCACTTCTCCTTGCCATTCCAGAAGCGGTTCTGGGGCTGTCCTGGGAGGGCTTCTGGGGTTATGCGGGCTGAGCCCCTGTTGCTAAGTCCCCACTTCCCCACAAGAACGTCCAGAGCAAGCTGTTTGCCCTGTTGCCTGAATGCCCCCCACCAGTTTTCTCAGGAAAGAATCAGGGGGTTCTGTAGCAGCGTCTGCAGGCAGCTCTGCATCTGGGCCCACGTTCACATCTTCTGTGTAAACACCGAGAACATTCCCTGACACGTGCCCCAGCTGACCACCTCCACATGCCGACCACAGGCCCCAGTGCGGGCGTCAGAATGACCGCCCGTCTCAGCCTCCTCCTCTTGTTGTCAGAGCTGCTCCAGGCCCTGCTCAGAACCCGTGGACCCACCTTTCACAGGGCTGTCCTCCACTCCCCAACTTCAGCAGGAGTTCACCTAAGTATTTAAGTTAAGGGGTCCAGAGATAAGAAAGGAAACTACAAACAAACAGATGGAACCAGCTGGGACCAAGATGGCAACGAATGTGACCTCCAACAGACCCTGAGTCTCCTCACAGGTTGAATTGACTATATCAGCATATTAAGTGACACGCCTACCGGTGGCCATGACTGGACATGAAGGACCAAAACTGGGTGAAAGGAGGTGGTACCCCACTCGCTTGGGAAAAGCCCTGCCCCTTCCCCGGAAGGCCTCTTCATCCCCAACAGTAGCCGCACTCCTCCTCCCTTTGTCTTTACTCTTTCAGATTAAACCAGTCTCTCCAGGAGGCTGAGAAGTTGGTCTGTGAACTTAGTTCCCGCTTCTCCATTCTTTGGCCACTGAACAGAGTCTGTGCTGTGGTGGTCTCAGCTTTGGTTTTGTTATTTGCCTACTTGAACCCACATGGGAAAAGGAGACCTTCCCCACTGAGGCAGAGCGCCTCGCCAGGCTCGGACCCGAGCAGGGTCCATGTGACTTCACTTGGTAACAGTCTGTAAGGGGACGGTGGTCTCTGCCCGGGGGTGGGGGGAGGGGACACCTAGAGCCACAGCACCGGCTCCGTGGACGGCACGGTCCCTCGTGGGCCTGGACCGTGTGCTCTCGTCCCCCCATGCCTGACACCCCCTGACAGTCATGACGCGGTGACACTGGCTGCTGGGCCTCCAGTCAGGAGGGACCAGAGGCTGAACCTGGTGCCAGATCAGACGTGCCTTTTCACGGGCAGGGGACATAGGAGATATTAGGACTTTGTGCCTAGAAAACAAACCAAGCGGCTAGAAGGTGATCTGAGCTGTGGACGTGAAACCCACGTGTGAGGTGAGAGCTCCCACTGGACACTGGCTCGGAAACTTCCGCACAGGGGATGACCAAACCAGTGCTTCCCGCCCGACCCCTCCAGGCCTCCCTGGTGGGCACGGCTGGACCTGCTCTCATCAGGCTCCCCGACCCGGAACCTGAAGGTCTGATGCTGGCAGGGCGTGGGGACGCGAGTGGTCACCCCACCAACGCTGCTCGGCTCCTCCTCCCCAGTGACCAGGGGAGGGAAGCCCCGTGGAGTCTGAGGCCCGGCACAGGCAAAGCTTGTTGCACCCCCTCCTCGGGACCCCCGGCCCCGCCCTGCTTCCTCAGCCCACCGTCTGCCCCTCCCAGTGCCCACGTCACACCGACCCACATTCCTGGTGTGGACGTCCATGTACACAAGCTGCTCCGTGTTCTCTTCCCACATGGGACACCCCCATCCCTGCTTCTCCCTAATGACGGCCTGGACCTCGAATGTTCTGGGCAGGAAGAGGGCCGAGGAGGAGGCCGGCCTGTCCCGTCTGCCTCCTGGGGGTCCAGACACAGGGCTCAGGGGCTGCTGGGCCTTGAGGTCTGGACGCTTCCAGGTGTGGGATGAAACTGCCACTGCCCGCTGGAGCTGCTCCTTCCGAGATTCAGGAAACCGGGGGACCCACCGAACGGAGCCCATCCCCAGGCTCTGCTGCAAGTCTGCTCGGATTTGCTCTCCTGATCCTGAAGACAGACCTGCGGGAAACAGGACCTGCGATTCCCATACGGACGGTGTTCTGTAGAATTTCCACTAGACCCCTTTCTACCCTGTTCTGAGCAAATTACTAGTCAGTCCACGCTACCATCACCCCACGAGCAGACCAGGAAGCTGAGGCTCCGAGAGGCCAAGTAATCCAGCCGGAAGCAAGCTGTGGGACCACAGAGTGGGGTCTGCACCCGCCGCCCGCCCAGGGGGACTGCCCACTCCCCACAGCTTCCACACCTGTTCCCTTCGCCCCCCTCCCAGGACCAGCTCACAGAGCCTCCTCTTGGGGGGATTCACTTACCTTCTTCTAACAGGATCCGTCTCACTATCCTATTCTGGGATCATCCGGAAAGCTCGTCACTCTGACGCAGGTTCAGCCTCACGTCACCACGGCAGCTTTCCTGGATGACACTCACCACCTGCACGTCTCCCCAGCTCAGACCCAGAAAAGCCCCCTCGGCCCCGAGCCCCATGGCTCTGCCTGGGCTCCCACCCCCTCCTGCCTGGTCCGTCCCTCTCATGTCCCCTGCAGGGTCACCAGGAGCTCCCACCTGCCCCAGGCAGGCTGTCTGCTCTGTCCTGGGGAGACCTCCATGGTGTCAGGTGGAAGACACAAGAGGTACCCGTGGGGCCTCCCTCATGCAGCACAGTGGCCAGTACCCGCCTACTCACCTCATCACTCTAGATGGACAGGGGTTCAGGGGGTCAGTGGCATCTCCCTGTTCTCATTTCATCCCAGCACCGCCCACAGGGAAGTTGCTAAGCAACTCTGTGCCAGCTGCACAGAGAGGACGCTTATACACACGCCCCCCTCCCAGCACCTGGGGCTCTCATGGTCAGGCCCCTCCCAGGATATGGAGCTCACCTGAGCAGGTACCCAACAGCCCACGGGGCTCTCATGGTCAGGCCCCTCCCAGGATATGGAGCTCACCTGAGCAGGTACCCAGCAGCCCACGGGGCTCTCATGGTCAGGCCCCTCCCAGGATATGGAGCTCACCTGGGCAGGTACCCAGCAGCCCACGGGGCTCTCATGGTCAGGCCCCTCCCAGGATATGGAGCTCACCTGGGCAGGTACCCAGCAGCCCACGAGACTCTCGTGGTCAGGCCCCTCCCAGGATATGGAGCTCACCTGAGCAGGTACCCAGCAGCCCATGGGGCTCTCATGGTCAGGCCCCTTCCAGGATATGGAGCTCACCTGAGCAGGTACCCAGCAGCCCACGGGGCTCTTGTAGTCAGGCCCCTCCCAGGATATGGAGCTCACCTGAGCAGGTACCCAGCAGCCCACGGGGCTCTTGTAGTCAGGCCCCTCCCAGGATATGGAGCTCACCTGAGCAGGTACCCAGCAGCCCACGGGGCTCTCATGGTCAGGCCCCTCCCAGGATATGGAGCTCACCTGAGCAAGTACCCAGCAGCCCACGGGGCTCTCATGGTCAGGCCCCTCCCAGGATATGGAGCTCACCTGGGCAGGTACCCAGCAGCCCACGGGGCTCTCATGGTCAGGCCTCTCCCAGGATATGGAGCTCACCTGAGCAGGTACCCAGCAGCCCACGAGACTCTCGTGGTCAGGCCCCTCCCAGGATATGGAGCTCACCTGGGCAGGTACCCAGCAGCCCACGGGGCTCTCATGGTCAGGCCCCTCCCAGGATATGGAGCTCACCTGAGCAGGTACCCAGCAGCCCATGGGGCTCTCATGGTCAGGCCCCTTCCAGGATATGGAGCTCACCTGAGCAGGTACCCAGCAGCCCACGGGGCTCTTGTAGTCAGGCCCCTCCCAGGATATGGAGCTCACCTGAGCAGGTACCCAGCAGCCCACGGGGCTCTCATGGTCAGGCCCCTCCCAGGATATGGAGCTCACCTGAGCAGGTACCCAGCAGCCCACGAGACTCTCGTGGTCAGGCCCCTTCCAGGATATGGAGCTCACCTGAGCAGGTACCCAGCAGCCCACGGGGCTCTCATGGTCAGGCCCCTCCCAGGATATGGAGCTCACCTGAGCAGGTACCCAGCAGCCCACGGGGCTCTCATGGTCAGGCCCCTCCCAGGATATGGAGCTCACCTGGGCAGGTACCCAGCAGCCCACGGGGCTCTCATGGTCAGGCCTCTCCCAGGATATGGAGCTCACCTGAGCAGGTACCCAGCAGCCCACGAGACTCTCGTGGTCAGGCCCCTCCCAGGATATGGAGCTCACCTGGGCAGGTACCCAGCAGCCCACGGGGCTCTCATGGTCAGGCCCCTCCCAGGATATGGAGCTCACCTGAGCAGGTACCCAGCAGCCCACGAGACTCTCGTGGTCAGGCCCCTCCCAGGATATGGAGCTCACCTGAGCAGGTACCCAGCAGCCCACGGGGCTCTTGTAGTCAGGCCCCTCCCAGGATATGGAGCTCACCTGGGCAGGTACCCAGCAGCCCACAGGGCTCTCGTGGTCAGGCCCCTCCCTGGATATGGAGCTCCCCTGGGCAGGTACCCCGGCAGGGCTGGGCACACAGGAACTGTGCACGTGGCCCTCATTGCAGAGCACCCCCAGCTCACCTGTCGCTCAGAGCTGACACAGAGAACCTCAGAGCAGGACCTGAACTAACAAACAGCAGCTCCGACAGGTCTGTGACCCTGGGCTTCACTCTGTGCGGCCTCCCTCTGCCTGGTCTTCCAGGGGCTTCCACTGCAGCTGGGGCACCAGGCCTCTGTCTCCACCCCCCACCCCTCCTCTCCCTGACTCCTGGGTTCCTCTCATTAGCAGAGGGTCTTCTTGAAGTTGTCTCCCACTCATGGACCAGATAAAATGATTAGAAAACAAGCCAGGGCTGCCGCCCCTTGTCTATCCTGACTCTCGGGACCCTACATCTGTTCCTTGGATCTGGCCGGTGCAGCAAGACCCATTTTCTGCAACTCTGAGCCTCTGAGGGGCGAGGATTGGCTGACCTTGGCAGCCTGACCCGGCCGGCCAGCCCTCCCCAGGTGTGCCTGTGTTGAGGTCAATATAAACACCCCTCCAGGCAGCAAAAGCCCCTGCAGCTGTGCCTGACGCCATATTCTCTGCCCCGTCAGCAGTCTCGGGGCTGGGCTGGTGGGAGGGAGTAGGGCCCACGGCTCTATGAGTGGCCCGGTGTGACTGGGGCTCTGCTGGACTTTCTGCAGGAGTTGCCGCGCTGCCACCTGCTAAAGAAGAGGATGTGTCACCCATACCTGCTGCTGGAATTTCTCCCCTGGCAGAGGTGAGGAAGGAAAAGAGCAGTGGGGGCCGGGACAGAAGGGGTACCTCAGGCAGGGAGATGGAACGCTTCCAGAAGAGTGCCCGGGGCCAGGACCATCCTGGCTGGCCTGCAGGCACCAAGTCGGCCTGCGTGTTGTCGCTGGTGTGACTCCAAGCCCCTTCCTCTAGGCTTTCAAGTCCTTGCACACATTCCGGTGTTTTACCTGGGAAGGGTGGGAAAAGTTCAGCAGCAGCTGGCCTGGGGCTCAGCTCACATTTACTCACAAACGCCTCTTCATGGTCCCCCAGCTTTGCAATGAGGACGCTTCTTGTGTGGGGGCTGCTGGCTGCATGGGAGACAGTTCCCCAGCTGTGACCAACTTCAGAATTGTTTACCACTGGAGCAAGTGCCCTGATAGGGTTTTCGTCGGTGTAACTAGTGGGTTCTTAATTAGCAATGTGAACGGTGATATCAGAGGTCCTGAATCAGGATGGAAATACTTATTTTACACATGTACAGGCGTAAAAACCTGGGGAGGCCGTGTGCAGCTGGCACCCTTAGGGATGGGCTTCCAACTGACCCCTCAGCGTTCTGGTGTCCAGCCACTGCTTTAGGATTTCTGGGTCCCAATGCTGACTCTCAGGGCTCTGCGATCCAGCCTTTGTTGGCCTTTGAGACCCGCACTTCCAGGATCCTACAGAGCAGGGTCTGTGTGACTGTTCTGTGGCTTCTGTAACAAATGACCACAAGCTGGGTGGTTTAAAACAACAGGAATTCATCCTCCCCCAGTCGTGGAGACCAGACATCTGAGATCAGGGTGTTGCAGGACGGAAGTCTCTCCAAAGGCTCCAGGATAGGGTTCTTCCTGCCTTTTCCAGCTTCCGAGGGCTCCAGGCGTCCCCAGGCTCGTGGCTGCATCCCTCCCGTCTCTGCCTCTGTCTTCACGTGGCTTCTCCTCTGTGTCTGTGCCTCTCCTCTTTTGTCTCTCATAAGGACTCTCTCAGTTGGATTGAGGGCCACCCTAACCCAAGATGACTTCACCTTGAGATCCTTAACTACATATACAAAGACCCTTTTCCCAGATATGGTCCTGTTCACGTGTTCTCGGGGGACACATCTTTTGGGGCCAGCATTCAACCCATTACCTGTGTATAAAATAACCCTCATTTTAGGAGATTACCAAGGTCCCGTATAGACTGGCACAGACAGCAGCCATGTGGGTGGGGGTCTGGGGAGAATGAGGACCCTGGAATCACCTGGAAGGGATGAAATCCTGGCTGCATTAGGTGAGCTCTTCCACCACGGGGCCCGTGGAAACAGCCGCTCCACTCTGTCCGTGGAAAGGGACCCAGTGCCGAGTCCAGAAGTGGTTACCTTGCAAAGCTGGCTCTTTTGGGATTTCATCATCAGTAGCATCATGTAACCAGTAACTACGGGCTTGGAGGAGTCACTCTCTGGCACATGATGACAGCACTAGTCACTTTAGGCTCATCAAGCCTAGAATAGGAAAGTTTGAAGGAGAAGAGTTTGGGAGATTGCGAAGCTTGGTTGTCAAGGAAACTGAGCAGGTTTGTCAAGGAAACTTCTCCCTTAAACTGAAGGCAGGGCTGGGAGAGCTGAACTCCAGAGGTCTTGTAAAGGGGCTGCTCTGAAGCACCATCACCTGAGAGGTGGTCTCAGCGTGAGCTGGGGTTTGAGAAAAGTGTGATGAGATTAAGCCTGACTTTCTGTGACAGCTGGGGAGGGGTTTGTAAAGCACCTTGGCTTTTAAGGCACAAGTTTGTTGCTGGACAAAGTGTCTCCCAAAACTGGGCTGAAGCTCAAGCTGTCTCTTTCCCCTTCTTGTGAGAGTCCAGGGCAGGTGGGTGTCAGGTCCCAGGCTCTGTCCCCCTTGTTTCTCCTCCCTGCTTCCAGGTGAGGGCTCCAACCAGCAGGGTGGGGTGACCAGATGGGCATCATGCCCTCCGTCCTAGGATGCAGGCTGGCCAAGCCCTCACCACCTCCACCCCTTCCCCTTGGTAACACGAGACACTACACCCTAGCTGTAAGGGGTGGGAAGGCTGGGAGGTGCAGGGTAGCTGTGAACAGGAAAAAGGGAAATGGGTCCTGATGGGTAGCTGCGCGGCCCTGCTGTGAGGGTCGCCCAGATGCTAGCGCACAGACTCTGGGTCCTGTGAAGGTTCGATGCTTTGTGGTTCTGGAAATCCTATAGGAGATGGTCCACAGTAGGTGAAGCTAATGCTCTCAGTGGAGGTGGTGAAGCTAAAGATCTGCAGTTCAGACCGAAGGTGTCAATGTACATACAGGACAAAACCATCTCGTGTGAATGGACTTCAGGCACGTTTAACATGAATGAAGTCATGTTAATGCCTAGCACCTTCCATCTTGTGCCTCTCCTCAGGGACCCCCTCCTCAGTTCCTGAGGATCCTGTAACTCCCGTACAGGGGGATGGAGAGTGGGCTCTGTCCAGTCTGAGCCCTGAGTTACCCTGCGTGTGAGTCTGCTCAGGACCTCTGTAACAAATACCACAGACTGTGCAGCTTGAATAACAGACCTATCTCCCAGTCCTGGATGCTGTCTGAGATCAAGGTGTATGCAGGCTGGTTTCTCCTGAGGCCTCTCTACTTGGTACTTAGACAGCCATCTTCTCCCCAGGTCCTCACGTGGTCTCCCCCTGTGCCTATCTGTGTCCTAATCTCTTCTTGTAGGACACCAATCCTATTGGATTAAGATCCACCCTAGTGACCTCATTTTAACCTTGATCGCCTCTTTAAAAATCCCATCTCCAAATACAGCCACATCCTGGGGTCCTGGGGGTTAGGGATTCAGCATGTGAATCTGGGGGGCATGGCTGAGCCTGTCCCATCCTCCTTAGGAGCCAAGTGTGCCTCGGTCCTTCCTTCCCTCAAGTCACACGAGGTGATGTAGTGGCTCAGGGAGAGGCCACTCGTGCAGAGTCTGTGTCCCAGCTGGGGAGCCCTTCTCGGCTCTCTCTGATCAGGCCGTGGCCGTGCCAGTCCCCTCCTGAGGTGAGCGGTTCTGGGGTTTCCTGCCGTGTCTCCTGGCCGGCTGAGGTGCTCATTGTCAGGGAACCCAGGAGCCAGCAGCCTCGTGGGGGTGCCGGGGACTCTCAGGGCCTTGGCAGATGTCTCTCCCAGCAGATACCCTAGCGAAAGTGGGGAAACATTTGGGGGATTACAGGTGGGGGAGAGTCACAGTCTCGTTTATGCTTCAGAAAGACCACGTTGGGGTGGGATGTGAGGTGCACCGTGTGGGCAGGGAGCTTTGTCAGGGCCTGATGGAGGAACCAGGCACAGGATCGGGCTTGGGCCAGGGCTGTGGGCGTAGAGGTGAATTAGTGTGGGAACTGGCCACAGACTGCTGTCGAAATCTCGGCTTCCCTGTGCACCGAGGCCAAACAGAAATACGGAGACAGGGATTTTGGAGGAAGAGAGAGATGACTTTATTCTTCTGCCAGACAACAGGGAAGACACAGCCGGCTAGCGCCTCAAGAACTGGGCACCCCTCCTTGAGAATCAGGGAAGATTTTATACGTGGGGCTCTCGCGGTCCGGGGTATAGGATGAGGATCGAAGTAGTGAAGGTCTTGCATTCCTCCTTTCCTTTGCATTATTTCAAAACAGTCATAGTTGGCATCAGGCTGCCCGGTAATTGGGGTCTGGCAGTCTGGTAATTGCATCCGTTTGCTTCTGGTTTATCGACCGGTGACCTTGTTTCTGAAATGCAAAAACTATAGGGGGTGACTTGTTATGAAGGGCGTATAGAATGTAAGTGCTGGACATAATAAGGTTAGGGAGTGAGAGGCAGGGGATGTAACTCACACAGAGTTAGGGGTAATGGGTGCCAGAGGTAAATTACATAGTGTCAGGGAGTGAGATTAGCTTTGTAAAGTACACATCTAGTTACTACAAATTAGTGACAAAGTAAAACAAGGAGTGATGAACTCTTTCAGGCCAGGTTATGTTTCTTCTCTAGCCTGTTCGCTGTTCCCTTTGTTTTCCTTGTTCTCAGGGGAGGGAAAACTTCATTTCTATTTTTGCTGCAGCAAGACTCTGGAGGAGCAGATGACAGTCAGTGGGACACAAGGAGAGTGGGAGCCTGGGAGACCCCAGTGTTACCGAACGAAACTTGGGGCCGCTTGCCCGAGTGCAGTAAAGCCAGTCTACTGACACCGGGTGTGGTGAAGGGAAGTGCAGCTTTAATTGTAAGAGTGCCAATACAAGGAGGCCAGGTGGCCTGTGCTCTAAAACCCCAAACTCCCTGAAGGATTTCAGCAAAGGAATTTTAAAGGCCAAGTGAAGGAGGGGGGTCGCAGGGTATGCGATCAGCTGGTGCACAATTCTCCGGTTGATGGTGAGGTAACAGGTGGTTAACATTATAAATTCTTAGGCACCAGAAGTTCCGGGGCTACCTGTTCAAGATCATCAGGTAGTTAATTTCTTCCGTTTGGTGGTGGTTTCAGCATCTGTAAAACAACTCAGGAAGCGTGCATCAGATACTGTTATCCAGGTACTTCAGAGAGGAGCTACAGCAGAGGATGTCGGGGAGGGGTCTGTACTGGGAAGGCCCCGTAGGGTCCTGCTCGGTTACACCCGGTGCCTGGGCTCGGCAACCTGGGAAGGTGGGGCTGCTCCTGGGTGTGGGGAGCTGCAGGATCCCAGTCCTCTGAGGGACCTGTTAGCCCCCAAGGTGAGATGGGGGTGCAGTGACTGGACAGAGGAGTCTGGCCTGCGAGAGGGGTCGAGGCTGGAAATGTCATGGGCATCATCGCAGGGAGGGAGAGGAAAGGCCAAAGGGGGCAGGTAGGTCACAGCAGACTATGTGCAGGTGACTGCCGTCCAGTTGGAAGCAACTCAGAGCCAGAAAGGAGTGGCCGTCAGGGGCTCAGCTCCATTCTCTTGTTCCTTTGTAAAACCACTGTGTCAGAGTTTGAGACACTGCCAGTAGATGTCTGGGCCCAGTGCTGCCATGGCTTCATCAAAGGGGCCCAGGGGGAACACAGAACCACTGCAGGCCCCGCCCATGTCCTCAGTGGGAATGAATCCCATCGGGGCTCCTGGGCTCACAGACTTGAGGGAACCTCTGTCCTCAGGACTGGTCTTCCTCCTTCCTCTCACCTGCTGGTCAGAGGCCCAGGCACCCCCAACCTGGCTCCACCCCCAGGGCCTGGATTCTGGGACAGCTTAGGCGTAAGCAAGACCCTCATGCTCCTTTATCTGCCTGGGGATGGGAATGTCTTAACGCTGCAATTGACTGATGATGGAGGGCTGAGTGTTTCCAGCAGGTATGGGTGGAAAGATGGGGCGTGAAGTTCCTGTGTCTGCAGGGTCTTCCCAGCGTGAAGATCTGTGTGTTTCCCCGGCCAGTCAACATCCGCCCAGGAAGCCCAGATCCAGCATTACGAGGGCAGAGGCTCTCCCCTTGCTTATCTGTAACTTCCCACTCCCACAGCAAGGAGGCTGACTCCCACCATCTGCCGTTTATGTATGCATTGCTCCTTTCCAGGTTACACGTGCAGAGGTTTCAGAATTGTTAGCTACTACACCCTGGAAAGAACTTCGTAAAATAAAGCCCACTGTTTATATAGGGTCCATTTTGCCTTTAATCTACAGATTCCATTCATTTCCAAAGGTAACTTAGGTCAGCACCTTTGATCCCATCCCCTACGGTGAGTTGTTTCCATATATTTCTAATACAGTTAGACTCTGTCACATAATGTATTCCATCCTGCAACACTCCTACATCCTAAATAACTAAATTTGAATAGATTATGATTGGCCCCTTGGGCTACACACATCTGTGGGCTTAGACAAATGCATAGTGACAGGTATCCATCCTAGAGTGTCACATGGAACACTTCAAACCCCCACCCCATGATCTGCTTATCATCTGTGTAGCTTTGCCTTTCCCAGAATATCACCAATGGGGTCATACTGTGTGCAGCCTCCTCAGCCTGGATGCTTTCACGTAGCAGTATATACTGAGGATTTATCCATGTCTTTCCATAGGCTGATGGTGCATTCCTTTCTGCTGAGTAGTATTCCACTGCATGTGTATGGGCGGAAAAACAATTTTCCCTCTACTTTTCTAGGTTCTTGGTTGAGGCCCCCCTGCCCCTGAAATAAAAGACAGGTTACCAGGAGAAAAGCAGAAGTTTAATTACATGTATACCTTCTGAATACAGGGGGGATAACAAGGAAAACTGAGTCACTCCCTGAAATGACCAAAACCATCCCCTTAAATACCTCTTCAGCTAAAAACAGAAGAAATATGCTGGGGAAGGGGGGAAGACCACTTATGGCAGGTTATCATGCAAAGCACAGTAAACAAGGGTATGATTGTTTGCACATTTAAGTCAGGACTTCTCCATTGAAAAGAGTTACTTAAGATTTAATTATCCTTCCATTTTTGGTGCAAAGAGGGACATACCCTTATAAATGGAGACTTCTGTATTGTAAATGTCTTTCATAAAACAGCAATCTCAGTTTTCTGAGATATTTTTATTGGATATATTATTTTATTTTTGGCTGCATTGGGTCTTCGTTGCTGCATGCAGGCTTTTCTCTGGTTGTGGCGAGCAGGGGCTACTTTTCTTTGCAGTGCATGGGCTTCTCATTGTGGCTTTTCTTCTCGCGGAGCACAGGCTCTAGGTGTGCAGGCTTCAGTAGTTGTGGCACACGGGGTCAATAGTTGTGGCTCGTGGGCTCTAGAATGCAGGCTCAGTAGTTGTGGAGCACGGGCTTAGTTGCTCTGTGGCATGTGGGATCTTCCCGAACCAGGGCTCGAACCCGTGTCCCCTGCATTGGCAGGCAGACTCTTAACCACTGAGGCTCCAGGGAAGCCCCCCCCCCCTTTTTTTTTAAAGCAGACCAATAATCCTTATGCCAGAGAGACATATTTTGGGGTGGCATATTCTACTCACCTTGACATGGATGTACCCCAATTTGCTTATACATTCATCTTTTGAAGGATATCCTGATTTCTTCAAGTTTTTAGCCATTATGAAAGTGCTGTTGTGCATAATTGCATCCTTGTTTGCATTTGGACATAGATTTTCAAAGCAGTTGCCTGAATACTGGAAGCATGATTGTTGGATCCCAACGTGAGACTTGTTTAGTTTTGGAAAAAACTGCCAAATTGTCTTACAAAGTGGCTGCACATGCATCCCCCCAGCTATGAAGGAGAGCTCCTTTTGTTCCTCACCCTCTAACAATTGGTATTTTCATATTTTTGGAGTTTAGCAGTGCTAAATAGGTATGCTGTGATATCTCATGATTTTAATTTGTAATTCCCTAATGGTATATGATGTTGAGCTTGTTTCTGTATGATTTTTACCATCTGTATATCCTTTTATGGCGGGATGTCTGTTCAGATCATGCTGTTCACGTTCATGCTTAGAGGAGCCCTGTCTCCTCAGGACCCGCTGGGGCTTTGGCTTCTGGGACACGCGGGTTGCATCCACGCTGACGGCCGGGCTTCAGGACAAGCTGGGGTCGAGTCCACACTAACAGAAGCCGAGTCTCCTCAGGACCCCCTGAGGCTTCAGCTTTGGGACACTGTGGGGTCCAGTTCATGCTGAGAGGAGTCTGGTCTCCTCAGGACCTGCCGGGAGGTGACACCACTGAGGGAAAATGTGAGGAAATGTGGGGAGAAGGTTCCTGTGCGTTGCTGACCGCTGAGGGTGTCTGTCTTCAGAGGACCCAGGAGAGGAAGGGCTTGATGTGGAAAACTGGGTTTTTGGCCGCTTTTGTGTGTGGTGTAGACAGAGTGCAGTGTTGTTCTTTGGCGAGTGGCGTCCGGTTTTCCCAGCACCGTTCATTGAGGGGACTGTCCTTTCCCTGATGTATGTTCTTGGCTCCTTGCTTGTGAATTAACTGATCACATACCTGTAGGTTGGTTCCTGGGCTCTCTGCTCTGTTCCTTTGGTCTGTGTGCCTGTTTTTGTGCCAATTCCACACTTTTTGGGGAATGTAGCTTCGTAATGAAGTGTGAAGTCAGGGAGCGAGATGCCTCCAGCCCATTTTCCTTCCTCAGGTTGGCTTTGGCTCTTCTGGGTCCTTTGTGGTTCCACACACATCTTAAGATTGTTTGCTCTGTTTCTATGGAAAGTGTCTTTGGACTTTTGGTAGGGATTGTGTTGAATGTGTACATTAATTTGGCTAGAATGCATATTTTTTAAAATTAAAAAAAAATTTTGGGCCACACCATGTGGCATGCAGGATGCGGGATCTTAGTTCCCCAACCAGGGATCGAACCTGCGCCCCCTGCAGTGGGAGCGCAGAGTCCCAACCCCTGGATGGCCAGGGAAGTCCCACCTTAGAATGCATATTTTCACACTATTCTTTTTACCCATGAGCACGGGGTATCTTTCCATTTATTTTTGTCTGTTCAGTTTCCTTTATCAGTGTCTTCCAGTTTTCATTGTGCAGGTCCTTCACGTCCTTGGTTAAATTTACTCCTAGTTATCTTTTTGGATGCAATTGTAAGTGGGATTTTTTTAAAATTCTTTTTCTGATGGTTCATTATCAGTGTATAGAATCACAAATGATTTTTGTGCATTGATTTTTCTTTCTTTTGTATCCTGCAGCTTTACTGAATTCATTTTTTAGTTGTAACAGTTTTTTGTTGATTGAATGTGGAAAACTAGAATTCAGAAATCCCACTGTTTCAACTACATCTAGGTCATCCACAGCACCCAAGACATAGTGTCTCCCAATATAATCTTCCCACGGTGCCTCTTGTAGTATGTGGCCTCCTACAAGGGTGATTGACATCACCACTGTGGGTGAGCTGGATCTGGGTAGAGCTTGGCCTCTATAACAAAGTTTGATGTCTGTATTTCTGGCGTGGTACGACATGGTTGTTTGATAAGCACTTTATTTCCTAGTAAATTTCAAGTGTATACAAAACTTCAAATAGCAGTATCAAGTTTTCCACATTCACAAAATACACCAGTTTGTTTTACCCTGTGAGAATGGGAGGGCCACTCTCCCAGGGAACCAGCACATAACCCCAAAATGGGGAATAATTATGGTTTCCACATTATAATCCTATCCCCAGACCTGCTTCAACTTTCACCAGCTGCCCCAGCTTTGTGGAAACGTATTTTTCCATTCGAATCCAGTTTTCTTTTCTTGGAACCATCACTGGGGCTTTTCCTCACCTTAAAAACCTTGCTGGATTTAAAGTGTACAAGATGAGCATGATCTGGGTGGTTTTTCTGTATGGCTTCTTTCACTTAGGATGTTTTCAATGTTTATCCACATTGTAACATTGATCATTATTTCATTCATTTTTCCATTGTGATTGAAAACACATAACATTTACCACTTAAACCATTTTTTAAAGCTTTTTTAAAAAATTTATTTTATTTTATTTTTTGGCTGTGTCGGGTGTTTGTTGCTGTGTGCAGGCTTTCTCTAGTTGCGGCGAGCGGGGGCTACTCTTAGTTGCTGTGTGCAGGCTTCTCATTGCGGTGGCTTCTCTTGCGGAGCACGGGCTCTAGAGCGCAGGCTCAGTATTTGTGGCGCATGGGCTTAGTTGCTCCACGGCATGCGGGATCTTCCAGGACCAGCGCTTGAACCCGTGTCCCCTGCATTGGCAGGCGGATTCTTAACCACTGTGCCACGAGGGAAGACCCATTTAAACCATTTTTAAGTGTACAGTGCTATGGCGTTAACTACATTCACATTGTTCTAAAAAATATCCTCACCATCCATCTCCAGAACTTTATTTTCCCCATGTGAAACCATAGTCATTAAACACTAACTCACCTCAACCTCTGGCAACCTTATTCTACTTTGTCTTTGAATTTGACTTATCTGGATACCTCATACTAGTGGAATCATAGAACGTTTGTCCTTTCTGTGTCTGGCTTGTTTCACTTAGCATAATAACTTCAAGGTTCATCACATTGTAGCATGTGTGAGAATTACCTTAGTTTTAAAGGTTGAGTCATATTCCATTGTGTATATACTACACTGTACTTATCCATTCATCTGTTGAAGGATGTGTTGTGTTGCTTCCACCTTTTGGCTATTGTGAATAATGTTGCTATGAATATGGGGCACAGATATCTGTTCCAGTCCTTGCTTTCTAATATTTTGGGTGCACACTCTGGAGTGGAATCAAGGGATCATACATTTTCCATGTTTTTGAGGAGCCACCATACAGTTTTCCACAGTGGCTGTATAATTTTACTTTATTCCTTTATATGACAGAATAATGCAGCTTATGTGTCTACCTTATTTTGCTTATCTGTTTACCTGCTGATGGACATTTAAATCTTTTCTACCTTGGGCTACTGTGAACAGTGCTGCTATGAATAATTGGTGAACAAGTTTTTGTTTGAACACCTGTTTTCAATTTTTTGGGAATATGTCTAGGAGTGGAGTTGTTGAACCACATGGTAATTATATTTTATATTTTTGAGTAAATGCTAAAGTTTTGTACATATAGACTGCACCATTGTACATCTCCACAAGTAACTTTTAAGGGTTCTAATTTCTCTACATTGTTGCCAACATTTGTTATTTTTATTTATATATTAAAAAATTTATTTTTATTCTAGTGTGTGTGAAGGGGCATCACATCGTGGCTTTAATTTGCATTTTCATCATGACTACTGATGTTTGACATCTTTTCATTTCCTTGTTGACCATTTGTATGTCTTGCCTGAAGAGCAGTCCATGCAAGCCATTTGTCTGTTTCAAAAATTTTATTGTTTGTCTTTTTGTTGATGAGTTGTAGAAGTCCTGGGTATATTCTAGGTAAAGAGTCTTATCAGATATACAACGTGCCAATATTGTCTTCCATTCTGTGGGCCGTCTTTTTACTTTCTGAATAGCCTCTTTTGATGCACAAAGGTTTGTAATTTTGAGGAAATCCAATTTGTCTATTTTTTCCTTTCATTTCTTATGCTTTACTGTCAAATCTAAGAAACCATTGTTAAATTCATGGTCAAGAAGATTTAATTCCTTGGTTTATTTGAGAGTTCATACAGTCATCCCTCGGCACCCACTAGGCCAGGCTTTAGGTCTTGGGTTGAGTCAGTGTGAGGGTTCAGGGGCCATGGTTTAGGGTTATGGGTCATTGTTGGAGAGTCATGGTAGAGGGTTGTGGTTAAAGGGTCAGGGTCGGGGATTAGAGTTTAGGGGTCAGGGGCGAGGGTCTAGGGGTCTGGGGCTAGGGTTGTTAGGGGGTTAAGGTTAGAAGTTAGGGTTCTTAGGGTAAAGGTTAGAGTTATGTTTAAGCACAATTGGCCCTCATTGCCCTCCCCTCTCCCTCTCTCTGAAGCCTTCAGAATGGATAGGACTTGCCCAGGGTCAGACAGGAGTCAGGGAGCTGAGGTCAATAACTGTTTTTCTGGCCTCCCTTCCCTCAGTCCTGGGCTCTGAGAGAAGAATGAAATGTCTGTTCTTGTCTCGGACTGTTTCTTACCCAACTCAACCTCTGTCAAGGATTGGGGAGGGTGTCAGAAGTCATGCATGGTTTCCTTCTGCCCTCCTACCTGGGAAGGGTGATGCTGACCCTACTCTGCCTGGGCAGCCCCAGTTTCCAGCACAGCCCAGACAGCAGGGCACTCAGTGGACATGTGTGGATTTATACAGGACTGGGTGCAGTGACCTGCCAGCCCCCAGATGTTGCCTTCTTAAGGGCTGGTGGGGCCCTCCTGACACTGGAGGCATCCTTTGTCCCATCTGAGTGGGCATGAATAGATGATCAGGTCTCAGGCAGGACAGCCCTTGACCTCTGACTATCCAGGCAGGCATCTGTGGTCCTCTAGCTCAGTCCAGCCTGGGCACTGCCAGGCCCTCATGTATAGTTACAGAGCTGACCGTGATGCCGGGCAATTCAACAGCTACCTAGGCAGTGTAGACATTCCTTTGAGAAGTTTCAACTACCAACATCCATGTGGTTGAGAAAAAGGCCTCCCCCTCACAGCCTCATAGGCTGCCAAGAGAAGTAATAATCCTCTAAACATTGGAATGCGTCCCTGACACAACAACCATACAGGAGGCCATGGCCCTGCAATCCTTTGTCCTTTCAGTCGTTAGAAACTTTTGACATTCATATTCATTAAGAATCAAAGATATGGGAGCACCTGGACCTCACAATGGGAGGTTCACACTGAGACTGCATTGTCTTGGAGAGCCATATGCATCCATGTGGCCTCTGGAAAGCCTGCCAATTATGGGTTCCATGGCATGGAATAATTCTTGAGCCTCCCATTACTTCATTGCACAAGAGTTTCTTTACCACCCTAGCATTTGGTTTCTTCACTTAGTAAATGAGAGAGAAGAAACTGGAAAATGAGCAGTATTGTTTTTCAGGGATGGGCAATTAATATGGCCAGGGAGATGGCATAACTCAAGGGCTCCCACCTCTCAGGGGCAGGAATGAGGTCTGTGTGTCTTCTGAGGGCACATGGGCTGTTTTGGGCCCACCTCTGAGATGTGAGGACCTGATGCCCAAGGAAAGAGACTTGAGTTTACCACCACCAACGATCCTGACTTGTCAGCAAGTGAAAGAACTTCTTGCAGTCTTGGGAGGACAGTAAGAGCACTGGATGAGTAGCTGCAGCCCCTGACCCTGAGTTGAACCCCTTTCTTCCTTTTGTGTCAGATTCTGTGCTGTGCAGTGAGCTGTCATTGACTTAGAATCTGTTGCTTTCTGCCAGCCAGCATCTGTTCTGAGGCCCAAGTGCCTCAGTTTTCCTTTGGGAATTACATCTCACCTGCTTCCAGTCCAAACAGTTGCAGAAGGATGACCCCATGTTCCACCCAGCTTGAAGATGGGTTTACAACCCACATCTAGTCAGTCCCATTTTCCATCTTCTGGTGATGGGTCAAGGATGAGAATGCAACCCAAGCCAGATCAAAGGCATTTAAAACCATGACTTTCTTGGAACCCAAGAAAAGGAGAAACTCTTTCTTGGAAAATGGATGGTGAGTGGTTGTCAGCCTAGAATTGCTGTTGGCCCAAGGGCAATGAGAGAGCCTGTGCCTGTGAATGGGATCCCCCAAAGGCACTGAGCAGGACAAAGTTTTGGAGAGAAGCAAGGTCACACTGAGATAGTGTGAGCCACTGGACCTACCAGGTCCAAACCCATTCTTTAACTTGCCACTTGCAAGTATTAATTTTTTTCTACCCTTACAATAAATACTAACTTATTTTACTTCAGTAAGTGTGTCCAGTCGTTGGGAAAAGAAAAATTCGTAGTTGATACATCTGAATCAATAATCCCTGATCCTTCCTCAGGTGTCCTCACTGGGTAGGCATGGCTGGGGGAGATGAAGATTCTGGGTGGGACCAGATATTAGTGGAGCTGCCAAACAGCTCTGCCCCTGTTCCTTCCCTGTCCCGGGAGAGGGAAACCCTGGAACAGTAATAGGATAACCAGTATGGGGAAGAGGTTCCTCAGTGATTAATTGGTCTTTTTGTATTTTCCTTAATTTAGTGTTCATGTTGGTAATGTGTTTTTACAAAGAAATCACCCGTTTCTTCTAGATTTCCAGTTTGTTACAGTAGGTTTCTCTTATTTGACGTTTAATTATTCCTGTCTAATTTTCTACAGAATCATGACAAATAATGAACAAATATTGATACTCTATTATTAACCGAAGTCCCTATTCATGTTCCCTTTGTTATACCTTTCCTTGTTCCAGGATCTCAAAGGACATGGGGTCATCATATCTATTTAGTCTCTTCTGGGCTTTGACAGTTGCTCAGACTCTCCTTGTTTCCATGACCTTGACAGTGTGGAGGAGGACTGGTCAGGTATTTTATAGACTGCCGGGCACTGGGATTTGCTTGGTGTTTTTGTTGTGGTTAGACTTAGCTTTGAAAAAGCAGATCACAGACGTGAAGTGCTTCCTCTTCACTGTATGTCAAGAGGACAGTCTCTCAAGGGAACTTCTCACTTATATTCTCAACTTTGGTCACCCAGCTGAGGTAGTGTTTGTCAAGTGTTCCCACAGTGAAGTTGATTTTTTCCCATGTCCATCCTGTGTGTCTTATTTAGGAGGAAGTCATAATGCAGAACCCACACTTGAGGAGAGAGGGGTTAGCTTCACATCCTTGATGGACAGCTGAGTGGCTATATAAATTGTTTAGAAGCTTTCTGCATAGGAGATTTCTTTTTAACACCGTTCATCAAAAACTATGTAATTTATTTTTACCAGTTTGGGCACGTGAATAATTATTGTAAACTTTTGGTTATAATGCAGTGCTACATTATAAGACTGCTTAGTTAATTCTTGCTTTGGCTGTTGAGAGCTTTTTCCATTTGCTCCTGTTTTCATTTTACATAATTTCTCTTTTGTGGGTTTTTAAACTTTTTGGTACTTCTTTACTTTCTGATATTTTAAGATTATCCTGCTTCATATATTTACTGTCTCAGTCCTAGTATCAGCCCTTTCTTCAAAGAGCCCTTGTTCCTTTTATTAGAGAATGGTATTAAAAACGTACATGTGGGAGCTAAATATGCTCAGCTGACAGTGCATGGAAATATATGCAAGTATCCCAGCCTATGCATACACACATAATTATAAAGATTTCCATGTGGAACTATGTGCAGGCTAAAGAGAGTTTATACTGATATCTCCAACCGGATCTGTTATGACATGGATATTGTAACCTTCTCCCTTTGTTTGACTGTAACATCCCACTCCAGTGGTAAGAAACCTGGCTTCCACCATTTGTCATTTATTAAATTCAGTGCTTGTTCCATTCGATTACTGATATAGTAGTTTCGGTACCGTTAGCTACTACCTCTCATGGAAAGAACATAGAGTCCACTGTGTATGTATGACACATTTTGTCTTTGGCCTACAGATTCTGTACATTTCCAAAGTTAACTTATGTCAACCCATTTGTCCCACTACCAACAGTGAGTTTTTTCATACATTTCTGAATCAGATTCTTTGTTACATTCTGTATTCCAGTCTTTGACACTCCCATATCCTAAGCAGCTAAGTTTGAATAGATTGTAATTTACTTGTTGGGTTGTAAAAATCTGTGGGTATAGACAAATGCATAGTGACAGGTATTCACCACTAAAGTATCTTATGGACTATTTCAACCACATATTCTATACATTGTTTACCATGTCAGTTTTGCCTTTTCTAGAATGTCATATAAATGAGGCCATACAGTGTGTAGCACTTCAGACTGGATTCTTTCACTTAGCAATGTAAGTTAGATGTATCTATTTTTTTTTTGCACGGGTTGATGGTCCATTCCTTTATATCTCTGAATACTATTGCATTGCATGTATATTAGAGGAAAAATAATTTTCCCTCTACCCTTCTATGTTCTTTATTGAGATCTCCCTTGTAATGAAAAAGAGAGGAACTAGAGAAAACAATCAGAAGTTTAATATATACCATGCATACCTCCTGTATACTTGAAAGATACCTAGGAAAACTGAGTCACTCCCTGAATTGGCCCAAGCCGTTACCTTAAATGCTATCTTCTGCTGAGAACAAAAGAAAGATGTTAGGGAACGGAAGAAGCCATTTAAAGGAGGTTATTAGGCAAAGCACAGTAAACAAGGGTATGGTTGTTACACAGATTTACATCCAGGCCTGTTTCATTGACAAGGTTTTTTTTATAAAAAACATTTATTTATTTGGCTGTGCCAGGTCTTAGTTGCGGCCTGTGGAATCTTTAGTTGCGGCCTGTGGAATCTTTAGTTGCGGCATGTGGGCTCTTAGTTGCAGCATGCAGGATCTAGTTCCATGACCAGGAGTTGAACCCTGGCCCCCTGCATTGGGAGCATGGAGCCTTAGCCACTGGACCAGCAGGGAAGTCCCAACAAGCTTTTCTTGATATTTAGTCATCATTCAATTCCTGGTCCAGAGAGGGACAAACCCTTACAAATGGAGATATCCTTAATAAATGTAAATTTACCTCATAAAAGGGCATTTTCTACTTGGCTTTGAAAGATTCTCCTGGGTCTGCTCTTTCTTATTAATCAGTCCAAAATAATCCTTTTGTCAAATGGGCATATTTGGGGGTGGTGTATTAGGCTCTCCTTGACATGTATGTGCCCTAATTTGCTTATGAATTCACCTACAGAAGGACATCCTGATATCTTTAAGTTTTTAGCCATTATGAATAGAGCTGCTGTACATTACTTGATGCTAGTTTGGGTTTGAACACAGTTTTTTAAAGCAGTTGTCTAAATACAAGAGGTACACTTCTTGGATCCTAAGGTGAGACTTTTTAGATTTGGAAAAAATTGCCAAACTGTCTTCCAAAGTTGGTTGTACATGCATTCCACCAGCATCTTGAGTATATTCTTGTATGCTTATTTACTGCCTGTTTATCTTCTTGGGCCAGGTGTGTGTTTCAATCTTTACCAAATTTTAATGGCGTTGGCATAATTTGAGTACAAATCCTTTATCAGATATGTGCTTTGGAAATAGTTTCTTGCAGTTTGTGGTTTGTCTTCTGGTTTTCTGAATAAGGTCACCAGACCCAAAGTCATGTAGATTATCTTTTTTTTTCTAGGATTTTTTATAGTTTGGTAATTTAAATTTGTCTATGGGCAATTTTGAGTGAATTTTGGTTTAAGTTGTAAAGTTTGTGTCTAAATTCATTTCATTACATATGGTTTGTAATTAATTGCTCCTTAACCATCTTTTGAGAAGATACAGTGAGATACTTGGCTCCATTTCAGTTTGGATTTCCAAACTTAGTATATACAGCAGAACTGCCTTCTGGATGAGGCCTCTGGGTTTGTGAGTGCGGCACTCCCGGCACTTCTCTGACGTCCCACAGGGGGCGCCGAACCCACCTGTCTGACCCTGGGGGCACAGGTGCACCCTGCCCACAGACTTTGCTCTGTGACAAGCAGACAGGAGCTTTGTCTCCTGTCAGGGCTTAGGCTTCTGGACCATGAGGCATTGTCCACACTGACAGCAGCTGGGTTTTCTCAGGAACCACTGGTGAGGAGACTCCACACGAGGAAAAAACGAGCAAGTGTGGAGAATCTTCCTGTGCAGCTGACTGCTGGGTGGGTGGGGTGCTTCTTCAGGGGACTCAGGAGAGAAAGGGTTTAATGTGGAATACTGTGCACTTTTAGTTAGTTTTATATGCAGTGTAGATGGTGACCAGTGTCGTTCTTTGGGGTCTGGTGTCTAGTTTTCCTGGCACTGTTTGTTGATGGCTTTGGATAGAATAAACATTTTAATAATTGTAATTTTTCTGATGCATGAGCATGGAATATTGTTTTCTATTGTGTCTTCAATTTCTTTATCAGTGTTTTATAGTTTTCTGAGTATAGGTCTTTCATGCCCTTGGTTAAATTTATTCCTAAATAGTTTGTGCTTTTTGATGGAATTGAAAATGGGATTGTTTTCTTAATTTTTCTTGTTGGTGTTCATTATTAGTGTATAGAAACAAAACTGATTTGTGTATATTGATTCCATATTTTGCAACTTCACTGAATTTATTTTTTAACATATTTTTTGAAGTAATGTGAAAAATTGTAATACTAAAATCTCACAGTTTCTACTGCACCCCAGGTAATCCACAGGACCCAAGACATGGTAGCTACTAATATACTCTTCCCACGGTGCCTCTTAATACCATGTGGACTCCTACAAGGGAAATAAGTATCACAAATTTGGTTGAACTTGGTCTGGGTAAGTCTTGGCCTCTATAACAAAATTTGATGTCTGTCTTGTCTGATTTTCTGGCATGATGCTGACACGGTTGTCTAGAAAAGTAATTTAATTACCAGTAGTTTAAAATGTACAGAAAAGTTTCAGTAATGGCCAAAAGTACTCACATTTGCCACCTCGCACAAAATGCTCAGTGTGTTTTGCCCAAGGAACCAGCACATAACCCCTAAATGAGGAAATCCTGATGTCTACATTATAATTTAATACTCAGCCCCACTTCAACTTTCACCTGCTGTCCCAACTGTATGAAAATGTCTTTTTCCAGCCTGATCCAGTTTTCTTTTTCTGGAACCATTACTGAGTTTCCCCCTCATTTGGACAGCCTTGATGGATATGAAGCAGACAAGATGAGCATGGGATCTAGGTTGCCTTTTCTGTATGGCTTTTTTTCACTAAGAATGTTTTTAATGTTCATTTTTTGCAACAAATATCAGCACTACACTTTTTTTCATTGTCATTAAAAATACAAAACATGACTTTAACATTTAATTCTTTTTACGTATACAGTTTTGTGGTATTAACTACCTTCATATAGTTGCACAAACAAGTTAACTAACATGTGTACTTCCTGTGTGCATGGGAGATACCCAGGAAATTGAGTAACACCCTGAAACGGCCCAAGACATCACCTTAAATACCGTCTTCATCTAAAAGGAAAAAAAGGAAGGCTATAGTTGTTTCTGTCTACATTCATTTGATTGTATATGGATTCCAATTGATTTTGTATAACTAGTTGTGGAGAAGTCATGGGATAGTTGGCTTCATTGCAGTTTGAATTTCCAAATTTAGTGCATTCTGCAGGCTTGATACAAGGTTTACAAACTTCATATTGGATCAGGACATCCCATGGTGTAACTGGTATTAATGGTTTGTTCAACAATTAAAGTTCAGTGTGATATGAATTCATTCCGGAGTAATCCAGGTAAGTTTCTGTTATACATTTTTCCCAGGATGAAAGGAAAAGAGAAATAAGGCCTAATTTATAAAAGTGCCTTCAAACTAATTGATACTGAAGTATAGTTGACTTACAATATTGTGTAAATTTCTGCTGTACAGCAAAGTGATTCATACATATATATATACATACATATATACATATTTTTCATATATTAATATTTTATTCGTACATTTTACATACTTTAATACATACTTTTTAACCTGTTCCTTAAAACACTAGTGCTTAGGAAATCTATTGGAGGCAGAAGCAGTCAAGGGTAACTTAGGGTTAGGGTACGGGTTAGGGTTAGGGTATTTACTAAACTGATCCCACTCTCTAGATACCACTTAGCACGTAAACGAATATTATTTGGGGTCCAGCCATGAAGAAGAGTTTAGACACTAGGAAAAGATGAGGAACACACCCATTATAAAGAAATCACATTAGGATTCTCTTTTTAAGCTGTTCCTTAAAACACTAATGCTTAGGAAATCTATTGGAGGCAGAAACAGTCAAGGGTAGCCTAGGGTTAGGGTTAGGGTGAGGATTAGGCTTAGGGTATGGCTTAGGGTACGGGTTCGGGGAGGAGTTCGGGTACGGCGTAGGGTATGGGTTAGGGTTAGGGTTAGGGTTAGTGTTAGGGTTAGGGCTCGGATTAGGGTACGTGTTAGGGTTAGCGAAGTGGTTCGGGTTCGGGTACGTGTTAGGGTTAGGGTAGTTATTAAACCTATCCCACTCTCTCGATACCGCTTAGCACGTCAAGGAATATTATTTGGGGGTACAGCCATGCAAAAGAGTTTAGACACTAGGACAAGATAAGGAACACACCCATTATAAAGAAATCACATTAGGATTCTCTTTTTAAGCTGTTCCTTAAAACACTAGTGCTTAGGAAATCTATTGGAGGCAGAAGCAGTCAAGGGTAGCCTAGGGTTAGGGTTAGGCTTAGGGTTAGGGTTAGGGTACGGCTTAGGGTATGGGTTCGTGGAGGGGTTCGGGTACGGCGTAGGGTATGGGTTACGGTTAGTGTTAGGGTTAGTGTTAGGGTTAGGGCTCGGTTTAGGGTACGGGTTAGGATTAGGGTACGTGTTAGGGTTAGGGTAGGGGTTAGGGTTAGGGTACGTGTTAGGGTTAGGGTAGTTATTAAACCTATCCCACTCTCTAGATACCCCTTAGCACGTAAAGGAATATTATTTGGGGGTCTAGCGATGGAGAAGAGTTTAGACACTAGGATAAGATAAAGAACCCACCCATTATAAAGAAATCACATTAGGATTCTCTTTTTAAGCTGTTCCTTAAAACACTAGTGCTTAGGAAATCTATTGCAGGCTGAAGCAGTCAAGGGTAGCCTAGGGTTAGGCTTAGGGTGAGGGTTACGCTTACGGTACGGCTTAGGATACGGGTTCGGGGAGGGGTTCGTGTATGGCGTAAGGTATGGGTTAGGGTAAGGGTTAGGGTTACTGTTAGGGTTCGGAATCGGTTTAGAGTATGGGTTAGGATTAGGATACGTGTTAGGGTTGGGGTAGGGGTTAGGGTTAGGGTACGTGTTAGGGTTAGGGTACGCGTTAGAGTTAGGATAGTTATTAAACCTATCCCACTCTCTAGATACCCCTTAGCACATAAAGGAATATTATTTGGGGGTCCAGCCATGGAGAAGAGTTTAGACACTAGGATAAGATAAGAAACACACCCATTATAAAGAAATCACATTAGGATTCACTTTTTAAGCTATTCCTTCAAACACTAGTGCTTAGGAAATCTATTGGAGGCAGAAGCAGTCAAGGGTAGCCTAGTGTTAGGGTTAGGCTTAGGGTACAGCTTAGGGTACGGGTTTGGGGAGGGGTTCGGGTACGGCGTAGGGTAAGGTTTAGGGTTAGGGTTCGTGTTAGGGTTAGGGCTCGGTTTAGGGTACGGGTTAGGATTAGGGTACATGTTAGGTTTAGGGTAGGGGTTAGGGTTAGGGTACGCGTTAGTGTTAGGGTAGTAATTAAACCTATCTCACTCTCTAGATAGCCCTTAGCACGTAAAGAAATATTATTTGGGGGTCAAGCCATGGAGAAGAGTTTAGAAACTAGGATAAGATAAGGAACACACCCATTATAAAGAAATCACATTAGGATTCTCTTTTTAACCACTTCCTTAAAACAATAGTGCTCAAGAAATCTATTGCAGGCTGAAGCAGTCAAGGGTAGCCTAGGGTTAGGCTTAGGGTGAGGGTTAGGCTTAGGGTTCGGCTTAAGATACAGGTTCGTGGAGGGGTTGGGGTATGGCGTAGGGTATGGGTTAGAGTTAGGGTTGGGTTACTGTTAGGGTTCGGGCTCGGTTTAGGGTATGGGTTAGGATTAGGGTACGTGTTAGGGTTAGGATAGGGGTTAGGGTCAGGGTACGCGTTAGGGTTAGGGTAGTTATTAAACCTATCCCACTCTCTAGATACCCCTTAGCACGTAAAGGAATATTATTTGGGGTTCCAGCCATGGAGAAGAGTTTAGACACTAGGATAAGATAAGGAACACACCCATTATAAAGAAATCACATTAGGATTCTCTTTTTAAGCTGTTCCTTAAAACACAAGTGCTTAGGAAATCTATTGGAGGCAGAAGCAGTCAAGGGTAGCCTAGGGTTAGGATTAGGCTTAGGGTTAGGCTTAGGGTACGGTTTAGGGTACGGGTTCGGGGAGGGTATCGGGTACGGCGTAGGGTATGGGTTAGGGTTAGGGTTAGTGTTAGGGTTTGGGGTCCGTTTAGGGTACAGTTTAGGATAAGGGTACGTGTTAGGGTTAGGGTAGGTGTTAGGGTTAGGGTACGCGTTAGAGTTAGGATAGTTATTAAACCTATCCCACTCTCTAGATACCCCTTAGCACGTAAAGGAATATTATCTGCGGGTCCAGCCATGGAGAAGAGTTTAGACACTAGGATAAGATAAGGAACACACCCATTATAAAGAAATCACATTAGGATTGTCTTTTTAAGGTGTTCCTTAAAACACTAGTGCTTAGGAAATCTATTGGAGGCAGAAGCATTCAATGGTAGCCTAGGGTTACGGTTAGGCTTAGGGTACGGCTTAGGGAACGGGTTTAGGGGAGGGGTTCGGGTATGGCGTAGGGTATGGGTTAGGGTTAGGGTTAGGGCTCGGTTTAGAGTATGGTTTAGGATTAGGGTACGTGTTAGGGTTAGTGTAGGGGTTAGGGTTATGGTACGCGTTAGGGTTAGGGTAGTTATTAAACCTATCCCACTCTCTAGATACCCCTTAGCACGTAAAGGAATATTATTTGGGGGTCCAGCCATGGAGAAGAGTTTAGAAACTAGGATAAGATAAGGAACACACCCATTATAAAGAAATCACATTAGGATTCTATTTTTAACCACTTCCTTAAAACACTAGTGCTCAGGAAATCTATTGCAGGCTGAAGCAGTCAAGGGTAGCCTAGGGTTAGGCTTAGGGTGAGGGTTAGGCTTACGGTTCGGCTTAGGATACAGGTTCGTGGAGGGGTTCGGGTATGGCTTAGGGTATGGGTTAGGGTTAGGGTTAGGGGTACTGTTAGGGTTCGGGCTCGGTTTAGGGTATGGGTTAGGATTAGGGTACGTGTTAGGGTTAGGGTACGCGTTAGGGTTAGGGTAGTTATTAAACCTATCCCACTCTCTAGATACCCCTTAGCACGAAAAGTAATAGTATTTGGGGTTCCAGCCATGGAGAAGAGTTTAGACACTAGGATAAGATAAGGAACACACCCATTATAAAGAAATCACATTAGGATTCTCTTTTTAAGCTGTTCCTTAAAACACAAGTGCTTAGGAAATCTATTGGAGGCAGAAGCAGTCAAGGGTAGCCTAGGATTAGGCTTAGGGTGAGGATTAGGCTTAGGGTAGGGCTTAGGGTACCGGTTCGGGGAGGGGTTCGGGTACGGCGTAGGGTATGGGTTAGGGTTAGGGTTAGGGTTAGTGTTAGGGTTAGGGGTCGGGTTAGGGTACGGTTTAGGATTAGGGTACGTGTTAGGGTTAGGGTAGGGGTTAGGGTTAGGGTACGCGTTAGGGTTAGGATAGTTATTAAACCTATCCCACTCTCTAGATACCCCTTAGCACGTAAAGGAATATTATTTGGGGGTCCAGCCATGGAGAAGAGTTTAGACACTAGGATAAGATAAGGAACACACCCATTATAAAGAAATCACATTAGGATTCTCTTTTTAAGCTATTCCTTAAAACACTAGTGCTTAGGAAATCTATTGGAGGCAGAAGCAGTCAAGGGTAGCCTAGGGTTAGGGTTAGGCTTAGGGTACAGCTTAGGGTACGGGTTCGGGGAGGGGTTCGGGTACGGCGTAGGGTAAGGTTTAGGGTTAGGGTTAGTGTTAGGGTTAGGGCTCGGTTTAGGGTACAGGTTAGGATTTGGGTACGTGTTAGGGTTAGGGTAGGGGTTAGCTTTAGGGTATGCGTTAAGTTTAGGGTAGTTATTAAACCTATCCCACTCTCTAGATACCCCTTAGCACGTAAAGAATATTATTTGGGGGTCCCACCATGGAGAAGAGTTTAGACACTAGGATAAGATAAGGAACACACCCATTATAAAGAAAACACATTAGGATTCGCTTTTTAAGCTGTTCCTTAAAACACTAGTGCTTAGGAAATCTATTGGAGGCAGAAGCAGTCAAGGGTAGCCTAGGGTTAGGGTTAGGCTTAGGGTTAGGGTTAGGGTACGGCTTAGGGTAGGGGTTCGGGGAGGGGTTCGGGTACGGCGTAGGGTATGGGTTAGGGTTAGGGTTAGGGTTAGTGTTAGGGTTAGGGCTCGGTTTAGGGTACGGGTTAGGATTAGAGTACGTGTTAGGGTTAGGGTAGGGGTTAGGGTTATGGTACGGTTTAGGGTTAGGGTAGTTATTAAACCTATCCCACTCTGTAGATACCCCTTAGCACGTAAAGGGATATTATTTGGGGGTCCAGCCATGGAGAAGAGTTTAGACACTAGGATAAGATAAGGAACACACCCATTATAAAGAAATCACATTAGGATTCTCTTTTTAAGCTATTCCTTAAAACACTAGTGCTTAGGAAATCTATTGGAGGCAGAAGCAGTCAAGGGTAGCCTAGGGTTAGGGTTAGGCTTAGGGTTAGGCTTAGGGTACGGCTTAGGGTACGGGTTCGGGGAGGGGTTCGGGTACGGTGTAGCGTATGGGTTAGGGTTAGGGTTAGGGTTCGTGTTAGGGTTAGGGCTCGGTTTAGGGTACGGGTTAGGATTAGGGTACGCATTAGGGTTAGGGTAGTTAGTAAACCTATCCCACTCTCTAGATACCCCTTAGCACGTAAAGGAATATTATTTGGGGGTCCAGCCATGGAGAAGAGTTTAGACACTAGGATAAGATAAGGAACACACCCATTATAAAGAAATCACATTAGGATTCTGTTTTTAAGCTGTTCCTTAAAACACTAGTGCTTAGGAAATCTATTGGAGACAGAAGCACTCAAGGGTAGCCTAGGGTTAGTGTTAGGCTTAGGGTTAGGCTTAGGGTACGGCTTAGGGTACGGGTTCGGCGTAGGGTATGGGTTTGGGTTAGGGTTAGGGTTAGTGTTAGGGTTAGGGCTCGGTTTAGGGTACAGGTTAGGATTTGGGTACGTGTTAGGGATAGGGTAGGGGTTAGGGTTAGGGTATGCGTTAAGTTTAGGGTAGTTATTAAACCTATCCCACTCTCTAGATACCCCTTAGCACGTAAAGAATATTATTTGGGTGTCCCACCATGGAGAAGAGTTTAGACACTAGGATAAGATAAGGAACACACCCATTATAAAGAAAACACATTAGGATTCCCTTTTTAAGCTGTTCCTTAAAACACTAGTGCTTAGGAAATCTATTGCAGGCTGAAGCAGTCAAGGGTAGCCTAGGGTTAGGCTTAGGGTGAGGGTTACGCTTACGGTACGGCTTAGGATACGGGTTCGGGGAGGGGTTCGTGTATGGCGTAAGGTATGGGTTAGGGTAAGGGTTAGGGTTACTGTTAGGGTTCGGAATCGGTTTAGGGTATGGGTTAGGATTAGGATACGTGTTAGGGTTGGGGTAGGGGTTAGGGTTAGGGTACGTGTTAGGGTTAGGGTACGCGTTAGAGTTAGGATAGTTATTAAACCTATCCCACTCTCTAGATACCCCTTAGCACATAAAGGAATATTATTTGGGGGTCCAGCCATGGAGAAGAGTTTAGACACTAGGATAAGATAAGGAACACACCCATTATAAAGAAATCACATTAGGATTCACTTTTTAAGCTATTCCTTCAAACACTAGTGCTTAGGAAATCTATTGGAGGCAGAAGCAGTCAAGGGTAGCCTAGTGTTAGGGTTAGGCTTAGGGTACAGCTTAGGGTACGGGTTTGGGGAGGGGTTCGGGTATGGCGTAGGGTAAGGTTTAGGGTTAGGGTTCGTGTTAGGGTTAGGGCTCGGTTTAGGGTACGGGTTAGGATTAGGGTACATGTTAGGTTTAGGGTAGGGGTTAGGGTTAGGGTACGCGTTAGTGTTAGGGTAGTAATTAAACCTATCTCACTCTCTAGATAGCCCTTAGCACGTAAAGAAATATTATTTGGGGGTCAAGCCATGGAGAAGAGTTTAGAAACTAGGATAAGATAAGGAACACACCCATTATAAAGAAATCACATTTGGATTCTCTTTTTAACCACTTCCTTAAAACAATAGTGCTCAAGAAATCTATTGCAGGCTGAAGCAGTCAAGGGTAGCCTAGGGTTAGGCTTAGGGTGAGGGTTAGGCTTAGGGTTCGGCTTAAGATACAGGTTCGTGGAGGGGTTGGGGTATGGCGTAGGGTATGGGTTAGAGTTAGGGTTGGGTTACTGTTAGGGTTCGGGCTCGGTTTAGGGTATGGGTTAGGATTAGGGTACGCGTTAGGGTTAGGATAGGGGTTAGGGTCAGGGTACGCGTTAGGGTTAGGGTAGTTATTAAACCTATCCCACTCTCTAGATACCCCTTAGCACGTAAAGGAATATTATTTGGGGTTCCAGCCATGGAGAAGAGTTTAGACACTAGGATAAGATAAGGAACACACCCATTATAAAGAAATCACATTAGGATTCTCTTTTTAAGCTGTTCCTTAAAACACAAGTGCTTAGGAAATCTATTGGAGGCAGAAGCAGTCAAGGGTAGCCTAGGGTTAGGATTAGGCTTAGGGTTAGGCTTAGGGTACGGTTTAGGGTACGGGTTCGGGGAGGGTATCGGGTACGGCGTAGGGTATGGGTTAGGGTTAGGGTTAGTGTTAGGGTTTGGGGTCCGTTTAGGGTACAGTTTAGGATAAGGGTACGTGTTAGGGTTAGGGTAGGTGTTAGGGTTAGGGTACGCGTTAGAGTTAGGATAGTTATTAAACCTATCCCACTCTCTAGATACCCCTTAGCACGTAAAGGAATATTATCTGCGGGTCCAGCCATGGAGAAGAGTTTAGACACTAGGATAAGATAAGGAACACACCCATTATAAAGAAATCACATTAGGATTGTCTTTTTAAGGTGTTCCTTAAAACACTAGTGCTTAGGAAATCTATTGGAGGCAGAAGCATTCAATGGTAGCCTAGGGTTACGGTTAGGCTTAGGGTACGGCTTAGGGAACGGGTTTAGGGGAGGGGTTCGGGTATGGCGTAGGGTATGGGTTAGGGTTAGGGTTAGGGCTCGGTTTAGAGTATGGGTTAGGATTAGGGTACGTGTTAGGGTTAGTGTAGGGGTTAGGGTTATGGTACGCGTTAGGGTTAGGGTAGTTATTAAACCTATCCCACTCTCTAGATACCCCTTAGCACGTAAAGGAATATTATTTGGGGGTCCAGCCATGGAGAAGAGTTTAGAAACTAGGATAAGATAAGGAACACACCCATTATAAAGAAATCACATTAGGATTCTATTTTTAACCACTTCCTTAAAACACTAGTGCTCAGGAAATCTATTGCAGGCTGAAGCAGTCAAGGGTAGCCTAGGGTTAGGCTTAGGGTGAGGGTTAGGCTTACGGTTCGGCTTAGGATACAGGTTCGTGGAGGGGTTCGGGTATGGCTTAGGGTATGGGTTAGGGTTAGGGTTAGGGGTACTGTTAGGGTTCGGGCTCGGTTTAGGGTATGGGTTAGGATTAGGGTACGTGTTAGGGTTAGGGTACGCGTTAGGGTTAGGGTAGTTATTAAACCTATCCCACTCTCTAGATACCCCTTAGCACGAAAAGTAATAGTATTTGGGGTTCCAGCCATGGAGAAGAGTTTAGACACTAGGATAAGATAAGGAACACACCCATTATAAAGAAATCACATTAGGATTCTCTTTTTAAGCTGTTCCTTAAAACACAAGTGCTTAGGAAATCTATTGGAGGCAGAAGCAGTCAAGGGTAGCCTAGGATTAGGCTTAGGGTGAGGATTAGGCTTAGGGTAGGGCTTAGGGTACCGGTTCGGGGAGGGGTTCGGGTACGGCGTAGGGTATGGGTTAGGGTTAGGGTTAGGGTTAGGGTTAGTGTTAGGGTTAGGGGTCGGGTTAGGGTACGGTTTAGGATTAGGGTACGTGTTAGGGTTAGGGTAGGGGTTAGGGTTAGGGTACGCGTTAGGGTTAGGATAGTTATTAAACCTATCCCACTCTCTAGATACCCCTTAGCACGTAAAGGAATATTATTTGGGGGTCCAGCCATGGAGAAGAGTTTAGACACTAGGATAAGATAAGGAACACACCCATTATAAAGAAATCACATTAGGATTCTCTTTTTAAGCTATTCCTTAAAACACTAGTGCTTAGGAAATCTATTGGAGGCAGAAGCAGTCAAGGGTAGCCTAGGGTTAGGGTTAGGCTTAGGGTACAGCTTAGGGTACGGGTTCGGGGAGGGGTTCGGGTACGGCGTAGGGTAAGGTTTAGGGTTAGGGTTAGTGTTAGGGTTAGGGCTCAGTTTAGGGTACAGGTTAGGATTTGGGTACGTGTTAGGGTTAGGGTAGGGGTTAGCTTTAGGGTATGCGTTAAGTTTAGGGTAGTTATTAAACCTATCCCACTCTCTAGATACCCCTTAGCACGTAAAGAATATTATTTGGGGGTCCCACCATGGAGAAGAGTTTAGACACTAGGATAAGATAAGGAACACACCCATTATAAAGAAAACACATTAGGATTCGCTTTTTAAGCTGTTCCTTAAAACACTAGTGCTTAGGAAATGTATTGGAGGCAGAAGCAGTCAAGGGTAGCCTAGGGTTAGGGTTAGGCTTAGGGTTAGGGTTAGGGTACGGCTTAGGGTAGGGGTTCGGGGAGGGGTTCGGGTACGGCGTAGGGTATGGGTTAGGGTTAGGGTTAGGGTTAGTGTTAGGGTTAGGGCTCGGTTTAGGGTACGGGTTAGGATTAGAGTACGTGTTAGGGTTAGGGTAGGGGTTAGGGTTATGGTACGGTTTAGGGTTAGGGTAGTTATTAAACCTATCCCACTCTGTAGATACCCCTTAGCACGTAAAGGGATATTATTTGGGGGTCCAGCCATGCAGAAGAGTTTAGACACTAGGATAAGATAAGGAACACACCCATTATAAAGAAATCACATTAGGATTCTCTTTTTAAGCTATTCCTTAAAACACTAGTGCTTAGGAAATCTATTGGAGGCAGAAGCAGTCAAGGGTAGCCTAGGGTTAGGGTTAGGCTTAGGGTTAGGGTTAGGGTACGGCTTAGGGTACGGGTTCGGGGAGGGGTTCGGGTACGGTGTAGGGTATGGGTTAGGGTTAGGGTTAGGGTTCGTGTTAGGGTTAGGGCTCGGTTTAGGGTACGGGTTAGGATTAGGGTACGCATTAGGGTTAGGGTAGTTAGTAAACCTATCCCACTCTCTAGATACCCCTTAGCACGTAAAGGGATATTATTTGGGGGTCCAGCCATGGAGAAGAGTTTAGACACTAGGATAAGATAAGGAACACACCCATTATAAAGAAATCACATTAGGATTCTGTTTTTAAGCTGTTCCTTAAAACACTAGTGCTTAGGAAATCTATTGGAGACAGAAGCACTCAAGGGTAGCCTAGGGTTAGTGTTAGGCTTAGGGTTAGGCTTAGGGTACGGCTTAGGGTACGGGTTCGGCGTAGGGTATGGGTTTGGGTTAGGGTTAGGGTTAGTGTTAGGGTTAGGGCTCGGTTTAGGGTACAGGTTAGGATTTGGGTACGTGTTAGGGATAGGGTAGGGGTTAGGGTTAGGGTATGCGTTAAGTTTAGGGTAGTTATTAAACCTATCCCACTCTCTAGATACCCCTTAGCACGTAAAGAATATTATTTGGGTGTCCCACCATGGAGAAGAGTTTAGACACTAGGATAAGATAAGGAACACACCCATTATAAAGAAAACACATTAGGATTCCCTTTTTAAGCTGTTCCTTAAAACACTAGTGCTTAGGAAATCTATTGGAGGCAGAAGCAGTCAAGGGTAGCCTAGGGTTAGGGTTAGGCTTAGGGTTAGGTTTAGGGTACGGCTTAGGGTACGGGTTCGGGGAGGGTTTCGGGTACGCTGTAGGGTATGGGTTAGGGTTAGGGTTAGGGTTAGGGTTAGTGTTAGGGTTAGGGCTCGGTTTAGGGTACGGGTTAGGATTAGGGTACGTGTTAGGGTTAGGGTAGGGGTTAGGGTTATGGTACGGTTTAGGGATAGGGTAGTTATTGAACCTATCCCACTCTGTAGATACCCCTTAGCACGTAAAGGGATATTATTTGGGGGTCCAGCCATGGAGAAGAGTTTAGACACTAGGATAAGATAAGGAACACACCCATTATAAAGAAATCACATTAGGATTCTGTTTTTAAGCTGTTCCTTAAAACACTAGTTCTTAGGAAATCTATTGGAGACCGAAGCACTCAAGGGTAGCCTAGGGTTAGGGCTAGGCTTAGGGTTAGGCTTAGGGTACGGCTTAGGGTACGGGTTCGGCGTAGGGTATGGGTTTGGGTTAGGGTTAGGGTTAGTGTTAGGGTTAGGGATCGGTTTAGGGTACGGGTTAGGATTAGGGTACGGGTTAGGGTAGGGGTTAGGGTTACGGTACGCGTTAGGGTTAGGGTAGTTATTAAACCTATCCCACTCTCTAGATACCCCTTAGCACGTAAAGGAATATTATTTGGGGGTCCAGCCATGGAGAAGAGTTTAGACACTAGGATAAGATAAGGAACACACCCATTATAAAGAAATCACATTAGGATTCTCTTTTTATTTTTATTTTTTTATTTTTTTATTTTTTTTTTATTTTTGGCTGTGTTGGGTCTTCGTTTCTGTGTGAGGGCTTTCTCTAGTTGCGGCGAGCGGGGGCCACTCTTCATCGCGGTGTGCGGGCCTTTCACTGTCGCGGCCTCTCTTGTTGCGGGGCACAGTCTCCAGACGCGCAGGCTCAGTAGTTGTGGCTCACGGGCCTAGTTGCTCCGCGGCATGTGGGATCCTCCCAGACCAGGGCTCGAACCCGTGTCTCCTGCATTGGCAGACAGATTCTCAACCACTGCGCCACCAGGGAAGCCCTAGGATTCTCTTTTTAAGCTGTTCCTTAAAACACTAGTGCTTAGGAAATCTATTGGAGGCAGAAGCAGTCAAGGGTAGCCAAGGGTTAGGGTTAGGCTTAGGGTTAGGGTTAGGGTACGGCTTAGGGTAGGGGTTCAGGGAGGGGTTCGGGTACGGCGTAGGGTATGGGTTAGGGTTAGGGTTAGGATTAGTGTTAGGGTTAGGGCTCGGTTTAGGGTACGGGTTAGGATTAGGGTACGTGTTAGGGTTAGGGTAGGGGTTAGGGTTAGGGTACGCGTTAGGGTTAGGGTAGTTATTAAACCTATCCCACTCTCTAGATACCCCTTAGCACGTAAAGGAATATTATTTGGGGGTCCAGCCATGGAGAAGAGTTTAGACACTAGGATAAGATAAGGAACACACCCATTATAAAGAAATCACATTAGGATTCTCTTTTTAAGCTGTTCCTTCAAACACTAGTGCTTAGGAAATCTATTGGAGGCAGAAGCAGTCAAGGGTAGCCTAGGGTTAGGGTTAGGCTTAGGGTTAGGCTTAGGGTATGGCTTAGGGTACGGGTTCGGGGAGGGGTTCGGGTACGGCGTAGGGTATGGGTTAGGGTTAGGGTTAGGGTTAGTGTTATGGTTAGGGCTCGGTTTAGGGTACGGGTTAGGATTAGGGTACGTGTTAGGGTTAGGGTAGGTGTTAGGGTTAGGGTACGCGTTAGGGTTAGGGTAGTTATTAAACCTATCCCACTCTCTAGATACCCCTTAGCACGTAAAGGAATATTATTTGGGGGTCCAGCCATGGAGAAGAGTTTAGACACTAGGATAAAATAAGGAACACATACATTATAAAGAAATCACATTAGGATTCTCTTTTTAAGCTGTTCCTTAAAACACTAGTGCTTAGGAAATCTATTGGAGGCAGAAGCAGTCAAGGGTAGCCTAGGGTTAGGGTTAGGCTTAGGGTTAGGCTTAGGGTACGGCTTAGGGTTCGGGTACGGCGTAGGGTATGGGTTAGGGTTAGGGTTAGGGTTAGTGTTAGGGTTAGGGCTCGGTTTAGGGTACGGGTTAGGATTAGGGTACGTGTTAGGGTTAGGGTAGGTGTTAGGGTTAGGGTATGCGTTAGGGTTAGGGTAGTTATTAAACCTATCCCACTCTCTAGATACCCCTTAGCACGTAAAGGAATGTTATTTGGGGGTCCAGCCATGGAGAAGAGTTTAGACACTAGGATAAGATAAGGAACACATACATTATAAAGAAATCACATTAGGATTCTCTTTTTAAGCTGTTCCTTCAAACACTAGTGCTTAGGAAATCTATTGGAGGCAGAAGCAGTCAAGGGTAGCCTAGGGTTAGGGTTAGGCTTAGGGTTAGGCTTAGGGTATGGCTTAGGGTACGGGTTCGGGGAGGGGTTCGGGTACGGCATAGGGTATGGGTTAGGGTTAGGGTTAGGGTTAGGGCTCGGTTTAGGGTACGGGTTAGGATTAGGGTACGTGTTAGGGTTAGGGTAGGTGTTAGGGTTAGGGTACGCGTTAGGGTTATGGTAGTTATTAAACCTATCCCACTCTCTAGATACCCCTTAGCACGTAAAGGAATATTATTTGGGGGTCCAGCCATGGAGAAGAGTTTAGACACTAGGATAAAATAAGGAACACATACATTATAAAGAAATCACATTAGGATTCTCTTTTTAAGCTGTTCCTTAAAACACTAGTGCTTAGGAAATCTATTGGAGGCAGAAGCAGTCAAGGGTAGCCTAGGGTTACGGTTAGGCTTAGGGTACGGCTTAGGGAACGGGTTTAGGGGAGGGGTTCGGGTATGGCGTAGGGTATGGGTTAGGGTTAGGGTTAGGGCTCGGTTTAGAGTATGGGTTAGGATTAGGGTACGTGTTAGGGTTAGTGTAGGGGTTAGGGTTATGGTACGCGTTAGGGTTAGGGTAGTTATTAAACCTATCCCACTCTCTAGATACCCCTTAGCACGTAAAGGAATATTATTTGGGGGTCCAGCCATGGAGAAGAGTTTAGAAACTAGGATAAGATAAGGAACACACCCATTATAAAGAAATCACATTAGGATTCTATTTTTAACCACTTCCTTAAAACACTAGTGCTCAGGAAATCTATTGCAGGCTGAAGCAGTCAAGGGTAGCCTAGGGTTAGGCTTAGGGTGAGGGTTAGGCTTACGGTTCGGCTTAGGATACAGGTTCGTGGAGGGGTTCGGGTATGGCTTAGGGTATGGGTTAGGGTTAGGGTTAGGGGTACTGTTAGGGTTCGGGCTCGGTTTAGGGTATGGGTTAGGATTAGGGTACGTGTTAGGGTTAGGGTACGCGTTAGGGTTAGGGTAGTTATTAAACCTATCCCACTCTCTAGATACCCCTTAGCACGAAAAGTAATAGTATTTGGGGTTCCAGCCATGGAGAAGAGTTTAGACACTAGGATAAGATAAGGAACACACCCATTATAAAGAAATCACATTAGGATTCTCTTTTTAAGCTGTTCCTTAAAACACAAGTGCTTAGGAAATCTATTGGAGGCAGAAGCAGTCAAGGGTAGCCTAGGATTAGGCTTAGGGTGAGGATTAGGCTTAGGGTAGGGCTTAGGGTACCGGTTCGGGGAGTGGTTCGGGTACGGCGTAGGGTATGGGTTAGGGTTAGGGTTAGGGTTAGGGTTAGTGTTAGGGTTAGGGGTCGGGTTAGGGTACGGTTTGGGATTAGGGTACGTGTTAGGGTTAGGGTAGGGGTTAGGGTTAGGGTACGCGTTAGGGTTAGGATAGTTATTAAACCTATCCCACTCTCTAGATACCCCTTAGCACGTAAAGGAATATTATTTGGGGGTCCAGCCATGGAGAAGAGTTTAGACACTAGGATAAGATAAGGAACACACCCATTATAAAGAAATCACATTAGGATTCTCTTTTTAAGCTATTCCTTAAAACACTAGTGCTTAGGAAATCTATTGGAGGCAGAAGCAGTCAAGGGTAGCCTAGGGTTAGGGTTAGGCTTAGGGTACAGCTTAGGGTACGGGTTCGGGGAGGGGTTCGGGTACGGCGTAGGGTATGGGTTAGGGTTAGGGTTAGGGTTAGTGTTAGGGTTAGGGCTCGGTTTAGGGTACGGGTTAGGATTAGAGTACGTGTTAGGGTTAGGGTAGGGGTTAGGGTTATGGTACGGTTTAGGGTTAGGGTAGTTATTAAACCTATCCCACTCTGTAGATACCCCTTAGCACGTAAAGGGATATTATTTGGGGGTCCAGCCATGGAGAAGAGTTTAGACACTAGGATAAGATAAGGAACACACCCATTATAAAGAAATCACATTAGGATTCTCTTTTTAAGCTATTCCTTAAAACACTAGCGCTTAGGAAATCTATTGGAGGCAGAAGCAGTCAAGGGTAGCCTAGGGTTAGGGTTAGGCTTAGGGTTAGGCTTAGGGTACGGCTTAGGGTACGGGTTCGGGGAGGGGTTCGGGTACGGTGTAGGGTATGGGTTAGGGTTAGGGTTAGGGTTCGTGTTAGGGTTAGGGCTCGGTTTAGGGTACGGGTTAGGATTAGGGTACGCATTAGGGTTAGGGTAGTTAGTAAACCTATCCCACTCTCTAGATACCCCTTAGCACGTAAAGGAATATTATTTGGGGGTCCAGCCATGGAGAAGAGTTTAGACACTAGGATAAGATAAGGAACACACCCATTATAAAGAAATCACATTAGGATTCTGTTTTTAAGCTGTTCCTTAAAACACTAGTGCTTAGGAAATCTATTGGAGACAGAAGCACTCAAGGGTAGCCTAGGGTTAGTGTTAGGCTTAGGGTTAGGCTTAGGGTACGGCTTAGGGTACGGGTTCGGCGTAGGGTATGGGTTTGGGTTAGGGTTAGGGTTAGTGTTAGGGTTAGGGCTCGGTTTAGGGTACAGGTTAGGATTTGGGTACGTGTTAGGGATAGGGTAGGGGTTAGGGTTAGGGTATGCGTTAAGTTTAGGGTAGTTATTAAACCTATCCCACTCTCTAGATACCCCTTAGCACGTAAAGAATATTATTTGGGTGTCCCACCATGGAGAAGAGTTTAGACACTAGGATAAGATAAGGAACACACCCATTATAAAGAAAACACATTAGGATTCCCTTTTTAAGCTGTTCCTTAAAACACTAGTGCTTAGGAAATCTATTGGAGGCAGAAGCAGTCAAGGGTAGCCTAGGGTTAGGGTAAGGCTTAGGGTTAGGTTTAGGGTACGGCTTAGGGTACGGGTTCGGGGAGGGTTTCGGGTACGGCGTAGGGTATGGGTTAGGGTTAGGGTTAGGGTTAGTGTTAGGGTTAGGGCTCGGTTTAGGGTACGGGTTAGGATTAGGGTACGTGTTAGGGTTAGGGTAGGGGTTAGGGTTATGGTACGGTTTAGGGATAGGGTAGTTATTGAACCTATCCCACTCTGTAGATACCCCTTAGCACGTAAAGGGATATTATTTGGGGGTCCAGCCATGGAGAAGAGTTTAGACACTAGGATAAGATAAGGAACACACCCATTATAAAGAAATCACATTAGGATTCTGTTTTTAAGCTGTTCCTTAAAACACTAGTTCTTAGGAAATCTATTGGAGACCGAAGCACTCAAGGGTAGCCTAGGGTTAGGGCTAGGCTTAGGGTTAGGCTTAGGGTACGGCTTAGGGTACGGGTTCGGCGTAGGGTATGGGTTTGGGTTAGGGTTAGGGTTAGTGTTAGGGTTAGGGATCGGTTTAGGGTACGGGTTAGGATTAGGGTACGGGTTAGGGTAGGGGTTAGGGTTACGGTACGCGTTAGGGTTAGGGTAGTTATTAAACCTATCCCACTCTCTAGATACCCCTTAGCACGTAAAGGAATATTATTTGGGGGTCCAGCCATGGAGAAGAGTTTAGACACTAGGATAAGATAAGGAACACACCCATTATAAAGAAATCACATTAGGATTCTCTTTTTATTTTTATTTTTTTATTTTTTTATTTTTTTTTTATTTTTGGCTGTGTTGGGTCTTCGTTTCTGTGTGAGGGCTTTCTCTAGTTGCGGCGAGCGGGGGCCACTCTTCATCGCGGTGTGCGGGCCTTTCACTGTCGCGGCCTCTCTTGTTGCGGGGCACAGTCTCCAGACGCGCAGGCTCAGTAGTTGTGGCTCACGGGCCTAGTTGCTCCGCGGCATGTGGGATCCTCCCAGACCAGGGCTCGAACCCGTGTCTCCTGCATTGGCAGACAGATTCTCAACCACTGCGCCACCAGGGAAGCCCTAGGATTCTCTTTTTAAGCTGTTCCTTAAAACACTAGTGCTTAGGAAATCTATTGGAGGCAGAAGCAGTCAAGGGTAGCCAAGGGTTAGGGTTAGGCTTAGGGTTAGGGTTAGGGTACGGCTTAGGGTAGGGGTTCAGGGAGGGGTTCGGGTACGGCGTAGGGTATGGGTTAGGGTTAGGGTTAGGATTAGTGTTAGGGTTAGGGCTCGGTTTAGGGTACGGGTTAGGATTAGGGTACGTGTTAGGGTTAGGGTAGGGGTTAGGGTTAGGGTACGCGTTAGGGTTAGGGTAGTTATTAAACCTATCCCACTCTCTAGATACCCCTTAGCACGTAAAGGAATATTATTTGGGGGTCCAGCCATGGAGAAGAGTTTAGACACTAGGATAAGATAAGGAACACACCCATTATAAAGAAATCACATTAGGATTCTCTTTTTAAGCTGTTCCTTACAACACTAGTGCTTAGGAAATCTATTGGAGGCAGAAGCAGTCAAGGGTAGCCTAGGGTTAGGGTTAGGCTTAGGGTTAGGCTTAGGGAATGGCTTAGGGTACGGGTTCGGGGAGGGGTTCGGGTACGGCGTAGGGTATGGGTTAGGGTTAGGGTTAGGGTTAGTGTTATGGTTAGGGCTCGGTTTAGGGTACGGGTTAGGATTAGGGTACGTGTTAGGGTTAGGGTAGGTGTTAGGGTTAGGGTACGCGTTAGGGTTAGGGTAGTTATTAAACCTATCCCACTCTCTAGATACCCCTTAGCACGTAAAGGAATATTATTTGGGGGTCCAGCCATGGAGAAGAGTTTAGACACTAGGATAAAATAAGGAACACATACATTATAAAGAAATCACATTAGGATTCTCTTTTTAAGCTGTTCCTTCAAACACTAGTGCTTAGGAAATCTATTGGAGGCAGAAGCAGTCAAGGGTAGCCTAGGGTTAGGGTTAGGCTTAGGGTTAGGCTTAGGGTACGGCTTAGGGTACGGGTTCGGGGAGGGGTTCGGGTACGTCGTAGGGTATGGGTTAGGGTTAGGGTTAGGGTTAGTGTTAGGGTTAGGGCTCGGTTTAGGGTACGGGTTAGGATTAGGGTACGTGTTAGGGTTAGGGTAGGGGTTAGGGTTAGGGTACGCGTTAGGGTTAGGGTAGTTATTAAACCTATCCCACTCTCTAGATACCCCTTAGCACGTAAAGGAATATTATTTGGGGGTCCAGCCATGGAGAAGAGTTTAGACACTAGGATAAGATAAGGAACACACCCATTATAAAGAAATCACATTAGGATTCTCTTTTTAAGCTGTTCCTTCAAACACTAGTGCTTAGGAAATCTATTGGAGGCAGAAGCAGTCAAGGGTACCCTAGGGTTAGGGTTAGGCTTAGGGTTAGGCTTAGGGTACGGCTTAGGGTTCGGGTACGGCGTAGGGTATGGGTTAGGGTTAGGGTTAGGGTTAGTGTTAGGGTTAGGGCTCGGTTTAGGGTACGGGTTAGGATTAGGGTACGTGTTAGGGTTAGGGTAGGTGTTAGGGTTAGGGTATGCGTTAGGGTTAGGGTAGTTATTAAACCTATCCCACTCTCTAGATACCCCTTAGCACGTAAAGGAATATTATTTGGGGGTCCAGCCATGGAGAAGAGTTTAGACACTAGGATAAGATAAGGAACACATACATTATAAAGAAATCACATTAGGATTCTCTTTTTAAGCTGTTCCTTCAAACACTAGTGCTTAGGAAATCTATTGGAGGCAGAAGCAGTCAAGGGTAGCCTAGGGTTAGGGTTAGGCTTAGGGTTAGGCTTAGGGTATGGCTTAGGGTACGGGTTCGGGGAGGGGTTCGGGTACGGCATAGGGTATGGGTTAGGGTTAGGGTTAGGGTTAGGGTTAGGGCTCGGTTTAGGGTACGGGTTAGGATTAGGGTACGTGTTAGGGTTAGGGTAGGTGTTAGGGTTAGGGTACGCGTTAGGGTTATGGTAGTTATTAAACCTATCCCACTCTCTAGATACCCCTTAGCACGTAAAGGAATATTATTTGCGGGTCCAGCCATGGAGAAGAGTTTAGACACTAGGATAAAATAAGGAACACATACATTATAAAGAAATCACATTAGGATTCTCTTTTTAAGCTGTTCCTTCAAACACTAGTGCTTAGGAAATCTATTGGAGGCAGAAGCAGTCAAGGGTAGCCTAGGGTTAGGGTTAGGCTTAGGGTTAGGCTTAGGGTACGGCTTAGGGTACGGGTTCGGGGAGGGGTTCGGGTATGGCGTAGGGTATGGGTTAGGATTAGGGTTAGGGTTAGTGTTAGGGTTAGGGCTCGGTTTAGGGTACGGGTTAGGATTATGGTACGTGTTAGGGTTAGGGTAGGTGTTAGGGTTAGGGTACGCGTTAGGGTTAGGGTAGTTATTAAACCTATCCCACTCTCTGGATACCCCTTAGCACGTAAAGGAATATTATTTGCGGGTCCAGCCACGGAGAAGAGTTTAGACACTAGGATAAAATAAGGAACACATACATTATAAAGAAATCACATTAGGATTCTCTTTTTAAGCTGTTCCTTACAACACTAGTGCTTAGGAAATCTATTGGAGGCAGAAGCAGTCAAGGGTAGCCTAGGGTTAGGGTTAGGCTTAGGGTTAGGCTTAGGGTACGGCTTAGGGTACGGGTTCGGGGAGGGGTTCGGGTACGGCGTAGGGTATGGGTTAGGGTTAGGGTTAGGGTTAGTGTTAGGCTTAGGGCTCGGTTTAGGGTACGGGTTAGGATTAGGGTACGTGTTAGGGTTAGGGTAGGTGTTAGGGTTAGGGTACGCGTTAGGGTTAGGGTAGTTATTAAACCTATCCCACTCTCTAGATACCCCTTAGCACATAAAGGAATATTATTTGGGGGTCCAGCCATGGAGAAGAGTTTAGACACTAGGATAAAATAAGGAACACATACATTATAAAGAAATCACATTAGGATTCTCTTTTTAAGCTGTTCCTTAAAACACTAGTGCTTAGGAAATCTATTGGAGGCAGAAGCAGTCAAGGGTAGCCTAGGGTTAGGGTTAGGCTTAGGGTTAGGGTTAGGGTACGGCTTAGCGTAGGGGTTCGGGGAGGGGTTCGGGTACGGCGTAGGGTATGGGTTAGGGTTAGGGTTAGGGTTAGTGTTAGGGTTAGGGCTCGGTTTAGGGTACGGGTTAGAAATCACATTAGGATTCTGTTTTTAAGCTGTTCCTTAAAACACTAGTTCTTAGGAAGTCTATTGGAGACCGAAGCACTCAAGGGTAGCCTAGGGTTAGGGCTAGGCTTAGGGTTAGGCTTAGGGTACGGCTTAGGGTACGGGTTCGGCGTAGGGTATGGGTTTGGGTTAGGGTTAGGGTTAGTGTTAGGGTTAGGGATCGGTTTAGGGTACGGGTTAGGATTAGGGTACGTGTTAGGGTTAGGGTAGGGGTTAGGGTTAGGGTACGCGTTAGGGTTAGGGTAGTTATTAAACCTATCCCACTCTCTAGATACCCCTTAGCACGTAAAGGAATATTATTTGGGGGTCCAGCCATGGAGAAGAGTTTAGACACTAGGATAAGATAAGGAACACATACATTATAAAGAAATCGCATTAGGATTCTCTTTTTAAGCTGTTCCTTCAAACACTAGTGCTTAGGAAATCTATTGGAGGCAGAAGCAGTCAAGGGTAGCCTAGGGTTAGGGTTAGGCTTAGGGTTAGGGTTAGGGTACGGCTTAGGGTAGGGGTTCGGGGAGGGGTTCGGGTACGGTGTAGGGTATGGGTTAGGGTTAGGGTTAGGGTTCGTGTTAGGGTTAGGGCTCGGTTTAGGGTACGGGTTAGGATTAGGGTACGTGTTAGGGTTAGGGTAGGGGTTAGGGTTAGGGTACGCATTAGGGTTAGGGTAGTTAGTAAACCTATCCCACTCTCTAGATACCCCTTAGCGCGTAAAGGAATATTATTTGGGGGTGCAGCCATGGAGAAGAGTTTAGACACTAGGATAAGATAAGGAACACACCCATTATAAAGAAATCACATTAGGATTCTCTTTTTAAGCTGTTCCTTACAACACTAGTGCTTAGGAAATCTATTGGAGGCAGAAGCAGTCAAGGGTAGCCTAGGGTTAGGGTTAGGCTTAGGGTTAGGGTTAGGGTACGGCTTAGGGTACGGGTTTGGGGAGGGGTTCGGGTACGGCGTAGGGTATGGGTTAGGGTTAGGGTTAGGGTTAGTGTTAGGGTTAGGGCTCGGTTTAGGGTACGGGTTAGGATTAGGGTACGTGTTAGGGTTAGGGTAGGGGTTAGGGTTAGGGTACGCGTTAGGGTTAGGGTAGTTATTAAACCTATCCCACTCTCTAGATACCCCTTAGCACGTAAAGGAATATTATTTGGGGGTCCAGCCATGGAGAAGAGTTTAGACACTAGGATAAAATAAGGAACACATACATTATAAAGAAATCACATTAGGATTCTCTTTTTAAGCTGTTCCTTACAACACTAGTGCTTAGGAAATCTATTGGAGGCAGAAGCAGTCAAGGGTAGCCTAGGGTTAGGGTTAGGCTTAGGGTTAGGCTTAGGGTACGGCTTAGGGTACGGGTTCGGGGAGGGGTTCGGGTATGGCGTAGGGTATGGGTTAGGGTTAGGGTTAGGGTTAGTGTTAGGGTTAGGGCTCGGTTTAGGGTACGGGTTAGGATTAGGGTACGTGTTAGGGTTAGGGTAGGTGTTAGGGTTAGGGTACGCTTTAGGGTTAGGGTAGTTATTAAACCTATCCCACTCTCTAGATACCCCTTAGCACGTAAAGGAATATTATTTGGGGGTCCAGCCATGGAGAAGAGTTTAGACACTAGGATAAAATAAGGAACACATACATTATAAAGAAATCACATTAGGATTCTCTTTTTAAGCTGTTCCTTAAAACACTAGTGCTTAGGAAATCTATTGGAGGCAGAAGCAGTCAAGGGTAGCCTAGGGTTAGGGTTAGGCTTAGGGTTAGGCTTAGGGTACGGCTTAGGGTAGGGGTTCGGGGAGGGGTTCGGGTACGGCGTAGGGTATGGGTTAGGGTTAGGGTTAGGGTTAGTGTTAGGGTTAGGGCTCGGTTTAGGGTACGGGTTAGGATTAGGGTACGTGTTAGGGTTAGGGTAGGGGTTAGGGTTAGGGTACGCGTTAGGGTTAGGGTAGTTATTAAACCTATCCCACTCTCTAGATACCCCTTAGCACGTAAAGGAATATTATTTGGGGGTGCAGCCATGGAGAAGAGTTTAGACACTAGGATAAGATAAGGAACACACCCATTATAAAGAAATCACATTAGGATTCTCTTTTTAAGCTGTTCCTTCAAACACTAGTGCTTAGGAAATCTATTGGAGGCAGAAGCAGTCAAGGGTAGCCTAGGGTTAGGGTTAAGCTTAGGGTTAGGCTTAGGGTACGGCTTAGGGTTCGGGTACGGCGTAGGGTATGGGTTAGGGTTAGGGTTAGGGTTAGTGTTAGGGTTAGGGCTCGGTTTAGGGTACGGGTTAGGATTAGGGTACGTGTTAGGGTTAGGGTAGGTGTTAGGGTTAGGGTACGCGTTAGGGTTAGGGTAGTTATTAAACCTATCCCACTCTCTAGATACCCCTTAGCACGTAAAGGAATATTATTTGGGGGTCCAGCCATGGAGAAGATTTTAGACACTAGGATAAAATAAGGAACACATACATTATAAAGAAATCACATTAGGATTCTCTTTTTAAGCTGTTCCTTAAAACACTAGTGCTTAGGAAATCTATTGGAGGCAGAAGCAGTCAAGGGTAGCCTAGGGTTAGGGTTAGGCTTAGGGTTAGGGTTAGGGTACGGCTTAGGGTAGGGGTTCGGGGAGGGGTTCGGGTACGGCGTAGGGTATGGGTTAGGGTTAGGGTTAGGGTTAGGGTTAGGGCTCGGTTTAGGGTACGGGTTAGGATTAGGGTACGTGTTAGGGTTAGGGTAGGGGTTAGGGTTAGGGTACGCGTTAGGGTTAGGGTAGTTATTAAACCTATCCCACTCTCTAGATACCCCTTAGCACGTAAAGGAATATTATTTGGGGGTCCAGCCATGGAGAAGAGTTTAGACACTAGGATAAGATAAGGAACACACCCATTATAAAGAAATCACATTAGGATTCTCTTTTTAAGCTGTTCCTTACAACACTAGTGCTTAGGAAATCTATTGGAGGCAGAAGCAGTCAAGGGTAGCCTAGGGTTAGGGTTAGGCTTAGGGTTAGGCTTAGGGTACGGCTTAGGGTACGGGTTCGGGGAGGGGTTCGGGTACGGCGTAGGGTATGGGTTAGGGTTAGGGTTAGGGTTAGTGTTATGGTTAGGGCTCGGTTTAGGGTACGGGTTAGGATTAGGGTACGTGTTAGGGTTAGGGTAGGTGTTAGGGTTAGGGTACGCGTTAGGGTTAGGGTAGTTATTAAACCTATCCCACTCTCTAGATACCCCTTAGCACATAAAGGAATATTATTTGGGGGTCCAGCCATGGAGAAGAGTTTAGACACTAGGATAAAATAAGGAACACATACATTATAAAGAAATCACATTAGGATTCTCTTTTTAAGCTGTTCCTTAAAACACTAGTGCTTAGGAAATCTATTGGAGGCAGAAGCAGTCAAGGGTAGCCTAGGGTTAGGGTTAGGCTTAGGGTTAGGGTTAGGGTACGGCTTAGCGTAGGGGTTCGGGGAGGGGTTCGGGTACGGCGTAGGGTATGGGTTAGGGTTAGGGTTAGGGTTAGTGTTAGGGTTAGGGCTCGGTTTAGGGTACGGGTTAGAAATCACATTAGGATTCTGTTTTTAAGCTGTTCCTTAAAACACTAGTTCTTAGGAAGTCTATTGGAGACCGAAGCACTCAAGGGTAGCCTAGGGTTAGGGCTAGGCTTAGGGTTAGGCTTAGGGTACGGCTTAGGGTACGGGTTCGGCGTAGGGTATGGGTTTGGGTTAGGGTTAGGGTTAGGGTTAGGGTTAGGGCTCGGTTTAGGGTTAGGGTTAGGATTAGGGTACGTGTTAGGGTTAGGGTAGGGGTTAGGGTTAGGGTACGTGTTAGGGTTAGGGTAGTTATTAAACCTATCCCACTCTCTAGATACCCCTTAGCACGTAAAGGAATATTATTTGGGGGTCTAGCGATGGAGAAGAGTTTAGACACTAGGATAAGATAAAGAACCCACCCATTATAAAGAAATCACATTAGGATTCTCTTTTTAAGCTGTTCCTTAAAACACTAGTGCTTAGGAAATCTATTGCAGGCTGAAGCAGTCAAGGGTAGCCTAGGGTTAGGCTTAGGGTGAGGGTTACGCTTACGGTACGGCTTAGGATACGGGTTCGGGGAGGGGTTCGTGTATGGCGTAAGGTATGGGTTAGGGTAAGGGTTAGGGTTACTGTTAGGGTTCGGAATCGGTTTAGAGTATGGGTTAGGATTAGGATACGTGTTAGGGTTGGGGTAGGGGTTAGGGTTAGGGTACGTGTTAGGGTTAGGGTACGCGTTAGAGTTAGGATAGTTATTAAACCTATCCCACTCTCTAGATACCCCTTAGCACATAAAGGAATATTATTTGGGGGTCCAGCCATGGAGAAGAGTTTAGACACTAGGATAAGATAAGAAACACACCCATTATAAAGAAATCACATTAGGATTCACTTTTTAAGCTATTCCTTCAAACACTAGTGCTTAGGAAATCTATTGGAGGCAGAAGCAGTCAAGGGTAGCCTAGTGTTAGGGTTAGGCTTAGGGTACAGCTTAGGGTACGGGTTTGGGGAGGGGTTCGGGTACGGCGTAGGGTAAGGTTTAGGGTTAGGGTTCGTGTTAGGGTTAGGGCTCGGTTTAGGGTACGGGTTAGGATTAGGGTACATGTTAGGTTTAGGGTAGGGGTTAGGGTTAGGGTACGCGTTAGTGTTAGGGTAGTAATTAAACCTATCTCACTCTCTAGATAGCCCTTAGCACGTAAAGAAATATTATTTGGGGGTCAAGCCATGGAGAAGAGTTTAGAAACTAGGATAAGATAAGGAACACACCCATTATAAAGAAATCACATTAGGATTCTCTTTTTAACCACTTCCTTAAAACAATAGTGCTCAAGAAATCTATTGCAGGCTGAAGCAGTCAAGGGTAGCCTAGGGTTAGGCTTAGGGTGAGGGTTAGGCTTAGGGTTCGGCTTAAGATACAGGTTCGTGGAGGGGTTGGGGTATGGCGTAGGGTATGGGTTAGAGTTAGGGTTGGGTTACTGTTAGGGTTCGGGCTCGGTTTAGGGTATGGGTTAGGATTAGGGTACGTGTTAGGGTTAGGATAGGGGTTAGGGTCAGGGTACGCGTTAGGGTTAGGGTAGTTATTAAACCTATCCCACTCTCTAGATACCCCTTAGCACGTAAAGGAATATTATTTGGGGGTGCAGCCATGGAGAAGAGTTTAGACACTAGGATAAGATAAGGAACACACCCATTATAAAGAAATCACATTAGGATTCTCTTTTTAAGCTGTTCCTTCAAACACTAGTGCTTAGGAAATCTATTGGAGGCAGAAGCAGTCAAGGGTAGCCTAGGGTTAGGGTTAAGCTTAGGGTTAGGCTTAGGGTACGGCTTAGGGTTCGGGTACGGCGTAGGGTATGGGTTAGGGTTAGGGTTAGGGTTAGTGTTAGGGTTAGGGCTCGGTTTAGGGTACGGGTTAGGATTAGGGTACGTGTTAGGGTTAGGGTAGGTGTTAGGGTTAGGGTACGCGTTAGGGTTAGGGTAGTTATTAAACCTATCCCACTCTCTAGATACCCCTTAGCACGTAAAGGAATATTATTTGGGGGTCCAGCCATGGAGAAGATTTTAGACACTAGGATAAAATAAGGAACACATACATTATAAAGAAATCACATTAGGATTCTCTTTTTAAGCTGTTCCTTAAAACACTAGTGCTTAGGAAATCTATTGGAGGCAGAAGCAGTCAAGGGTAGCCTAGGGTTAGGGTTAGGCTTAGGGTTAGGGTTAGGGTACGGCTTAGGGTAGGGGTTCGGGGAGGGGTTCGGGTACGGCGTAGGGTATGGGTTAGGGTTAGGGTTAGGGTTAGGGTTAGGGCTCGGTTTAGGGTACGGGTTAGGATTAGGGTACGTGTTAGGGTTAGGGTAGGGGTTAGGGTTAGGGTACGCGTTAGGGTTAGGGTAGTTATTAAACCTATCCCACTCTCTAGATACCCCTTAGCACGTAAAGGAATATTATTTGGGGGTCCAGCCATGGAGAAGAGTTTAGACACTAGGATAAGATAAGGAACACACCCATTATAAAGAAATCACATTAGGATTCTCTTTTTAAGCTGTTCCTTACAACACTAGTGCTTAGGAAATCTATTGGAGGCAGAAGCAGTCAAGGGTAGCCTAGGGTTAGGGTTAGGCTTAGGGTTAGGCTTAGGGTACGGCTTAGGGTACGGGTTCGGGGAGGGGTTCGGGTACGGCGTAGGGTATGGGTTAGGGTTAGGGTTAGGGTTAGTGTTATGGTTAGGGCTCGGTTTAGGGTACGGGTTAGGATTAGGGTACGTGTTAGGGTTAGGGTAGGTGTTAGGTTTAGGGTACGCGTTAGGGTTAGGGTAGTTATTAAACCTATCCCACTCTCTAGATACCCCTTAGCACATAAAGGAATATTATTTGGGGGTCCAGCCATGGAGAAGAGTTTAGACACTAGGATAAAATAAGGAACACATACATTATAAAGAAATCACATTAGGATTCTCTTTTTAAGCTGTTCCTTAAAACACTAGTGCTTAGGAAATCTATTGGAGGCAGAAGCAGTCAAGGGTAGCCTAGGGTTAGGGTTAGGCTTAGGGTTAGGGTTAGGGTACGGCTTAGCGTAGGGGTTCGGGGAGGGGTTCGGGTACGGCGTAGGGTATGGGTTAGGGTTAGGGTTAGGGTTAGTGTTAGGGTTAGGGCTCGGTTTAGGGTACGGGTTAGAAATCACATTAGGATTCTGTTTTTAAGCTGTTCCTTAAAACACTAGTTCTTAGGAAGTCTATTGGAGACCGAAGCACTCAAGGGTAGCCTAGGGTTAGGGCTAGGCTTAGGGTTAGGCTTAGGGTACGGCTTAGGGTACGGGTTCGGCGTAGGGTATGGGTTTGGGTTAGGGTTAGGGTTAGGGTTAGGGTTAGGGCTCGGTTTAGGGTTAGGGTTAGGATTAGGGTACGTGTTAGGGTTAGGGTAGGGGTTAGGGTTAGGGTACGTGTTAGGGTTAGGGTAGTTATTAAACCTATCCCACTCTCTAGATACCCCTTAGCACGTAAAGGAATATTATTTGGGGGTCTAGCGATGGAGAAGAGTTTAGACACTAGGATAAGATAAAGAACCCACCCATTATAAAGAAATCACATTAGGATTCTCTTTTTAAGCTGTTCCTTAAAACACTAGTGCTTAGGAAATCTATTGCAGGCTGAAGCAGTCAAGGGTAGCCTAGGGTTAGGCTTAGGGTGAGGGTTACGCTTACGGTACGGCTTAGGATACGGGTTCGGGGAGGGGTTCGTGTATGGCGTAAGGTATGGGTTAGGGTAAGGGTTAGGGTTACTGTTAGGGTTCGGAATCGGTTTAGAGTATGGGTTAGGATTAGGATACGTGTTAGGGTTGGGGTAGGGGTTAGGGTTAGGGTACGTGTTAGGGTTAGGGTACGCGTTAGAGTTAGGATAGTTATTAAACCTATCCCACTCTCTAGATACCCCTTAGCACATAAAGGAATATTATTTGGGGGTCCAGCCATGGAGAAGAGTTTAGACACTAGGATAAGATAAGAAACACACCCATTATAAAGAAATCACATTAGGATTCACTTTTTAAGCTATTCCTTCAAACACTAGTGCTTAGGAAATCTATTGGAGGCAGAAGCAGTCAAGGGTAGCCTAGTGTTAGGGTTAGGCTTAGGGTACAGCTTAGGGTACGGGTTTGGGGAGGGGTTCGGGTACGGCGTAGGGTAAGGTTTAGGGTTAGGGTTCGTGTTAGGGTTAGGGCTCGGTTTAGGGTACGGGTTAGGATTAGGGTACATGTTAGGTTTAGGGTAGGGGTTAGGGTTAGGGTACGCGTTAGTGTTAGGGTAGTAATTAAACCTATCTCACTCTCTAGATAGCCCTTAGCACGTAAAGAAATATTATTTGGGGGTCAAGCCATGGAGAAGAGTTTAGAAACTAGGATAAGATAAGGAACACACCCATTATAAAGAAATCACATTAGGATTCTCTTTTTAACCACTTCCTTAAAACAATAGTGCTCAAGAAATCTATTGCAGGCTGAAGCAGTCAAGGGTAGCCTAGGGTTAGGCTTAGGGTGAGGGTTAGGCTTAGGGTTCGGCTTAAGATACAGGTTCGTGGAGGGGTTGGGGTATGGCGTAGGGTATGGGTTAGAGTTAGGGTTGGGTTACTGTTAGGGTTCGGGCTCGGTTTAGGGTATGGGTTAGGATTAGGGTACGTGTTAGGGTTAGGATAGGGGTTAGGGTCAGGGTACGCGTTAGGGTTAGGGTAGTTATTAAACCTATCCCACTCTCTAGATACCCCTTAGCACGTAAAGGAATATTATTTGGGGTTCCAGCCATGGAGAAGAGTTTAGACACTAGGATAAGATAAGGAACACACCCATTATAAAGAAATCACATTAGGATTCTCTTTTTAAGCTGTTCCTTAAAACACAAGTGCTTAGGAAATCTATTGGAGGCAGAAGCAGTCAAGGGTAGCCTAGGGTTAGGATTAGGCTTAGGGTTAGGCTTAGGGTACGGTTTAGGGTACGGGTTCGGGGAGGGTATCGGGTACGGCGTAGGGTATGGGTTAGGGTTAGGGTTAGTGTTAGGGTTTGGGGTCCGTTTAGGGTACAGTTTAGGATAAGGGTACGTGTTAGGGTTAGGGTAGGTGTTAGGGTTAGGGTACGCGTTAGAGTTAGGATAGTTATTAAACCTATCCCACTCTCTAGATACCCCTTAGCACGTAAAGGAATATTATCTGCGGGTCCAGCCATGGAGAAGAGTTTAGACACTAGGATAAGATAAGGAACACACCCATTATAAAGAAATCACATTAGGATTGTCTTTTTAAGGTGTTCCTTAAAACACTAGTGCTTAGGAAATCTATTGGAGGCAGAAGCATTCAATGGTAGCCTAGGGTTACGGTTAGGCTTAGGGTACGGCTTAGGGAACGGGTTTAGGGGAGGGGTTCGGGTATGGCGTAGGGTATGGGTTAGGGTTAGGGTTAGGGCTCGGTTTAGAGTATGGTTTAGGATTAGGGTACGTGTTAGGGTTAGTGAAGGGGTTAGGGTTATGGTACGCGTTAGGGTTAGGGTAGTTATTAAACCTATCCCACTCTCTAGATACCCCTTAGCACGTAAAGGAATATTATTTGGGGGTCCAGCCATGGAGAAGAGTTTAGAAACTAGGATAAGATAAGGAACACACCCATTATAAAGAAATCACATTAGGATTCTATTTTTAACCACTTCCTTAAAACACTAGTGCTCAGGAAATCTATTGCAGGCTGAAGCAGTCAAGGGTAGCCTAGGGTTAGGCTTAGGGTGAGGGTTAGGCTTACGGTTCGGCTTAGGATACAGGTTCGTGGAGGGGTTCGGGTATGGCTTAGGGTATGGGTTAGGGTTAGGGTTAGGGGTACTGTTAGGGTTCGGGCTCGGTTTAGGGTATGGGTTAGGATTAGGGTACGTGTTAGGGTTAGGGTACGCGTTAGGGTTAGGGTAGTTATTAAACCTATCCCACTCTCTAGATACCCCTTAGCACGAAAAGTAATAGTATTTGGGGTTCCAGCCATGGAGAAGAGTTTAGACACTAGGATAAGATAAGGAACACACCCATTATAAAGAAATCACATTAGGATTCTCTTTTTAAGCTGTTCCTTAAAACACAAGTGCTTAGGAAATCTATTGGAGGCAGAAGCAGTCAAGGGTAGCCTAGGATTAGGCTTAGGGTGAGGATTAGGCTTAGGGTAGGGCTTAGGGTACCGGTTCGGGGAGTGGTTCGGGTACGGCGTAGGGTATGGGTTAGGGTTAGGGTTAGGGTTAGGGTTAGTGTTAGGGTTAGGGGTCGGGTTAGGGTACGGTTTGGGATTAGGGTACGTGTTAGGGTTAGGGTAGGGGTTAGGGTTAGGGTACGCGTTAGGGTTAGGATAGTTATTAAACCTATCCCACTCTCTAGATACCCCTTAGCACGTAAAGGAATATTATTTGGGGGTCCAGCCATGGAGAAGAGTTTAGACACTAGGATAAGATAAGGAACACACCCATTATAAAGAAATCACATTAGGATTCTCTTTTTAAGCTATTCCTTAAAACACTAGTGCTTAGGAAATCTATTGGAGGCAGAAGCAGTCAAGGGTAGCCTAGGGTTAGGGTTAGGCTTAGGGTACAGCTTAGGGTACGGGTTCGGGGAGGGGTTCGGGTACGGCGTAGGGTATGGGTTAGGGTTAGGGTTAGGGTTAGTGTTAGGGTTAGGGCTCGGTTTAGGGTACGGGTTAGGATTAGAGTACGTGTTAGGGTTAGGGTAGGGGTTAGGGTTATGGTACGGTTTAGGGTTAGGGTAGTTATTAAACCTATCCCACTCTGTAGATACCCCTTAGCACGTAAAGGGATATTATTTGGGGGTCCAGCCATGGAGAAGAGTTTAGACACTAGGATAAGATAAGGAACACACCCATTATAAAGAAATCACATTAGGATTCTCTTTTTAAGCTATTCCTTAAAACACTAGCGCTTAGGAAATCTATTGGAGGCAGAAGCAGTCAAGGGTAGCCTAGGGTTAGGGTTAGGCTTAGGGTTAGGCTTAGGGTACGGCTTAGGGTACGGGTTCGGGGAGGGGTTCGGGTACGGTGTAGGGTATGGGTTAGGGTTAGGGTTAGGGTTCGTGTTAGGGTTAGGGCTCGGTTTAGGGTACGGGTTAGGATTAGGGTACGCATTAGGGTTAGGGTAGTTAGTAAACCTATCCCACTCTCTAGATACCCCTTAGCACGTAAAGGAATATTATTTGGGGGTCCAGCCATGGAGAAGAGTTTAGACACTAGGATAAGATAAGGAACACACCCATTATAAAGAAATCACATTAGGATTCTGTTTTTAAGCTGTTCCTTAAAACACTAGTGCTTAGGAAATCTATTGGAGACAGAAGCACTCAAGGGTAGCCTAGGGTTAGTGTTAGGCTTAGGGTTAGGCTTAGGGTACGGCTTAGGGTACGGGTTCGGCGTAGGGTATGGGTTTGGGTTAGGGTTAGGGTTAGTGTTAGGGTTAGGGCTCGGTTTAGGGTACAGGTTAGGATTTGGGTACGTGTTAGGGATAGGGTAGGGGTTAGGGTTAGGGTATGCGTTAAGTTTAGGGTAGTTATTAAACCTATCCCACTCTCTAGATACCCCTTAGCACGTAAAGAATATTATTTGGGTGTCCCACCATGGAGAAGAGTTTAGACACTAGGATAAGATAAGGAACACACCCATTATAAAGAAAACACATTAGGATTCCCTTTTTAAGCTGTTCCTTAAAACACTAGTGCTTAGGAAATCTATTGGAGGCAGAAGCAGTCAAGGGTAGCCTAGGGTTAGGGTAAGGCTTAGGGTTAGGTTTAGGGTACGGCTTAGGGTACGGGTTCGGGGAGGGTTTCGGGTACGGCGTAGGGTATGGGTTAGGGTTAGGGTTAGGGTTAGTGTTAGGGTTAGGGCTCGGTTTAGGGTACGGGTTAGGATTAGGGTACGTGTTAGGGTTAGGGTAGGGGTTAGGGTTATGGTACGGTTTAGGGATAGGGTAGTTATTGAACCTATCCCACTCTGTAGATACCCCTTAGCACGTAAAGGGATATTATTTGGGGGTCCAGCCATGGAGAAGAGTTTAGACACTAGGATAAGATAAGGAACACACCCATTATAAAGAAATCACATTAGGATTCTGTTTTTAAGCTGTTCCTTAAAACACTAGTTCTTAGGAAATCTATTGGAGACCGAAGCACTCAAGGGTAGCCTAGGGTTAGGGCTAGGCTTAGGGTTAGGCTTAGGGTACGGCTTAGGGTACGGGTTCGGCGTAGGGTATGGGTTTGGGTTAGGGTTAGGGTTAGTGTTAGGGTTAGGGATCGGTTTAGGGTACGGGTTAGGATTAGGGTACGGGTTAGGGTAGGGGTTAGGGTTACGGTACGCGTTAGGGTTAGGGTAGTTATTAAACCTATCCCACTCTCTAGATACCCCTTAGCACGTAAAGGAATATTATTTGGGGGTCCAGCCATGGAGAAGAGTTTAGACACTAGGATAAGATAAGGAACACACCCATTATAAAGAAATCACATTAGGATTCTCTTTTTATTTTTATTTTTTTATTTTTTTATTTTTTTTTTATTTTTGGCTGTGTTGGGTCTTCGTTTCTGTGTGAGGGCTTTCTCTAGTTGCGGCGAGCGGGGGCCACTCTTCATCGCGGTGTGCGGGCCTTTCACTGTCGCGGCCTCTCTTGTTGCGGGGCACAGTCTCCAGACGCGCAGGCTCAGTAGTTGTGGCTCACGGGCCTAGTTGCTCCGCGGCATGTGGGATCCTCCCAGACCAGGGCTCGAACCCGTGTCTCCTGCATTGGCAGACAGATTCTCAACCACTGCGCCACCAGGGAAGCCCTAGGATTCTCTTTTTAAGCTGTTCCTTAAAACACTAGTGCTTAGGAAATCTATTGGAGGCAGAAGCAGTCAAGGGTAGCCAAGGGTTAGGGTTAGGCTTAGGGTTAGGGTTAGGGTACGGCTTAGGGTAGGGGTTCAGGGAGGGGTTCGGGTACGGCGTAGGGTATGGGTTAGGGTTAGGGTTAGGATTAGTGTTAGGGTTAGGGCTCGGTTTAGGGTACGGGTTAGGATTAGGGTACGTGTTAGGGTTAGGGTAGGGGTTAGGGTTAGGGTACGCGTTAGGGTTAGGGTAGTTATTAAACCTATCCCACTCTCTAGATACCCCTTAGCACGTAAAGGAATATTATTTGGGGGTCCAGCCATGGAGAAGAGTTTAGACACTAGGATAAGATAAGGAACACACCCATTATAAAGAAATCACATTAGGATTCTCTTTTTAAGCTGTTCCTTACAACACTAGTGCTTAGGAAATCTATTGGAGGCAGAAGCAGTCAAGGGTAGCCTAGGGTTAGGGTTAGGCTTAGGGTTAGGCTTAGGGAATGGCTTAGGGTACGGGTTCGGGGAGGGGTTCGGGTACGGCGTAGGGTATGGGTTAGGGTTAGGGTTAGGGTTAGTGTTATGGTTAGGGCTCGGTTTAGGGTACGGGTTAGGATTAGGGTACGTGTTAGGGTTAGGGTAGGTGTTAGGGTTAGGGTACGCGTTAGGGTTAGGGTAGTTATTAAACCTATCCCACTCTCTAGATACCCCTTAGCACGTAAAGGAATATTATTTGGGGGTCCAGCCATGGAGAAGAGTTTAGACACTAGGATAAAATAAGGAACACATACATTATAAAGAAATCACATTAGGATTCTCTTTTTAAGCTGTTCCTTCAAACACTAGTGCTTAGGAAATCTATTGGAGGCAGAAGCAGTCAAGGGTAGCCTAGGGTTAGGGTTAGGCTTAGGGTTAGGCTTAGGGTACGGCTTAGGGTACGGGTTCGGGGAGGGGTTCGGGTACGGCGTAGGGTATGGGTTAGGGTTAGGGTTAGGGTTAGTGTTAGGGTTAGGGCTCGGTTTAGGGTACGGGTTAGGATTAGGGTATGTGTTAGGGTTAGGGTAGGGGTTAGGGTTAGGGTACGCGTTAGGGTTAGGGTAGTTATTAAACCTATCCCACTCTCTAGATACCCCTTAGCACGTAAAGGAATATTATTTGGGGGTCCAGCCATGGAGAAGAGTTTAGACACTAGGATAAGATAAGGAACACACCCATTATAAAGAAATCACATTAGGATTCTCTTTTTAAGCTGTTCCTTCAAACACTAGTGCTTAGGAAATCTATTGGAGGCAGAAGCAGTCAAGGGTACCCTAGGGTTAGGGTTAGGCTTAGGGTTAGGCTTAGGGTACGGCTTAGGGTTCGGGTACGGCGTAGGGTATGGGTTAGGGTTAGGGTTAGGGTTAGTGTTAGGGTTAGGGCTCGGTTTAGGGTACGGGTTAGGATTAGGGTACGTGTTAGGGTTAGGGTAGGTGTTAGGGTTAGGGTATGCGTTAGGGTTAGGGTAGTTATTAAACCTATCCCACTCTCTAGATACCCCTTAGCACGTAAAGGAATATTATTTGGGGGTCCAGCCATGGAGAAGAGTTTAGACACTAGGATAAGATAAGGAACACATACATTATAAAGAAATCACATTAGGATTCTCTTTTTAAGCTGTTCCTTCAAACACTAGTGCTTAGGAAATCTATTGGAGGCAGAAGCAGTCAAGGGTAGCCTAGGGTTAGGGTTAGGCTTAGGGTTAGGCTTAGGGTATGGCTTAGGGTACGGGTTCGGGGAGGGGTTCGGGTACGGCATAGGGTATGGGTTAGGGTTAGGGTTAGGGTTAGGGTTAGGGCTCGGTTTAGGGTACGGGTTAGGATTAGGGTACGTGTTAGGGTTAGGGTAGGTGTTAGGGTTAGGGTACGCGTTAGGGTTATGGTAGTTATTAAACCTATCCCACTCTCTAGATACCCCTTAGCACGTAAAGGAATATTATTTGCGGGTCCAGCCATGGAGAAGAGTTTAGACACTAGGATAAAATAAGGAACACATACATTATAAAGAAATCACATTAGGATTCTCTTTTTAAGCTGTTCCTTCAAACACTAGTGCTTAGGAAATCTATTGGAGGCAGAAGCAGTCAAGGGTAGCCTAGGGTTAGGGTTAGGCTTAGGGTTAGGCTTAGGGTACGGCTTAGGGTACGGGTTCGGGGAGGGGTTCGGGTATGGCGTAGGGTATGGGTTAGGATTAGTGTTAGGGTTAGTGTTAGGGTTAGGGCTCGGTTTAGGGTACGGGTTAGGATTATGGTACGTGTTAGGGTTAGGGTAGGTGTTAGGGTTAGGGTACGCGTTAGGGTTAGGGTAGTTATTAAACCTATCCCACTCTCTGGATACCCCTTAGCACGTAAAGGAATATTATTTGCGGGTCCAGCCACGGAGAAGAGTTTAGACACTAGGATAAAATAAGGAACACATACATTATAAAGAAATCACATTAGGATTCTCTTTTTAAGCTGTTCCTTACAACACTAGTGCTTAGGAAATCTATTGGAGGCAGAAGCAGTCAAGGGTAGCCTAGGGTTAGGGTTAGGCTTAGGGTTAGGCTTAGGGTACGGCTTAGGGTACGGGTTCGGGGAGGGGTTCGGGTACGGCGTAGGGTATGGGTTAGGGTTAGGGTTAGGGTTAGTGTTAGGCTTAGGGCTCGGTTTAGGGTACGGGTTAGGATTAGGGTACGTGTTAGGGTTAGGGTAGGTGTTAGGGTTAGGGTACGCGTTAGGGTTAGGGTAGTTATTAAACCTATCCCACTCTCTAGATACCCCTTAGCACATAAAGGAATATTATTTGGGGGTCCAGCCATGGAGAAGAGTTTAGACACTAGGATAAAATAAGGAACACATACATTATAAAGAAATCACATTAGGATTCTCTTTTTAAGCTGTTCCTTAAAACACTAGTGCTTAGGAAATCTATTGGAGGCAGAAGCAGTCAAGGGTAGCCTAGGGTTAGGGTTAGGCTTAGGGTTAGGGTTAGGGTACGGCTTAGCGTAGGGGTTCGGGGAGGGGTTCGGGTACGGCGTAGGGTATGGGTTAGGGTTAGGGTTAGGGTTAGTGTTAGGGTTAGGGCTCGGTTTAGGGTACGGGTTAGAAATCACATTAGGATTCTGTTTTTAAGCTGTTCCTTAAAACACTAGTTCTTAGGAAGTCTATTGGAGACCGAAGCACTCAAGGGTAGCCTAGGGTTAGGGCTAGGCTTAGGGTTAGGCTTAGGGTACGGCTTAGGGTACGGGTTCGGCGTAGGGTATGGGTTTGGGTTAGGGTTAGGGTTAGTGTTAGGGTTAGGGATCGGTTTAGGGTACGGGTTAGGATTAGGGTACGTGTTAGGGTTAGGGTAGGGGTTAGGGTTAGGGTACGCGTTAGGGTTAGGGTAGTTATTAAACCTATCCCACTCTCTAGATACCCCTTAGCACGTAAAGGAATATTATTTGGGGGTCCAGCCATGGAGAAGAGTTTAGACACTAGGATAAGATAAGGAACACATACATTATAAAGAAATCGCATTAGGATTCTCTTTTTAAGCTGTTCCTTCAAACACTAGTGCTTAGGAAATCTATTGGAGGCAGAAGCAGTCAAGGGTAGCCTAGGGTTAGGGTTAGGCTTAGGGTTAGGGTTAGGGTACGGCTTAGGGTAGGGGTTCGGGGAGGGGTTCGGGTACGGTGTAGGGTATGGGTTAGGGTTAGGGTTAGGGTTCGTGTTAGGGTTAGGGCTCGGTTTAGGGTACGGGTTAGGATTAGGGTACGTGTTAGGGTTAGGGTAGGGGTTAGGGTTAGGGTACGCATTAGGGTTAGGGTAGTTAGTAAACCTATCCCACTCTCTAGATACCCCTTAGCACGTAAAGGAATATTATTTGGGGGTGCAGCCATGGAGAAGAGTTTAGACACTAGGATAAGATAAGGAACACACCCATTATAAAGAAATCACATTAGGATTCTCTTTTTAAGCTGTTCCTTACAACACTAGTGCTTAGGAAATCTATTGGAGGCAGAAGCAGTCAAGGGTAGCCTAGGGTTAGGGTTAGGCTTAGGGTTAGGGTTAGGGTACGGCTTAGGGTACGGGTTTGGGGAGGGGTTCGGGTACGGCGTAGGGTATGGGTTAGGGTTAGGGTTAGGGTTAGTGTTAGGGTTAGGGCTCGGTTTAGGGTACGGGTTAGGATTAGGGTACGTGTTAGGGTTAGGGTAGGGGTTAGGGTTAGGGTACGCGTTAGGGTTAGGGTAGTTATTAAACCTATCCCACTCTCTAGATACCCCTTAGCACGTAAAGGAATATTATTTGGGGGTCCAGCCATGGAGAAGAGTTTAGACACTAGGATAAAATAAGGAACACATACATTATAAAGAAATCACATTAGGATTCTCTTTTTAAGCTGTTCCTTACAACACTAGTGCTTAGGAAATCTATTGGAGGCAGAAGCAGTCAAGGGTAGCCTAGGGTTAGGGTTAGGCTTAGGGTTAGGCTTAGGGTACGGCTTAGGGTACGGGTTCGGGGAGGGGTTCGGGTATGGCGTAGGGTATGGGTTAGGGTTAGGGTTAGGGTTAGTGTTAGGGTTAGGGCTCGGTTTAGGGTACGGGTTAGGATTAGGGTACGTGTTAGGGTTAGGGTAGGTGTTAGGGTTAGGGTACGCTTTAGGGTTAGGGTAGTTATTAAACCTATCCCACTCTCTAGATACCCCTTAGCACGTAAAGGAATATTATTTGGGGGTCCAGCCATGGAGAAGAGTTTAGACACTAGGATAAAATAAGGAACACATACATTATAAAGAAATCACATTAGGATTCTCTTTTTAAGCTGTTCCTTAAAACACTAGTGCTTAGGAAATCTATTGGAGGCAGAAGCAGTCAAGGGTAGCCTAGGGTTAGGGTTAGGCTTAGGGTTAGGCTTAGGGTACGGCTTAGGGTAGGGGTTCGGGGAGGGGTTCGGGTACGGCGTAGGGTATGGGTTAGGGTTAGGGTTAGGGTTAGTGTTAGGGTTAGGGCTCGGTTTAGGGTACGGGTTAGGATTAGGGTACGTGTTAGGGTTAGGGTAGGGGTTAGGGTTAGGGTACGCGTTAGGGTTAGGGTAGTTATTAAACCTATCCCACTCTCTAGATACCCCTTAGCACGTAAAGGAATATTATTTGGGGGTGCAGCCATGGAGAAGAGTTTAGACACTAGGATAAGATAAGGAACACACCCATTATAAAGAAATCACATTAGGATTCTCTTTTTAAGCTGTTCCTTCAAACACTAGTGCTTAGGAAATCTATTGGAGGCAGAAGCAGTCAAGGGTAGCCTAGGGTTAGGGTTAAGCTTAGGGTTAGGCTTAGGGTACGGCTTAGGGTTCGGGTACGGCGTAGGGTATGGGTTAGGGTTAGGGTTAGGGTTAGTGTTAGGGTTAGGGCTCGGTTTAGGGTACGGGTTAGGATTAGGGTACGTGTTAGGGTTAGGGTAGGTGTTAGGGTTAGGGTACGCGTTAGGGTTAGGGTAGTTATTAAACCTATCCCACTCTCTAGATACCCCTTAGCACGTAAAGGAATATTATTTGGGGGTCCAGCCATGGAGAAGATTTTAGACACTAGGATAAAATAAGGAACACATACATTATAAAGAAATCACATTAGGATTCTCTTTTTAAGCTGTTCCTTAAAACACTAGTGCTTAGGAAATCTATTGGAGGCAGAAGCAGTCAAGGGTAGCCTAGGGTTAGGGTTAGGCTTAGGGTTAGGGTTAGGGTACGGCTTAGGGTAGGGGTTCGGGGAGGGGTTCGGGTACGGCGTAGGGTATGGGTTAGGGTTAGGGTTAGGGTTAGGGTTAGGGCTCGGTTTAGGGTACGGGTTAGGATTAGGGTACGTGTTAGGGTTAGGGTAGGGGTTAGGGTTAGGGTACGCGTTAGGGTTAGGGTAGTTATTAAACCTATCCCACTCTCTAGATACCCCTTAGCACGTAAAGGAATATTATTTGGGGGTCCAGCCATGGAGAAGAGTTTAGACACTAGGATAAGATAAGGAACACACCCATTATAAAGAAATCACATTAGGATTCTCTTTTTAAGCTGTTCCTTACAACACTAGTGCTTAGGAAATCTATTGGAGGCAGAAGCAGTCAAGGGTAGCCTAGGGTTAGGGTTAGGCTTAGGGTTAGGCTTAGGGTACGGCTTAGGGTACGGGTTCGGGGAGGGGTTCGGGTACGGCGTAGGGTATGGGTTAGGGTTAGGGTTAGGGTTAGTGTTATGGTTAGGGCTCGGTTTAGGGTACGGGTTAGGATTAGGGTACGTGTTAGGGTTAGGGTAGGTGTTAGGGTTAGGGTACGCGTTAGGGTTAGGGTAGTTATTAAACCTATCCCACTCTCTAGATACCCCTTAGCACATAAAGGAATATTATTTGGGGGTCCAGCCATGGAGAAGAGTTTAGACACTAGGATAAAATAAGGAACACATACATTATAAAGAAATCACATTAGGATTCTCTTTTTAAGCTGTTCCTTAAAACACTAGTGCTTAGGAAATCTATTGGAGGCAGAAGCAGTCAAGGGTAGCCTAGGGTTAGGGTTAGGCTTAGGGTTAGGGTTAGGGTACGGCTTAGCGTAGGGGTTCGGGGAGGGGTTCGGGTACGGCGTAGGGTATGGGTTAGGGTTAGGGTTAGGGTTAGTGTTAGGGTTAGGGCTCGGTTTAGGGTACGGGTTAGAAATCACATTAGGATTCTGTTTTTAAGCTGTTCCTTAAAACACTAGTTCTTAGGAAGTCTATTGGAGACCGAAGCACTCAAGGGTAGCCTAGGGTTAGGGCTAGGCTTAGGGTTAGGCTTAGGGTACGGCTTAGGGTACGGGTTCGGCGTAGGGTATGGGTTTGGGTTAGGGTTAGGGTTAGGGTTAGGGTTAGGGCTCGGTTTAGGGTTAGGGTTAGGATTAGGGTACGTGTTAGGGTTAGGGTAGGGGTTAGGGTTAGGGTACGTGTTAGGGTTAGGGTAGTTATTAAACCTATCCCACTCTCTAGATACCCCTTAGCACGTAAAGGAATATTATTTGGGGGTCTAGCGATGGAGAAGAGTTTAGACACTAGGATAAGATAAAGAACCCACCCATTATAAAGAAATCACATTAGGATTCTCTTTTTAAGCTGTTCCTTAAAACACTAGTGCTTAGGAAATCTATTGCAGGCTGAAGCAGTCAAGGGTAGCCTAGGGTTAGGCTTAGGGTGAGGGTTACGCTTACGGTACGGCTTAGGATACGGGTTCGGGGAGGGGTTCGTGTATGGCGTAAGGTATGGGTTAGGGTAAGGGTTAGGGTTACTGTTAGGGTTCGGAATCGGTTTAGAGTATGGGTTAGGATTAGGATACGTGTTAGGGTTGGGGTAGGGGTTAGGGTTAGGGTACGTGTTAGGGTTAGGGTACGCGTTAGAGTTAGGATAGTTATTAAACCTATCCCACTCTCTAGATACCCCTTAGCACATAAAGGAATATTATTTGGGGGTCCAGCCATGGAGAAGAGTTTAGACACTAGGATAAGATAAGAAACACACCCATTATAAAGAAATCACATTAGGATTCACTTTTTAAGCTATTCCTTCAAACACTAGTGCTTAGGAAATCTATTGGAGGCAGAAGCAGTCAAGGGTAGCCTAGTGTTAGGGTTAGGCTTAGGGTACAGCTTAGGGTACGGGTTTGGGGAGGGGTTCGGGTACGGCGTAGGGTAAGGTTTAGGGTTAGGGTTCGTGTTAGGGTTAGGGCTCGGTTTAGGGTACGGGTTAGGATTAGGGTACATGTTAGGTTTAGGGTAGGGGTTAGGGTTAGGGTACGCGTTAGTGTTAGGGTAGTAATTAAACCTATCTCACTCTCTAGATAGCCCTTAGCACGTAAAGAAATATTATTTGGGGGTCAAGCCATGGAGAAGAGTTTAGAAACTAGGATAAGATAAGGAACACACCCATTATAAAGAAATCACATTAGGATTCTCTTTTTAACCACTTCCTTAAAACAATAGTGCTCAAGAAATCTATTGCAGGCTGAAGCAGTCAAGGGTAGCCTAGGGTTAGGCTTAGGGTGAGGGTTAGGCTTAGGGTTCGGCTTAAGATACAGGTTCGTGGAGGGGTTGGGGTATGGCGTAGGGTATGGGTTAGAGTTAGGGTTGGGTTACTGTTAGGGTTCGGGCTCGGTTTAGGGTATGGGTTAGGATTAGGGTACGTGTTAGGGTTAGGATAGGGGTTAGGGTCAGGGTACGCGTTAGGGTTAGGGTAGTTATTAAACCTATCCCACTCTCTAGATACCCCTTAGCACGTAAAGGAATATTATTTGGGGTTCCAGCCATGGAGAAGAGTTTAGACACTAGGATAAGATAAGGAACACACCCATTATAAAGAAATCACATTAGGATTCTCTTTTTAAGCTGTTCCTTAAAACACAAGTGCTTAGGAAATCTATTGGAGGCAGAAGCAGTCAAGGGTAGCCTAGGGTTAGGATTAGGCTTAGGGTTAGGCTTAGGGTACGGTTTAGGGTACGGGTTCGGGGAGGGTATCGGGTACGGCGTAGGGTATGGGTTAGGGTTAGGGTTAGTGTTAGGGTTTGGGGTCCGTTTAGGGTACAGTTTAGGATAAGGGTACGTGTTAGGGTTAGGGTAGGTGTTAGGGTTAGGGTACGCGTTAGAGTTAGGATAGTTATTAAACCTATCCCACTCTCTAGATACCCCTTAGCACGTAAAGGAATATTATCTGCGGGTCCAGCCATGGAGAAGAGTTTAGACACTAGGATAAGATAAGGAACACACCCATTATAAAGAAATCACATTAGGATTGTCTTTTTAAGGTGTTCCTTAAAACACTAGTGCTTAGGAAATCTATTGGAGGCAGAAGCATTCAATGGTAGCCTAGGGTTACGGTTAGGCTTAGGGTACGGCTTAGGGAACGGGTTTAGGGGAGGGGTTCGGGTATGGCGTAGGGTATGGGTTAGGGTTAGGGTTAGGGCTCGGTTTAGAGTATGGTTTAGGATTAGGGTACGTGTTAGGGTTAGTGTAGGGGTTAGGGTTATGGTACGCGTTAGGGTTAGGGTAGTTATTAAACCTATCCCACTCTCTAGATACCCCTTAGCACGTAAAGGAATATTATTTGGGGGTCCAGCCATGGAGAAGAGTTTAGAAACTAGGATAAGATAAGGAACACACCCATTATAAAGAAATCACATTAGGATTCTATTTTTAACCACTTCCTTAAAACACTAGTGCTCAGGAAATCTATTGCAGGCTGAAGCAGTCAAGGGTAGCCTAGGGTTAGGCTTAGGGTGAGGGTTAGGCTTACGGTTCGGCTTAGGATACAGGTTCGTGGAGGGGTTCGGGTATGGCTTAGGGTATGGGTTAGGGTTAGGGTTAGGGGTACTGTTAGGGTTCGGGCTCGGTTTAGGGTATGGGTTAGGATTAGGGTACGTGTTAGGGTTAGGGTACGCGTTAGGGTTAGGGTAGTTATTAAACCTATCCCACTCTCTAGATACCCCTTAGCACGAAAAGTAATAGTATTTGGGGTTCCAGCCATGGAGAAGAGTTTAGACACTAGGATAAGATAAGGAACACACCCATTATAAAGAAATCACATTAGGATTCTCTTTTTAAGCTGTTCCTTAAAACACAAGTGCTTAGGAAATCTATTGGAGGCAGAAGCAGTCAAGGGTAGCCTAGGATTAGGCTTAGGGTGAGGATTAGGCTTAGGGTAGGGCTTAGGGTACCGGTTCGGGGAGGGGTTCGGGTACGGCGTAGGGTATGGGTTAGGGTTAGGGTTAGGGTTAGTGTTAGGGTTAGGGGTCGGGTTAGGGTACGGTTTAGGATTAGGGTACGTGTTAGGGTTAGGGTAGGGGTTAGGGTTAGGGTACGCGTTAGGGTTAGGATAGTTATTAAACCTATCCCACTCTCTAGATACCCCTTAGCACGTAAAGGAATATTATTTGGGGGTCCAGCCATGGAGAAGAGTTTAGACACTAGGATAAGATAAGGAACACACCCATTATAAAGAAATCACATTAGGATTCTCTTTTTAAGCTATTCCTTAAAACACTAGTGCTTAGGAAATCTATTGGAGGCAGAAGCAGTCAAGGGTAGCCTAGGGTTAGGGTTAGGCTTAGGGTACAGCTTAGGGTACGGGTTCGGGGAGGGGTTCGGGTACGGCGTAGGGTAAGGTTTAGGGTTAGGGTTAGTGTTAGGGTTAGGGCTCGGTTTAGGGTACAGGTTAGGATTTGGGTACGTGTTAGGGTTAGGGTAGGGGTTAGCTTTAGGGTATGCGTTAAGTTTAGGGTAGTTATTAAACCTATCCCACTCTCTAGATACCCCTTAGCACGTAAAGAATATTATTTGGGGGTCCCACCATGGAGAAGAGTTTAGACACTAGGATAAGATAAGGAACACACCCATTATAAAGAAAACACTTTAGGATTCGCTTTTTAAGCTGTTCCTTAAAACACTAGTGCTTAGGAAATCTATTGGAGGCAGAAGCAGTCAAGGGTAGCCTAGGGTTAGGGTTAGGCTTAGGGTTAGGGTTAGGGTACGGCTTAGGGTAGGGGTTCGGGGAGGGGTTCGGGTACGGCGTAGGGTATGGGTTAGGGTTAGGGTTAGGGTTAGTGTTAGGGTTAGGGCTCGGTTTAGGGTACGGGTTAGGATTAGAGTACGTGTTAGGGTTAGGGTAGGGGTTAGGGTTATGGTACGGTTTAGGGTTAGGGTAGTTATTAAACCTATCCCACTCTGTAGATACCCCTTAGCACGTAAAGGGATATTATTTGGGGGTCCAGCCATGGAGAAGAGTTTAGACACTAGGATAAGATAAGGAACACACCCATTATAAAGAAATCACATTAGGATTCTCTTTTTAAGCTATTCCTTAAAACACTAGTGCTTAGGAAATCTATTGGAGGCAGAAGCAGTCAAGGGTAGCCTAGGGTTAGGGTTAGGCTTAGGGTTAGGCTTAGGGTACGGCTTAGGGTACGGGTTCGGGGAGGGGTTCGGGTACGGTGTAGCGTATGGGTTAGGGTTAGGGTTAGGGTTCGTGTTAGGGTTAGGGCTCGGTTTAGGGTACGGGTTAGGATTAGGGTACGCATTAGGGTTAGGGTAGTTAGTAAACCTATCCCACTCTCTAGATACCCCTTAGCACGTAAAGGAATATTATTTGGGGGTCCAGCCATGGAGAAGAGTTTAGACACTAGGATAAGATAAGGAACACACCCATTATAAAGAAATCACATTAGGATTCTGTTTTTAAGCTGTTCCTTAAAACACTAGTGCTTAGGAAATCTATTGGAGACAGAAGCACTCAAGGGTAGCCTAGGGTTAGTGTTAGGCTTAGGGTTAGGCTTAGGGTACGGCTTAGGGTACGGGTTCGGCGTAGGGTATGGGTTTGGGTTAGGGTTAGGGTTAGTGTTAGGGTTAGGGCTCGGTTTAGGGTACAGGTTAGGATTTGGGTACGTGTTAGGGATAGGGTAGGGGTTAGGGTTAGGGTATGCGTTAAGTTTAGGGTAGTTATTAAACCTATCCCACTCTCTAGATACCCCTTAGCACGTAAAGAATATTATTTGGGTGTCCCACCATGGAGAAGAGTTTAGACACTAGGATAAGATAAGGAACACACCCATTATAAAGAAAACACATTAGGATTCCCTTTTTAAGCTGTTCCTTAAAACACTAGTGCTTAGGAAATCTATTGCAGGCTGAAGCAGTCAAGGGTAGCCTAGGGTTAGGCTTAGGGTGAGGGTTACGCTTACGGTACGGCTTAGGATACGGGTTCGGGGAGGGGTTCGTGTATGGCGTAAGGTATGGGTTAGGGTAAGGGTTAGGGTTACTGTTAGGGTTCGGAATCGGTTTAGGGTATGGGTTAGGATTAGGATACGTGTTAGGGTTGGGGTAGGGGTTAGGGTTAGGGTACGTGTTAGGGTTAGGGTACGCGTTAGAGTTAGGATAGTTATTAAACCTATCCCACTCTCTAGATACCCCTTAGCACATAAAGGAATATTATTTGGGGGTCCAGCCATGGAGAAGAGTTTAGACACTAGGATAAGATAAGGAACACACCCATTATAAAGAAATCACATTAGGATTCACTTTTTAAGCTATTCCTTCAAACACTAGTGCTTAGGAAATCTATTGGAGGCAGAAGCAGTCAAGGGTAGCCTAGTGTTAGGGTTAGGCTTAGGGTACAGCTTAGGGTACGGGTTTGGGGAGGGGTTCGGGTATGGCGTAGGGTAAGGTTTAGGGTTAGGGTTCGTGTTAGGGTTAGGGCTCGGTTTAGGGTACGGGTTAGGATTAGGGTACATGTTAGGTTTAGGGTAGGGGTTAGGGTTAGGGTACGCGTTAGTGTTAGGGTAGTAATTAAACCTATCTCACTCTCTAGATAGCCCTTAGCACGTAAAGAAATATTATTTGGGGGTCAAGCCATGGAGAAGAGTTTAGAAACTAGGATAAGATAAGGAACACACCCATTATAAAGAAATCACATTTGGATTCTCTTTTTAACCACTTCCTTAAAACAATAGTGCTCAAGAAATCTATTGCAGGCTGAAGCAGTCAAGGGTAGCCTAGGGTTAGGCTTAGGGTGAGGGTTAGGCTTAGGGTTCGGCTTAAGATACAGGTTCGTGGAGGGGTTGGGGTATGGCGTAGGGTATGGGTTAGAGTTAGGGTTGGGTTACTGTTAGGGTTCGGGCTCGGTTTAGGGTATGGGTTAGGATTAGGGTACGCGTTAGGGTTAGGATAGGGGTTAGGGTCAGGGTACGCGTTAGGGTTAGGGTAGTTATTAAACCTATCCCACTCTCTAGATACCCCTTAGCACGTAAAGGAATATTATTTGGGGTTCCAGCCATGGAGAAGAGTTTAGACACTAGGATAAGATAAGGAACACACCCATTATAAAGAAATCACATTAGGATTCTCTTTTTAAGCTGTTCCTTAAAACACAAGTGCTTAGGAAATCTATTGGAGGCAGAAGCAGTCAAGGGTAGCCTAGGGTTAGGATTAGGCTTAGGGTTAGGCTTAGGGTACGGTTTAGGGTACGGGTTCGGGGAGGGTATCGGGTACGGCGTAGGGTATGGGTTAGGGTTAGGGTTAGTGTTAGGGTTTGGGGTCCGTTTAGGGTACAGTTTAGGATAAGGGTACGTGTTAGGGTTAGGGTAGGTGTTAGGGTTAGGGTACGCGTTAGAGTTAGGATAGTTATTAAACCTATCCCACTCTCTAGATACCCCTTAGCACGTAAAGGAATATTATCTGCGGGTCCAGCCATGGAGAAGAGTTTAGACACTAGGATAAGATAAGGAACACACCCATTATAAAGAAATCACATTAGGATTGTCTTTTTAAGGTGTTCCTTAAAACACTAGTGCTTAGGAAATCTATTGGAGGCAGAAGCATTCAATGGTAGCCTAGGGTTACGGTTAGGCTTAGGGTACGGCTTAGGGAACGGGTTTAGGGGAGGGGTTCGGGTATGGCGTAGGGTATGGGTTAGGGTTAGGGTTAGGGCTCGGTTTAGAGTATGGGTTAGGATTAGGGTACGTGTTAGGGTTAGTGTAGGGGTTAGGGTTATGGTACGCGTTAGGGTTAGGGTAGTTATTAAACCTATCCCACTCTCTAGATACCCCTTAGCACGTAAAGGAATATTATTTGGGGGTCCAGCCATGGAGAAGAGTTTAGAAACTAGGATAAGATAAGGAACACACCCATTATAAAGAAATCACATTAGGATTCTATTTTTAACCACTTCCTTAAAACACTAGTGCTCAGGAAATCTATTGCAGGCTGAAGCAGTCAAGGGTAGCCTAGGGTTAGGCTTAGGGTGAGGGTTAGGCTTACGGTTCGGCTTAGGATACAGGTTCGTGGAGGGGTTCGGGTATGGCTTAGGGTATGGGTTAGGGTTAGGGTTAGGGGTACTGTTAGGGTTCGGGCTCGGTTTAGGGTATGGGTTAGGATTAGGGTACGTGTTAGGGTTAGGGTACGCGTTAGGGTTAGGGTAGTTATTAAACCTATCCCACTCTCTAGATACCCCTTAGCACGAAAAGTAATAGTATTTGGGGTTCCAGCCATGGAGAAGAGTTTAGACACTAGGATAAGATAAGGAACACACCCATTATAAAGAAATCACATTAGGATTCTCTTTTTAAGCTGTTCCTTAAAACACAAGTGCTTAGGAAATCTATTGGAGGCAGAAGCAGTCAAGGGTAGCCTAGGATTAGGCTTAGGGTGAGGATTAGGCTTAGGGTAGGGCTTAGGGTACCGGTTCGGGGAGGGGTTCGGGTACGGCGTAGGGTATGGGTTAGGGTTAGGGTTAGGGTTAGGGTTAGTGTTAGGGTTAGGGGTCGGGTTAGGGTACGGTTTAGGATTAGGGTACGTGTTAGGGTTAGGGTAGGGGTTAGGGTTAGGGTACGCGTTAGGGTTAGGATAGTTATTAAACCTATCCCACTCTCTAGATACCCCTTAGCACGTAAAGGAATATTATTTGGGGGTCCAGCCATGGAGAAGAGTTTAGACACTAGGATAAGATAAGGAACACACCCATTATAAAGAAATCACATTAGGATTCTCTTTTTAAGCTATTCCTTAAAACACTAGTGCTTAGGAAATCTATTGGAGGCAGAAGCAGTCAAGGGTAGCCTAGGGTTAGGGTTAGGCTTAGGGTACAGCTTAGGGTACGGGTTCGGGGAGGGGTTCGGGTACGGCGTAGGGTAAGGTTTAGGGTTAGGGTTAGTGTTAGGGTTAGGGCTCAGTTTAGGGTACAGGTTAGGATTTGGGTACGTGTTAGGGTTAGGGTAGGGGTTAGCTTTAGGGTATGCGTTAAGTTTAGGGTAGTTATTAAACCTATCCCACTCTCTAGATACCCCTTAGCACGTAAAGAATATTATTTGGGGGTCCCACCATGGAGAAGAGTTTAGACACTAGGATAAGATAAGGAACACACCCATTATAAAGAAAACACATTAGGATTCGCTTTTTAAGCTGTTCCTTAAAACACTAGTGCTTAGGAAATGTATTGGAGGCAGAAGCAGTCAAGGGTAGCCTAGGGTTAGGGTTAGGCTTAGGGTTAGGGTTAGGGTACGGCTTAGGGTAGGGGTTCGGGGAGGGGTTCGGGTACGGCGTAGGGTATGGGTTAGGGTTAGGGTTAGGGTTAGTGTTAGGGTTAGGGCTCGGTTTAGGGTACGGGTTAGGATTAGAGTACGTGTTAGGGTTAGGGTAGGGGTTAGGGTTATGGTACGGTTTAGGGTTAGGGTAGTTATTAAACCTATCCCACTCTGTAGATACCCCTTAGCACGTAAAGGGATATTATTTGGGGGTCCAGCCATGCAGAAGAGTTTAGACACTAGGATAAGATAAGGAACACACCCATTATAAAGAAATCACATTAGGATTCTCTTTTTAAGCTATTCCTTAAAACACTAGTGCTTAGGAAATCTATTGGAGGCAGAAGCAGTCAAGGGTAGCCTAGGGTTAGGGTTAGGCTTAGGGTTAGGGTTAGGGTACGGCTTAGGGTACGGGTTCGGGGAGGGGTTCGGGTACGGTGTAGGGTATGGGTTAGGGTTAGGGTTAGGGTTCGTGTTAGGGTTAGGGCTCGGTTTAGGGTACGGGTTAGGATTAGGGTACGCATTAGGGTTAGGGTAGTTAGTAAACCTATCCCACTCTCTAGATACCCCTTAGCACGTAAAGGAATATTATTTGGGGGTCCAGCCATGGAGAAGAGTTTAGACACTAGGATAAGATAAGGAACACACCCATTATAAAGAAATCACATTAGGATTCTGTTTTTAAGCTGTTCCTTAAAACACTAGTGCTTAGGAAATCTATTGGAGACAGAAGCACTCAAGGGTAGCCTAGGGTTAGTGTTAGGCTTAGGGTTAGGCTTAGGGTACGGCTTAGGGTACGGGTTCGGCGTAGGGTATGGGTTTGGGTTAGGGTTAGGGTTAGTGTTAGGGTTAGGGCTCGGTTTAGGGTACAGGTTAGGATTTGGGTACGTGTTAGGGATAGGGTAGGGGTTAGGGTTAGGGTATGCGTTAAGTTTAGGGTAGTTATTAAACCTATCCCACTCTCTAGATACCCCTTAGCACGTAAAGAATATTATTTGGGTGTCCCACCATGGAGAAGAGTTTAGACACTAGGATAAGATAAGGAACACACCCATTATAAAGAAAACACATTAGGATTCCCTTTTTAAGCTGTTCCTTAAAACACTAGTGCTTAGGAAATCTATTGGAGGCAGAAGCAGTCAAGGGTAGCCTAGGGTTAGGGTTAGGCTTAGGGTTAGGTTTAGGGTACGGCTTAGGGTACGGGTTCGGGGAGGGTTTCGGGTACGCTGTAGGGTATGGGTTAGGGTTAGGGTTAGGGTTAGGGTTAGTGTTAGGGTTAGGGCTCGGTTTAGGGTACGGGTTAGGATTAGGGTACGTGTTAGGGTTAGGGTAGGGGTTAGGGTTATGGTACGGTTTAGGGATAGGGTAGTTATTGAACCTATCCCACTCTGTAGATACCCCTTAGCACGTAAAGGGATATTATTTGGGGGTCCAGCCATGGAGAAGAGTTTAGACACTAGGATAAGATAAGGAACACACCCATTATAAAGAAATCACATTAGGATTCTGTTTTTAAGCTGTTCCTTAAAACACTAGTTCTTAGGAAATCTATTGGAGACCGAAGCACTCAAGGGTAGCCTAGGGTTAGGGCTAGGCTTAGGGTTAGGCTTAGGGTACGGCTTAGGGTACGGGTTCGGCGTAGGGTATGGGTTTGGGTTAGGGTTAGGGTTAGTGTTAGGGTTAGGGATCGGTTTAGGGTACGGGTTAGGATTAGGGTACGGGTTAGGGTAGGGGTTAGGGTTACGGTACGCGTTAGGGTTAGGGTAGTTATTAAACCTATCCCACTCTCTAGATACCCCTTAGCACGTAAAGGAATATTATTTGGGGGTCCAGCCATGGAGAAGAGTTTAGACACTAGGATAAGATAAGGAACACACCCATTATAAAGAAATCACATTAGGATTCTCTTTTTATTTTTATTTTTTTATTTTTTTATTTTTTTTTTATTTTTGGCTGTGTTGGGTCTTCGTTTCTGTGTGAGGGCTTTCTCTAGTTGCGGCGAGCGGGGGCCACTCTTCATCGCGGTGTGCGGGCCTTTCACTGTCGCGGCCTCTCTTGTTGCGGGGCACAGTCTCCAGACGCGCAGGCTCAGTAGTTGTGGCTCACGGGCCTAGTTGCTCCGCGGCATGTGGGATCCTCCCAGACCAGGGCTCGAACCCGTGTCTCCTGCATTGGCAGACAGATTCTCAACCACTGCGCCACCAGGGAAGCCCTAGGATTCTCTTTTTAAGCTGTTCCTTAAAACACTAGTGCTTAGGAAATCTATTGGAGGCAGAAGCAGTCAAGGGTAGCCAAGGGTTAGGGTTAGGCTTAGGGTTAGGGTTAGGGTACGGCTTAGGGTAGGGGTTCAGGGAGGGGTTCGGGTACGGCGTAGGGTATGGGTTAGGGTTAGGGTTAGGATTAGTGTTAGGGTTAGGGCTCGGTTTAGGGTACGGGTTAGGATTAGGGTACGTGTTAGGGTTAGGGTAGGGGTTAGGGTTAGGGTACGCGTTAGGGTTAGGGTAGTTATTAAACCTATCCCACTCTCTAGATACCCCTTAGCACGTAAAGGAATATTATTTGGGGGTCCAGCCATGGAGAAGAGTTTAGACACTAGGATAAGATAAGGAACACACCCATTATAAAGAAATCACATTAGGATTCTCTTTTTAAGCTGTTCCTTCAAACACTAGTGCTTAGGAAATCTATTGGAGGCAGAAGCAGTCAAGGGTAGCCTAGGGTTAGGGTTAGGCTTAGGGTTAGGCTTAGGGTATGGCTTAGGGTACGGGTTCGGGGAGGGGTTCGGGTACGGCGTAGGGTATGGGTTAGGGTTAGGGTTAGGGTTAGTGTTATGGTTAGGGCTCGGTTTAGGGTACGGGTTAGGATTAGGGTACGTGTTAGGGTTAGGGTAGGTGTTAGGGTTAGGGTACGCGTTAGGGTTAGGGTAGTTATTAAACCTATCCCACTCTCTAGATACCCCTTAGCACGTAAAGGAATATTATTTGGGGGTCCAGCCATGGAGAAGAGTTTAGACACTAGGATAAAATAAGGAACACATACATTATAAAGAAATCACATTAGGATTCTCTTTTTAAGCTGTTCCTTAAAACACTAGTGCTTAGGAAATCTATTGGAGGCAGAAGCAGTCAAGGGTAGCCTAGGGTTAGGGTTAGGCTTAGGGTTAGGCTTAGGGTACGGCTTAGGGTTCGGGTACGGCGTAGGGTATGGGTTAGGGTTAGGGTTAGGGTTAGTGTTAGGGTTAGGGCTCGGTTTAGGGTACGGGTTAGGATTAGGGTACGTGTTAGGGTTAGGGTAGGTGTTAGGGTTAGGGTATGCGTTAGGGTTAGGGTAGTTATTAAACCTATCCCACTCTCTAGATACCCCTTAGCACGTAAAGGAATGTTATTTGGGGGTCCAGCCATGGAGAAGAGTTTAGACACTAGGATAAGATAAGGAACACATACATTATAAAGAAATCACATTAGGATTCTCTTTTTAAGCTGTTCCTTCAAACACTAGTGCTTAGGAAATCTATTGGAGGCAGAAGCAGTCAAGGGTAGCCTAGGGTTAGGGTTAGGCTTAGGGTTAGGCTTAGGGTATGGCTTAGGGTACGGGTTCGGGGAGGGGTTCGGGTACGGCATAGGGTATGGGTTAGGGTTAGGGTTAGGGTTAGGGCTCGGTTTAGGGTACGGGTTAGGATTAGGGTACGTGTTAGGGTTAGGGTAGGTGTTAGGGTTAGGGTACGCGTTAGGGTTATGGTAGTTATTAAACCTATCCCACTCTCTAGATACCCCTTAGCACGTAAAGGAATATTATTTGGGGGTCCAGCCATGGAGAAGAGTTTAGACACTAGGATAAAATAAGGAACACATACATTATAAAGAAATCACATTAGGATTCTCTTTTTAAGCTGTTCCTTAAAACACTAGTGCTTAGGAAATCTATTGGAGGCAGAAGCAGTCAAGGGTAGCCTAGGGTTACGGTTAGGCTTAGGGTACGGCTTAGGGAACGGGTTTAGGGGAGGGGTTCGGGTATGGCGTAGGGTATGGGTTAGGGTTAGGGTTAGGGCTCGGTTTAGAGTATGGGTTAGGATTAGGGTACGTGTTAGGGTTAGTGTAGGGGTTAGGGTTATGGTACGCGTTAGGGTTAGGGTAGTTATTAAACCTATCCCACTCTCTAGATACCCCTTAGCACGTAAAGGAATATTATTTGGGGGTCCAGCCATGGAGAAGAGTTTAGAAACTAGGATAAGATAAGGAACACACCCATTATAAAGAAATCACATTAGGATTCTATTTTTAACCACTTCCTTAAAACACTAGTGCTCAGGAAATCTATTGCAGGCTGAAGCAGTCAAGGGTAGCCTAGGGTTAGGCTTAGGGTGAGGGTTAGGCTTACGGTTCGGCTTAGGATACAGGTTCGTGGAGGGGTTCGGGTATGGCTTAGGGTATGGGTTAGGGTTAGGGTTAGGGGTACTGTTAGGGTTCGGGCTCGGTTTAGGGTATGGGTTAGGATTAGGGTACGTGTTAGGGTTAGGGTACGCGTTAGGGTTAGGGTAGTTATTAAACCTATCCCACTCTCTAGATACCCCTTAGCACGAAAAGTAATAGTATTTGGGGTTCCAGCCATGGAGAAGAGTTTAGACACTAGGATAAGATAAGGAACACACCCATTATAAAGAAATCACATTAGGATTCTCTTTTTAAGCTGTTCCTTAAAACACAAGTGCTTAGGAAATCTATTGGAGGCAGAAGCAGTCAAGGGTAGCCTAGGATTAGGCTTAGGGTGAGGATTAGGCTTAGGGTAGGGCTTAGGGTACCGGTTCGGGGAGTGGTTCGGGTACGGCGTAGGGTATGGGTTAGGGTTAGGGTTAGGGTTAGGGTTAGTGTTAGGGTTAGGGGTCGGGTTAGGGTACGGTTTGGGATTAGGGTACGTGTTAGGGTTAGGGTAGGGGTTAGGGTTAGGGTACGCGTTAGGGTTAGGATAGTTATTAAACCTATCCCACTCTCTAGATACCCCTTAGCACGTAAAGGAATATTATTTGGGGGTCCAGCCATGGAGAAGAGTTTAGACACTAGGATAAGATAAGGAACACACCCATTATAAAGAAATCACATTAGGATTCTCTTTTTAAGCTATTCCTTAAAACACTAGTGCTTAGGAAATCTATTGGAGGCAGAAGCAGTCAAGGGTAGCCTAGGGTTAGGGTTAGGCTTAGGGTACAGCTTAGGGTACGGGTTCGGGGAGGGGTTCGGGTACGGCGTAGGGTATGGGTTAGGGTTAGGGTTAGGGTTAGTGTTAGGGTTAGGGCTCGGTTTAGGGTACGGGTTAGGATTAGAGTACGTGTTAGGGTTAGGGTAGGGGTTAGGGTTATGGTACGGTTTAGGGTTAGGGTAGTTATTAAACCTATCCCACTCTGTAGATACCCCTTAGCACGTAAAGGGATATTATTTGGGGGTCCAGCCATGGAGAAGAGTTTAGACACTAGGATAAGATAAGGAACACACCCATTATAAAGAAATCACATTAGGATTCTCTTTTTAAGCTATTCCTTAAAACACTAGCGCTTAGGAAATCTATTGGAGGCAGAAGCAGTCAAGGGTAGCCTAGGGTTAGGGTTAGGCTTAGGGTTAGGCTTAGGGTACGGCTTAGGGTACGGGTTCGGGGAGGGGTTCGGGTACGGTGTAGGGTATGGGTTAGGGTTAGGGTTAGGGTTCGTGTTAGGGTTAGGGCTCGGTTTAGGGTACGGGTTAGGATTAGGGTACGCATTAGGGTTAGGGTAGTTAGTAAACCTATCCCACTCTCTAGATACCCCTTAGCACGTAAAGGAATATTATTTGGGGGTCCAGCCATGGAGAAGAGTTTAGACACTAGGATAAGATAAGGAACACACCCATTATAAAGAAATCACATTAGGATTCTGTTTTTAAGCTGTTCCTTAAAACACTAGTGCTTAGGAAATCTATTGGAGACAGAAGCACTCAAGGGTAGCCTAGGGTTAGTGTTAGGCTTAGGGTTAGGCTTAGGGTACGGCTTAGGGTACGGGTTCGGCGTAGGGTATGGGTTTGGGTTAGGGTTAGGGTTAGTGTTAGGGTTAGGGCTCGGTTTAGGGTACAGGTTAGGATTTGGGTACGTGTTAGGGATAGGGTAGGGGTTAGGGTTAGGGTATGCGTTAAGTTTAGGGTAGTTATTAAACCTATCCCACTCTCTAGATACCCCTTAGCACGTAAAGAATATTATTTGGGTGTCCCACCATGGAGAAGAGTTTAGACACTAGGATAAGATAAGGAACACACCCATTATAAAGAAAACACATTAGGATTCCCTTTTTAAGCTGTTCCTTAAAACACTAGTGCTTAGGAAATCTATTGGAGGCAGAAGCAGTCAAGGGTAGCCTAGGGTTAGGGTAAGGCTTAGGGTTAGGTTTAGGGTACGGCTTAGGGTACGGGTTCGGGGAGGGTTTCGGGTACGGCGTATGGGTATGGGTTAGGGTTAGGGTTAGGGTTAGTGTTAGGGTTAGGGCTCGGTTTAGGGTACGGGTTAGGATTAGGGTACGTGTTAGGGTTAGGGTAGGGGTTAGGGTTATGGTACGGTTTAGGGATAGGGTAGTTATTGAACCTATCCCACTCTGTAGATACCCCTTAGCACGTAAAGGGATATTATTTGGGGGTCCAGCCATGGAGAAGAGTTTAGACACTAGGATAAGATAAGGAACACACCCATTATAAAGAAATCACATTAGGATTCTGTTTTTAAGCTGTTCCTTAAAACACTAGTTCTTAGGAAATCTATTGGAGACCGAAGCACTCAAGGGTAGCCTAGGGTTAGGGCTAGGCTTAGGGTTAGGCTTAGGGTACGGCTTAGGGTACGGGTTCGGCGTAGGGTATGGGTTTGGGTTAGGGTTAGGGTTAGTGTTAGGGTTAGGGATCGGTTTAGGGTACGGGTTAGGATTAGGGTACGGGTTAGGGTAGGGGTTAGGGTTACGGTACGCGTTAGGGTTAGGGTAGTTATTAAACCTATCCCACTCTCTAGATACCCCTTAGCACGTAAAGGAATATTATTTGGGGGTCCAGCCATGGAGAAGAGTTTAGACACTAGGATAAGATAAGGAACACACCCATTATAAAGAAATCACATTAGGATTCTCTTTTTATTTTTATTTTTTTATTTTTTTATTTTTTTTTTATTTTTGGCTGTGTTGGGTCTTCGTTTCTGTGTGAGGGCTTTCTCTAGTTGCGGCGAGCGGGGGCCACTCTTCATCGCGGTGTGCGGGCCTTTCACTGTCGCGGCCTCTCTTGTTGCGGGGCACAGTCTCCAGACGCGCAGGCTCAGTAGTTGTGGCTCACGGGCCTAGTTGCTCCGCGGCATGTGGGATCCTCCCAGACCAGGGCTCGAACCCGTGTCTCCTGCATTGGCAGACAGATTCTCAACCACTGCGCCACCAGGGAAGCCCTAGGATTCTCTTTTTAAGCTGTTCCTTAAAACACTAGTGCTTAGGAAATCTATTGGAGGCAGAAGCAGTCAAGGGTAGCCAAGGGTTAGGGTTAGGCTTAGGGTTAGGGTTAGGGTACGGCTTAGGGTAGGGGTTCAGGGAGGGGTTCGGGTACGGCGTAGGGTATGGGTTAGGGTTAGGGTTAGGATTAGTGTTAGGGTTAGGGCTCGGTTTAGGGTACGGGTTAGGATTAGGGTACGTGTTAGGGTTAGGGTAGGGGTTAGGGTTAGGGTACGCGTTAGGGTTAGGGTAGTTATTAAACCTATCCCACTCTCTAGATACCCCTTAGCACGTAAAGGAATATTATTTGGGGGTCCAGCCATGGAGAAGAGTTTAGACACTAGGATAAGATAAGGAACACACCCATTATAAAGAAATCACATTAGGATTCTCTTTTTAAGCTGTTCCTTACAACACTAGTGCTTAGGAAATCTATTGGAGGCAGAAGCAGTCAAGGGTAGCCTAGGGTTAGGGTTAGGCTTAGGGTTAGGCTTAGGGAATGGCTTAGGGTACGGGTTCGGGGAGGGGTTCGGGTACGGCGTAGGGTATGGGTTAGGGTTAGGGTTAGGGTTAGTGTTATGGTTAGGGCTCGGTTTAGGGTACGGGTTAGGATTAGGGTACGTGTTAGGGTTAGGGTAGGTGTTAGGGTTAGGGTACGCGTTAGGGTTAGGGTAGTTATTAAACCTATCCCACTCTCTAGATACCCCTTAGCACGTAAAGGAATATTATTTGGGGGTCCAGCCATGGAGAAGAGTTTAGACACTAGGATAAAATAAGGAACACATACATTATAAAGAAATCACATTAGGATTCTCTTTTTAAGCTGTTCCTTCAAACACTAGTGCTTAGGAAATCTATTGGAGGCAGAAGCAGTCAAGGGTAGCCTAGGGTTAGGGTTAGGCTTAGGGTTAGGCTTAGGGTACGGCTTAGGGTACGGGTTCGGGGAGGGGTTCGGGTACGGCGTAGGGTATGGGTTAGGGTTAGGGTTAGGGTTAGTGTTAGGGTTAGGGCTCGGTTTAGGGTACGGGTTAGGATTAGGGTACGTGTTAGGGTTAGGGTAGGGGTTAGGGTTAGGGTACGCGTTAGGGTTAGGGTAGTTATTAAACCTATCCCACTCTCTAGATACCCCTTAGCACGTAAAGGAATATTATTTGGGGGTCCAGCCATGGAGAAGAGTTTAGACACTAGGATAAGATAAGGAACACACCCATTATAAAGAAATCACATTAGGATTCTCTTTTTAAGCTGTTCCTTCAAACACTAGTGCTTAGGAAATCTATTGGAGGCAGAAGCAGTCAAGGGTACCCTAGGGTTAGGGTTAGGCTTAGGGTTAGGCTTAGAGGTACGGCTTAGGGTTCGGGTACGGCGTAGGGTATGGGTTAGGGTTAGGGTTAGGGTTAGTGTTAGGGTTAGGGCTCGGTTTAGGGTACGGGTTAGGATTAGGGTACGTGTTAGGGTTAGGGTAGGTGTTAGGGTTAGGGTATGCGTTAGGGTTAGGGTAGTTATTAAACCTATCCCACTCTCTAGATACCCCTTAGCACGTAAAGGAATATTATTTGGGGGTCCAGCCATGGAGAAGAGTTTAGACACTAGGATAAGATAAGGAACACATACATTATAAAGAAGATCACATTAGGATTCTCTTTTAAGCTGTTCCTTCAAACACTAGTGCTTAGGAAATCTATTGGAGGCAGAAGCAGTCAAGGGTAGCCTAGGGTTAGGGTTAGGCTTAGGGTTAGGCTTAGGGTATGGCTTAGGGTACGGGTTCGGGGAGGGGTTCGGGTACGGCATAGGGTATGGGTTAGGGTTAGGGTTAGGTTAGGGTTAGGGCTCGGTTAGGGTACGGGTTAGGATTAGGGTACGTGTTAGGGTTAGGGTAGGTGTTAGGGTTGAGGGTACGCGTTAGGGTTATGGTAGTTATTAAACCTATCCCACTCTCTAGATACCCCTTAGCACGTAAAGGAATATTATTTGCGGGTCCAGCCATGGAGAAGAGTTTAGACACTAGGATAAAATAAGGAACACATACATTATAAAGAAATCACATTAGGATTCTCTTTTTAAGCTGTTCCTTCAAACACTAGTGCTTAGGAATCTATTGGAGGCAGAAGCAGTCAAGGGTAGCCTAGGGTTAGGGTTAGGCTTAGGGTTAGGCTTAGGGTACGGCTTAGGGTACGGGTTCGGGAGGGGTGTCGGGTATGGCGTAGGGTATGGGTTAGGATTAGGGTTAGGGTTAGTGTTAGGGTAGGGCTCGGTTTAGGGTACGGGTTAGGATTATGGTACGTGTTAGGGTTAGGGTAGGTGTTAGGGTTAGGGTACGCGTTAGGGTTAGGGTAGTTATTAAACCTATCCCACTCTCTGGATACCCCTTAGCACGTAAAGGAATATTATTTGCGGGGTCCAGCCACGGAGAAGAGTTTAGACACTAGGATAAAATAAGGAACACATACATTATAAAGAAATCACATTAGGATTCTCTTTTTAAGCTGTTCCTTACAACACTAGTGCTTAGGAAATCTATTGGAGGCAGAAGCAGTCAAGGGTAGCCTAGGGTTAGGGTTAGGCTTAGGGGTTAGGCTTAGGGTACGGCTTAGGGTACGGGTTCGTTCGGGGAGGGGTTCGGGTACGGCGTAGGGTATGGGTTAGGGTTAGGGTTAGGGTTAGTGTTAGGCTTAGGGCTCGGTTTAGGGTACGGGTTAGGATTTAGGGTACGTGTTAGGGTTAGGGTAGGTGTTAGGGTTAGGGTACGCGTTAGGGTTAGGGTAGTTATTAAACCTATCCCACTCTCTAGATACCCCCTTAGCACATAAAGGAATATTATTTGGGGGTCCAGCCATGGAGAAGAGTTTAGACACTAGGATAAAATAAGGAACACATACATTATAAAGAAATCACATTAGGATTCTCTTTTTAAGCTGTTCCCTTAAAACACCTAGTGCTTAGGAAATCTATTGGAGGCAGAAGCAGTCAAGGGTAGCCTAGGGTTAGGGTTAGGCTTAGGGTTAGGGTTAGGGTACGGCTTAGGTAGGGGTTCGGGGAGGGGTTCGGGTACGGCGTAGGGTATGGGTTAGGGTTAGGGTTAGGGTTAGTGTTAGGGTTAGGGCTCGGTTTAGGGTACGGGTTAGAAATCACATTAGGATTCTGTTTTTAAGCTGTTCCTTAAAACACTAGTTCTTAGGAAGTCTATGGAGACCGAAGCACTCAAGGGTAGCCTAGGGGTTAGGGGCTAGGCTTAGGGTTAGGCTTAGGGTACGGCTTAGGGTACGGGTTCGGCGTAGGGTATGGGTTTGGGTTAGGGTTAGGGTTAGTGTTAGGGTTAGGGATCGGTTTAGGGTACGGGTTAGGATTAGGGTACGTGTTAGGGTTAGGGTAGGGGTTAGGGTTAGGGTACGCGTTAGGGTTAGGGTAGTTATTAAACCTATCCCACTCTCTAGATACCCCTTAGCACGTAAAGGAATATTATTTGGGGGTCCAGCCATGGAGAAGAGTTTAGACACTAGGATAAGATAAGGAACACATACATTATAAAGAAATCGCATTAGGATTCTCTTTTTAAGCTGTTCCTTCAAACACTAGTGCTTAGGAAATCTATTGGAGGCAGAGCAGTCAAGGGTAGCCTAGGGTTAGGGTTAGGCTTAGGGTTAGGTTAGGGTACGGCTTAGGGTAGGGGTTCGGGGAGGGTTCGGGTACGGTGTAGGGTATGGGTTAGGGTTAGGGTTAGGGTTCGTGTTAGGGTTAGGGCTCGGTTAGGGTACGGGTTAGGATTAGGGTACGTGTTAGGGGTTAGGGTAGGGGTTAGGGTTAGGGTACGCATTAGGGTTAGGGTAGTTAGTAAACCTATCCCACTCTCTAGATACCCCTTAGCACGTAAAGGAATATTATTTGGGGGTGCAGCCATGGAGAAGAGTTTAGACACTAGGATAAGATAAGGAACACGACCCATTATAAAGAAATCACATTAGGATTCTCTTTTTAAGCTGTTCCTTACAACACTAGTGCTTAGGAAATCTATTGGAGGCAGAAGCAGTCAAGGGTAGCCTAGGGTTAGGGTTAGGCTTAGGGTTAGGGTTAGGGTACGGCTTAGGGTACGGGTTTGGGGAGGGGTTCGGGTACGGCGTAGGGTATGGGTTAGGGTTAGGGTTAGGGTTAGTGTTAGGGTTAGGGCTCGGGTTTAGGGTACGGGTTAGGGATTAGGGTACGTGTTAGGGTTAGGGTAGGGGTTAGGGTTAGGGTACGCGTTAGGGTTAGGGTAGTTATTAAACCTATCCCACTCTCTAGATACCCCTTAGCACGTAAAGGAATATTATTTGGGGGTCCAGCCATGGAGAAGAGTTTAGACACTAGGATAAAATAAGGAACACATACATTATAAGAAATCACATTAGGATTCTCTTTTTAAGCTGTTCCTTACAACACTAGTGCTTAGGAAATCTATGGAGGCAGAAGCAGTCAAGGGTAGCCTAGGGTTAGGGTTAGGCTTAGGGTTAGGCTTAGGGTACGGCTTAGGGTACGGGTCGGGGAGGGGTTCGGGTATGGCGTAGGGTATGGGTTAGGGTTAGGGTTAGGGTTAGTGTTAGGGTTAGGCTCGGTTTAGGGTACGGGTTAGGATTAGGGTACGTGTTAGGGTTAGGGTAGGTGTTAGGGTTAGGGTACGCTTTAGGGTTAGGGTAGTTATTAAACCTATCCCACTCTCTAGATACCCCCTTAGCACGTAAAGGAATATTATTTGGGGGTCCAGCCATGGAGAAGAGTTTAGACACTAGGATAAAATAGGAACACATACATTATAAAGAAATCACATTAGGATTCTCTTTTTAAGCTGTTCCTTAAAACACTAGTGCTTAGGAAATCTATTGGAGGCAGAAGCAGTCAAGGGTAGCCTAGGGTTAGGGTTAGGCTTAGGGTTAGGCTTAGGGTACGGCTTAGGGTAGGGGTTCGGGGAGGGGTTCGGGTACGGCGTAGGGTATGGGTTAGGGTTAGGGTTAGGGTTAGTGTTAGGGTTAGGGCTCGGTTTAGGGTACGGGTTAGGATTAGGGTACGTGTTAGGGTTAGGGTAGGGGTTAGGGTTAGGGTACGCGTTAGGGTAGGTAGTTATTAAACCTATCCCACTCTCTAGATACCCCCTTAGCACGTAAAGGAATATTATTTGGGGGTGCAGCCAGGAGAAGAGTTTAGACACTAGGATAAGATAAAGGAACACACCCATTATAAAGAAATCACATTAGGATTCTCTTTTAAGCTGTTCCTTCAAACACTAGTGCTTAGGAAATCTATTGGAGGCAGAGAAGCAGTCAAGGGTAGCCTAGGTAGGGTTAAGCTTAGGGTTAGGCTTAGGGTACGGCTTAGGGTTCGGGTACGGCGTAGGGTATGGGTTAGGGTTAGGGTTAGGGTTAGTGTTAGGGTTAGGGCTCGGTTTAGGGTACGGGTTAGGATTAGGGTACGTGTTAGGGTTAGGGTAGGTGTTAGGGTTAGGGTACGCGTTAGGGTTAGGGTAGTTATTAAACCTATCCCACTCTCTAGATACCCCTTAGCACGTAAAGGAATATTATTTGGGGGGTCCAGCCATGGAGAAGATTTTAGACACTAGGATAAAATAAGGAAACACATACATTATAAAGAAATCACATTAGGATTCTCTTTTTAAGCTGTTCCTTAAAACACTAGTGCTTAGGAAATCTATTGGAGGCAGAAGCAGTCAAGGGTAGCCTAGGGTTAGGGTTAGGCTTAGGGTTAGGGTTAGGGTACGGCTTAGGGTAGGGGTTCGGGGAGGGGTTCGGGTACGGCGTAGGGTATGGGTTAGGGTTAGGGTTAGGGTTAGGGTTAGGGCTCGGTTTAGGGTACGGGTTAGGATTAGGGTACGTGTTAGGGTTAGGGTAGGGGTTAGGGTTAGGGTACGCGTTAGGGTTAGGGTAGTTATTAAACCTATCCCACTCTCTAGATACCCCTTAGCACGTAAAGGAATATTATTTGGGGGTCCAGCCATGGAGAAGAGTTTAGACACTAGGATAAGATAAGGAACACACCCATTATAAAGAAATCACATTAGGATTCTCTTTTTAAGCTGTTCCTTACAACACTAGTGCTTAGGAAATCTATTGGAGGCAGAAGCAGTCAAGGGTAGCCTAGGGTTAGGGTTAGGCTTAGGGTTAGGCTTAGGGTACGGCTTAGGGTACGGGTTCGGGAGGGGTTCGGGTACGGCGTAGGGTATGGGTTAGGGTTAGGGTTAGGGTTAGTGTTATGGTTAGGGCTCGGTTTAGGGTACGGGTTAGGATTAGGGTACGTGTTAGGGTTAGGGTAGGTGTTAGGGTTAGGGTACGCGTTAGGGTTAGGGTAGTTATTAAACCTATCCCACTCTCTAGATACCCCTTAGCACATAAAGGAATATTATTTGGGGGTCCAGCCATGGAGAAGAGTTTAGACACTAGGATAAAATAAGGAACACATACATTATAAAGAAATCACATTAGGATTCTCTTTTTAAGCTGTTCCTTAAAACACTAGTGCTTAGGAAATCTATTGGAGGCAGAAGCAGTCAAGGGTAGCCTAGGGTTAGGGTTAGGCTTAGGGTTAGGGTTAGGGTACGGCTTAGCGTAGGGGTTCGGGGAGGGGTTCGGGTACGGCGTAGGGTATGGGTTAGGGTTAGGGTTAGGGTTAGTGTTAGGGTTAGGGCTCGGTTTAGGGTACGGGTTAGAAATCACATTAGGATTCTGTTTTTAAGCTGTTCCTTAAAACACTAGTTCTTAGGAAGTCTATTGGAGACCGAAGCACTCAAGGGTAGCCTAGGGTTAGGGCTAGGCTTAGGGTTAGGCTTAGGGTACGGCTTAGGGTACGGGTTCGGCGTAGGGTATGGGTTTGGGTTAGGGTTAGGGTTAGTGTTAGGGTTAGGGATCGGTTTAGGGTACGGGTTAGGATTAGGGTACGTGTTAGGGTTAGGGTAGGGGTTAGGGTTAGGGTACGCGTTAGGGTTAGGGTAGTTATTAAACCTATCCCACTCTCTAGATACCCCTTAGCACGTAAAGGAATATTATTTGGGGGTCCAGCCATGGAGAAGAGTTTAGACACTAGGATAAGATAAGGAACACATACATTATAAAGAAATCGCATTAGGATTCTCTTTTTAAGCTGTTCCTTCAAACACTAGTGCTTCGGAAATCTATTGGAGGCAGAAGCAGTCAAGGGTAGCCTAGGGTTAGGGTTAGGCTTAGGGTTAGGGTTAGGGTACGGCTTAGGGTAGGGGTTCGGGGAGGGGTTCGGGTACGGTGTAGGGTATGGGTTAGGGTTAGGGTTAGGGTTCGTGTTAGGGTTAGGGCTCGGTTTAGGGTACGGGTTAGGATTAGGGTACGTGTTAGGGTTAGGGTAGGGGTTAGGGTTAGGGTACGCATTAGGGTTAGGGTAGTTAGTAAACCTATCCCACTCTCTAGATACCCCTTAGCACGTAAAGGAATATTATTTGGGGGTGCAGCCATGGAGAAGAGTTTAGACACTAGGATAAGATAAGGAACACACCCATTATAAAGAAATCACATTAGGATTCTCTTTTTAAGCTGTTCCTTACAACACTAGTGCTTAGGAAATCTATTGGAGGCAGAAGCAGTCAAGGGTAGCCTAGGGTTAGGGTTAGGCTTAGGGTTAGGGTTAGGGTACGGCTTAGGGTACGGGTTTGGGGAGGGGTTCGGGTACGGCGTAGGGTATGGGTTAGGGTTAGGGTTAGGGTTAGTGTTAGGGTTAGGGCTCGGTTTAGGGTACGGGTTAGGATTAGGGTACGTGTTAGGGTTAGGGTAGGGGTTAGGGTTAGGGTACGCGTTAGGGTTAGGGTAGTTATTAAACCTATCCCACTCTCTAGATACCCCTTAGCACGTAAAGGAATATTATTTGGGGGTCCAGCCATGGAGAAGAGTTTAGACACTAGGATAAAATAAGGAACACATACATTATAAAGAAATCACATTAGGATTCTCTTTTTAAGCTGTTCCTTACAACACTAGTGCTTAGGAAATCTATTGGAGGCAGAAGCAGTCAAGGGTAGCCTAGGGTTAGGGTTAGGCTTAGGGTTAGGCTTAGGGTACGGCTTAGGGTACGGGTTCGGGGAGGGGTTCGGGTATGGCGTAGGGTATGGGTTAGGGTTAGGGTTAGGGTTAGTGTTAGTGTTAGGGCTCGGTTTAGGGTACGGGTTAGGATTAGGGTACGTGTTAGGGTTAGGGTAGGTGTTAGGGTTAGGGTACGCTTTAGGGTTAGGGTAGTTATTAAACCTATCCCACTCTCTAGATACCCCTTAGCACGTAAAGGAATATTATTTGGGGGTCCAGCCATGGAGAAGAGTTTAGACACTAGGATAAAATAAGGAACACATACATTATAAAGAAATCACATTAGGATTCTCTTTTTAAGCTGTTCCTTAAAACACTAGTGCTTAGGAAATCTATTGGAGGCAGAAGCAGTCAAGGGTAGCCTAGGGTTAGGGTTAGGCTTAGGGTTAGGCTTAGGGTACGGCTTAGGGTAGGGGTTCGGGGAGGGGTTCGGGTACGGCGTAGGGTATGGGTTAGGGTTAGGGTTAGGGTTAGTGTTAGGGTTAGGGCTCGGTTTAGGGTACGGGTTAGGATTAGGGTACGTGTTAGGGTTAGGGTAGGGGTTAGGGTTAGGGTACGCGTTAGGGTTAGGGTAGTTATTAAACCTATCCCACTCTCTAGATACCCCTTAGCACGTAAAGGAATATTATTTGGGGGTGCAGCCATGGAGAAGAGTTTAGACACTAGGATAAGATAAGGAACACACCCATTATAAAGAAATCACATTAGGATTCTCTTTTTAAGCTGTTCCTTCAAACACTAGTGCTTAGGAAATCTATTGGAGGCAGAAGCAGTCAAGGGTAGCCTAGGGTTAGGGTTAAGCTTAGGGTTAGGCTTAGGGTACGGCTTAGGGTTCGGGTACGGCGTAGGGTATGGGTTAGGGTTAGGGTTAGGGTTAGTGTTAGGGTTAGGGCTCGGTTTAGGGTACGGGTTAGGATTAGGGTACGTGTTAGGGTTAGGGTAGGTGTTAGGGTTAGGGTACGCGTTAGGGTTAGGGTAGTTATTAAACCTATCCCACTCTCTAGATACCCCTTAGCACGTAAAGGAATATTATTTGGGGGTCCAGCCATGGAGAAGATTTTAGACACTAGGATAAAATAAGGAACACATACATTATAAAGAAATCACATTAGGATTCTCTTTTTAAGCTGTTCCTTAAAACACTAGTGCTTAGGAAATCTATTGGAGGCAGAAGCAGTCAAGGGTAGCCTAGGGTTAGGGTTAGGCTTAGGGTTAGGGTTAGGGTACGGCTTAGGGTAGGGGTTCGGGGAGGGGTTCGGGTACGGCGTAGGGTATGGGTTAGGGTTAGGGTTAGGGTTAGGGTAAGGGCTCGGTTTAGGGTACGGGTTAGGATTAGGGTACGTGTTAGGGTTAGGGTAGGGGTTAGGGTTAGGGTACGCGTTAGGGTTAGGGTAGTTATTAAACCTATCCCACTCTCTAGATACCCCTTAGCACGTAAAGGAATATTATTTGGGGGTCCAGCCATGGAGAAGAGTTTAGACACTAGGATAAGATAAGGAACACACCCATTATAAAGAAATCACATTAGGATTCTCTTTTTAAGCTGTTCCTTACAACACTAGTGCTTAGGAAATCTATTGGAGGCAGAAGCAGTCAAGGGTAGCCTAGGGTTAGGGTTAGGCTTAGGGTTAGGCTTAGGGTACGGCTTAGGGTACGGGTTCGGGGAGGGGTTCGGGTACGGCGTAGGGTATGGGTTAGGGTTAGGGTTAGGGTTAGTGTTATGGTTAGGGCTCGGTTTAGGGTACGGGTTAGGATTAGGGTACGTGTTAGGGTTAGGGTAGGTGTTAGGGTTAGGGTACGCGTTAGGGTTAGGGTAGTTATTAAACCTATCCCACTCTCTAGATACCCCTTAGCACGTAAAGGAATATTATTTGGGGGTCCAGCCATGGAGAAGAGTTTAGACACTAGGATAAAATAAGGAACACATACATTATAAAGAAATCACATTAGGATTCTCTTTTTAAGCTGTTCCTTACAACACTAGTGCTTAGGAAATCTATTGGAGGCAGAAGCAGTCAAGGGTAGCCTAGGGTTAGGGTTAGGCTTAGGGTTAGGCTTAGGGTACGGCTTAGGGTACGGGTTCGGGGAGGGGTTCGGGTACGGCGTAGGGTATGGGTTAGGGTTAGGGTTAGGGTTAGTGTTAGGGTTAGGGCTCGGTTTAGGGTACGGGTTAGGATTAGGGTACGTGTTAGGGTTAGGGTAGGTGTTAGGGTTAGGGTACGCGTTAGGGTTAGGGTAGTTATTAAACCTATCCCACTCTCTAGATACCCCTTAGCACATAAAGGAATATTATTTGGGGGTCCAGCCATGGAGAAGAGTTTAGACACTAGGATAAAATAAGGAACACATACATTATAAAGAAATCACATTAGGATTCTCTTTTTAAGCTGTTCCTTAAAACACTAGTGCTTAGGAAATCTATTGGAGGCAGAAGCAGTCAAGGGTAGCCTAGGGTTAGGGTTAGGCTTAGGGTTAGGGTTAGGGTACGGCTTAGGGTAGGGGTTCGGGGAGGGGTTCGGGTACGGCGTAGGGTATGGGTTAGGGTTAGGGTTAGGGTTAGTGTTAGGGTTAGGGCTCGGTTTAGGGTACGGGTTAGGATTAGGGTACGTGTTAGGGTTAGGGTAGGGGTTAGGGTTAGGGTACGCGTTAGGGTTAGGGTAGTTATTAAACCTATCCCACTCTCTAGATACCCCTTAGCACGTAAAGGAATATTATTTGGGGGTCCAGCCATGGAGAAGAGTTTAGACACTAGGATAAGATAAGGAACACACCCATTATAAAGAAATCACATTAGGATTCTCTTTTTAAGCTGTTCCTTACAACACTAGTGCTTAGGAAATCTATTGGAGGCAGAAGCAGTCAAGGGTAGCCTAGGGTTAGGGTTAGGCTTAGGGTTAGGCTTAGGGTACGGCTTAGGGTACGGGTTCGGGGAGGGGTTCGGGTACGGCGTAGGGTATGGGTTAGGGTTAGGGTTAGGGTTAGTGTTAGGGTTAGGGCTCGGTTTAGGGTACGGGTTAGGATTAGGGTACGTGTTAGGGTTAGGGTAGGTGTTAGGGTTAGGGTACGCGTTAGGGTTAGGGTAGTTATTAAACCTATCCCACTCTCTAGATACCCCTTAGCACGTAAAGGAATATTATTTGGGGGTCCAGCCATGGAGAAGAGTTTAGACACTAGGATAAAATAAGGAACACATACATTATAAAGAAATCACATTAGGATTCTCTTTTTAAGCTGTTCCTTCAAACACTAGTGCTTAGGAAATCTATTGGAGGCAGAAGCAGTCAAGGGTAGCCTAGGGTTAGGGTTAGGCTTAGGGTTAGGCTTAGGGTACGGCTTAGGGTAGGGGTTCGGGGAGGGGTTCGGGTACGGCGTAGGGTATGGGTTAGGGTTAGGGTTAGGGTTAGTGTTAGGGTTAGGGCTCGGTTTAGGGTACGGGTTAGGATTAGGGTACGTGTTAGGGTTAGGGTAGGTGTTAGGGTTAGGGTACGCGTTAGGGTTAGGGTAGTTATTAAACCTATCCCACTCTCTAGATACCCCTTAGCACGTAAAGGAATATTATTTGGGGGTCCAGCCATGGAGAAGATTTTAGACACTAGGATAAGATAAGGAACACACCCATTATAAAGAAATCACATTAGGATTCTCTTTTTAAGCTGTTCCTTAAAACACTAGTGCTTAGGAAATCTATTGGAGGCAGAAGCAGTCAAGGGTAGCCTAGGGTTAGGGTTAGGCTTAGGGTTAGGGTTAGGGTACGGCTTAGGGTAGGGGTTCGGGGAGGGGTTCGGGTACGGCGTAGGGTATGGGTTAGGGTTAGGGTTAGGGTTAGGGTTAGGGCTCGGTTTAGGGTACGGGTTAGGATTAGGGTACGTGTTAGGGTTAGGGTAGGGGTTAGGGTTAGGGTACGCGTTAGGGTTAGGGTAGTTATTAAACCTATCCCACTCTCTAGATACCCCTTAGCACGTAAAGGAATATTATTTGGGGGTCCAGCCATGGAGAAGAGTTTAGACACTAGGATAAGATAAGGAACACACCCATTATAAAGAAATCACATTAGGATTCTCTTTTTAAGCTGTTCCTTACAACACTAGTGCTTAGGAAATCTATTGGAGGCAGAAGCAGTCAAGGGTAGCCTAGGGTTAGGGTTAGGCTTAGGGTTAGGCTTAGGGTACGGCTTAGGGTACGGGTTCGGGGAGGGGTTCGGGTACGGCGTAGGGTATGGGTTAGGGTTAGGGTTAGGGTTAGTGTTATGGTTAGGGCTCGGTTTAGGGTACGGGTTAGGATTAGGGTACGTGTTAGGGTTAGGGTAGGTGTTAGGGTTAGGGTACGCGTTAGGGTTAGGGTAGTTATTAAACCTATCCCACTCTCTAGATACCCCTTAGCACATAAAGGAATATTATTTGGGGGTCCAGCCATGGAGAAGAGTTTAGACACTAGGATAAAATAAGGAACACATACATTATAAAGAAATCACATTAGGATTCTCTTTTTAAGCTGTTCCTTAAAACACTAGTGCTTAGGAAATCTATTGGAGGCAGAAGCAGTCAAGGGTAGCCTAGGGTTAGGGTTAGGCTTAGGGTTAGGGTTAGGGTACGGCTTAGCGTAGGGGTTCGGGGAGGGGTTCGGGTACGGCGTAGGGTATGGGTTAGGGTTAGGGTTAGGGTTAGTGTTAGGGTTAGGGCTCGGTTTAGGGTACGGGTTAGAAATCACATTAGGATTCTGTTTTTAAGCTGTTCCTTAAAACACTAGTTCTTAGGAAGTCTATTGGAGACCGAAGCACTCAAGGGTAGCCTAGGGTTAGGGCTAGGCTTAGGGTTAGGCTTAGGGTACGGCTTAGGGTACGGGTTCGGCGTAGGGTATGGGTTTGGGTTAGGGTTAGGGTTAGTGTTAGGGTTAGGGATCGGTTTAGGGTACGGGTTAGGATTAGGGTACGTGTTAGGGTTAGGGTAGGGGTTAGGGTTAGGGTACGCGTTAGGGTTAGGGTAGTTATTAAACCTATCCCACTCTCTAGATACCCCTTAGCACGTAAAGGAATATTATTTGGGGGTCCAGCCATGGAGAAGAGTTTAGACACTAGGATAAGATAAGGAACACATACATTATAAAGAAATCGCATTAGGATTCTCTTTTTAAGCTGTTCCTTCAAACACTAGTGCTTCGGAAATCTATTGGAGGCAGAAGCAGTCAAGGGTAGCCTAGGGTTAGGGTTAGGCTTAGGGTTAGGGTTAGGGTACGGCTTAGGGTAGGGGTTCGGGGAGGGGTTCGGGTACGGTGTAGGGTATGGGTTAGGGTTAGGGTTAGGGTTCGTGTTAGGGTTAGGGCTCGGTTTAGGGTACGGGTTAGGATTAGGGTACGTGTTAGGGTTAGGGTAGGGGTTAGGGTTAGGGTACGCATTAGGGTTAGGGTAGTTAGTAAACCTATCCCACTCTCTAGATACCCCTTAGCACGTAAAGGAATATTATTTGGGGGTGCAGCCATGGAGAAGAGTTTAGACACTAGGATAAGATAAGGAACACACCCATTATAAAGAAATCACATTAGGATTCTCTTTTTAAGCTGTTCCTTACAACACTAGTGCTTAGGAAATCTATTGGAGGCAGAAGCAGTCAAGGGTAGCCTAGGGTTAGGGTTAGGCTTAGGGTTAGGGTTAGGGTACGGCTTAGGGTACGGGTTTGGGGAGGGGTTCGGGTACGGCGTAGGGTATGGGTTAGGGTTAGGGTTAGGGTTAGTGTTAGGGTTAGGGCTCGGTTTAGGGTACGGGTTAGGATTAGGGTACGTGTTAGGGTTAGGGTAGGGGTTAGGGTTAGGGTACGCGTTAGGGTTAGGGTAGTTATTAAACCTATCCCACTCTCTAGATACCCCTTAGCACGTAAAGGAATATTATTTGGGGGTCCAGCCATGGAGAAGAGTTTAGACACTAGGATAAAATAAGGAACACATACATTATAAAGAAATCACATTAGGATTCTCTTTTTAAGCTGTTCCTTACAACACTAGTGCTTAGGAAATCTATTGGAGGCAGAAGCAGTCAAGGGTAGCCTAGGGTTAGGGTTAGGCTTAGGGTTAGGCTTAGGGTACGGCTTAGGGTACGGGTTCGGGGAGGGGTTCGGGTATGGCGTAGGGTATGGGTTAGGGTTAGGGTTAGGGTTAGTGTTAGGGTTAGGGCTCGGTTTAGGGTACGGGTTAGGATTAGGGTACGTGTTAGGGTTAGGGTAGGTGTTAGGGTTAGGGTACGCTTTAGGGTTAGGGTAGTTATTAAACCTATCCCACTCTCTAGATACCCCTTAGCACGTAAAGGAATATTATTTGGGGGTCCAGCCATGGAGAAGAGTTTAGACACTAGGATAAAATAAGGAACACATACATTATAAAGAAATCACATTAGGATTCTCTTTTTAAGCTGTTCCTTAAAACACTAGTGCTTAGGAAATCTATTGGAGGCAGAAGCAGTCAAGGGTAGCCTAGGGTTAGGGTTAGGCTTAGGGTTAGGCTTAGGGTACGGCTTAGGGTAGGGGTTCGGGGAGGGGTTCGGGTACGGCGTAGGGTATGGGTTAGGGTTAGGGTTAGGGTTAGTGTTAGGGTTAGGGCTCGGTTTAGGGTACGGGTTAGGATTAGGGTACGTGTTAGGGTTAGGGTAGGGGTTAGGGTTAGGGTACGCGTTAGGGTTAGGGTAGTTATTAAACCTATCCCACTCTCTAGATACCCCTTAGCACGTAAAGGAATATTATTTGGGGGTGCAGCCATGGAGAAGAGTTTAGACACTAGGATAAGATAAGGAACACACCCATTATAAAGAAATCACATTAGGATTCTCTTTTTAAGCTGTTCCTTCAAACACTAGTGCTTAGGAAATCTATTGGAGGCAGAAGCAGTCAAGGGTAGCCTAGGGTTAGGGTTAAGCTTAGGGTTAGGCTTAGGGTACGGCTTAGGGTTCGGGTACGGCGTAGGGTATGGGTTAGGGTTAGGGTTAGGGTTAGTGTTAGGGTTAGGGCTCGGTTTAGGGTACGGGTTAGGATTAGGGTACGTGTTAGGGTTAGGGTAGGTGTTAGGGTTAGGGTACGCGTTAGGGTTAGGGTAGTTATTAAACCTATCCCACTCTCTAGATACCCCTTAGCACGTAAAGGAATATTATTTGGGGGTCCAGCCATGGAGAAGATTTTAGACACTAGGATAAAATAAGGAACACATACATTATAAAGAAATCACATTAGGATTCTCTTTTTAAGCTGTTCCTTAAAACACTAGTGCTTAGGAAATCTATTGGAGGCAGAAGCAGTCAAGGGTAGCCTAGGGTTAGGGTTAGGCTTAGGGTTAGGGTTAGGGTACGGCTTAGGGTAGGGGTTCGGGGAGGGGTTCGGGTACGGCGTAGGGTATGGGTTAGGGTTAGGGTTAGGGTTAGGGTAAGGGCTCGGTTTAGGGTACGGGTTAGGATTAGGGTACGTGTTAGGGTTAGGGTAGGGGTTAGGGTTAGGGTACGCGTTAGGGTTAGGGTAGTTATTAAACCTATCCCACTCTCTAGATACCCCTTAGCACGTAAAGGAATATTATTTGGGGGTCCAGCCATGGAGAAGAGTTTAGACACTAGGATAAGATAAGGAACACACCCATTATAAAGAAATCACATTAGGATTCTCTTTTTAAGCTGTTCCTTACAACACTAGTGCTTAGGAAATCTATTGGAGGCAGAAGCAGTCAAGGGTAGCCTAGGGTTAGGGTTAGGCTTAGGGTTAGGCTTAGGGTACGGCTTAGGGTACGGGTTCGGGGAGGGGTTCGGGTACGGCGTAGGGTATGGGTTAGGGTTAGGGTTAGGGTTAGTGTTATGGTTAGGGCTCGGTTTAGGGTACGGGTTAGGATTAGGGTACGTGTTAGGGTTAGGGTAGGTGTTAGGGTTAGGGTACGCGTTAGGGTTAGGGTAGTTATTAAACCTATCCCACTCTCTAGATACCCCTTAGCACGTAAAGGAATATTATTTGGGGGTCCAGCCATGGAGAAGAGTTTAGACACTAGGATAAAATAAGGAACACATACATTATAAAGAAATCACATTAGGATTCTCTTTTTAAGCTGTTCCTTACAACACTAGTGCTTAGGAAATCTATTGGAGGCAGAAGCAGTCAAGGTAGCCTAGGGTTAGGGTTAGGCTTAGGGTTAGGCTTAGGGTACGGCTTAGGGTACGGGTTCGGGGAGGGGTTCGGGTACGGCGTAGGGTATGGGTTAGGGTTAGGGTTAGGGTTAGTGTTAGGGTTAGGGCTCGGTTTAGGGTACGGGTTAGGATTAGGGTACGTGTTAGGGTTAGGGTAGGTGTTAGGGTTAGGGTACGCGTTAGGGTTAGGGTAGTTATTAAACCTATCCCACTCTCTAGATACCCCTTAGCACATAAAGGAATATTATTTGGGGGTCCAGCCATGGAGAAGAGTTTAGACACTAGGATAAAATAAGGAACACATACATTATAAAGAAATCACATTAGGATTCTCTTTTTAAGCTGTTCCTTAAAACACTAGTGCTTAGGAAATCTATTGGAGGCAGAAGCAGTCAAGGGTAGCCTAGGGTTAGGGTTAGGCTTAGGGTTAGGGTTAGGGTACGGCTTAGGGTAGGGGTTCGGGGAGGGGTTCGGGTACGGCGTAGGGTATGGGTTAGGGTTAGGGTTAGGGTTAGTGTTAGGGTTAGGGCTCGGTTTAGGGTACGGGTTAGGATTAGGGTACGTGTTAGGGTTAGGGTAGGGGTTAGGGTTAGGGTACGCGTTAGGGTTAGGGTAGTTATTAAACCTATCCCACTCTCTAGATACCCCTTAGCACGTAAAGGAATATTATTTGGGGGTCCAGCCATGGAGAAGAGTTTAGACACTAGGATAAGATAAGGAACACACCCATTATAAAGAAATCACATTAGGATTCTCTTTTTAAGCTGTTCCTTACAACACTAGTGCTTAGGAAATCTATTGGAGGCAGAAGCAGTCAAGGGTAGCCTAGGGTTAGGGTTAGGCTTAGGGTTAGGCTTAGGGTACGGCTTAGGGTACGGGTTCGGGGAGGGGTTCGGGTACGGCGTAGGGTATGGGTTAGGGTTAGGGTTAGGGTTAGTGTTAGGGTTAGGGCTCGGTTTAGGGTACGGGTTAGGATTAGGGTACGTGTTAGGGTTAGGGTAGGTGTTAGGGTTAGGGTACGCGTTAGGGTTAGGGTAGTTATTAAACCTATCCCACTCTCTAGATACCCCTTAGCACGTAAAGGAATATTATTTGGGGGTCCAGCCATGGAGAAGAGTTTAGACACTAGGATAAAATAAGGAACACATACATTATAAAGAAATCACATTAGGATTCTCTTTTTAAGCTGTTCCTTCAAACACTAGTGCTTAGGAAATCTATTGGAGGCAGAAGCAGTCAAGGGTAGCCTAGGGTTAGGGTTAGGCTTAGGGTTAGGCTTAGGGTACGGCTTAGGGTAGGGGTTCGGGGAGGGGTTCGGGTACGGCGTAGGGTATGGGTTAGGGTTAGGGTTAGGGTTAGTGTTAGGGTTAGGGCTCGGTTTAGGGTACGGGTTAGGATTAGGGTACGTGTTAGGGTTAGGGTAGGGGTTAGGGTTAGGGTACGCGTTAGGGTTAGGGTAGTTATTAAACCTATCCCACTCTCTAGATACCCCTTAGCACGTAAAGGAATATTATTTGGGTGTCCAGCCATGGAGAAGAGTTTAGACACTAGGATAAGATAAGGAACACACCCATTATAAAGAAATCACATTAGGATTCTCTTTTTAAGCTGTTCCTTCAAACACTAGTGCTTAGGAAATCTATTGGAGGCAGAAGCAGTCAAGGGTAGCCTAGGGTTAGGGTTAGGCTTAGGGTTAGGGTTAGGGTACGGCTTAGGGTAGGGGTTCGGGGAGGGGTTCGGGTACGGCGTAGGGTATGGGTTAGGGGTTAGGGTTAGGGTTAGTGTTAGGGTTAGGGCTCGGTTTAGGGTACGGGTTAGGATTAGGGTACGTGTTAGGGGTTAGGGTAGGGGTTAGGGGGTTACGCGTTAGGGTTAGGGTAGTTATTAAACCTATCCCACTCTCTAGATACCCTTAGCACGTAAAGGAATATATTTGGGGGTCCAGCCATGGAGAAGAGTTTAGACACTAGGATAAGATAAGGAACACACCCATTATAAAGAAATCACATTAGGATTCTCTTTTTAAGCTGTTCCTTCAAACACTAGTGCTTAGGAAATCTATTGGAGGCAGAAGCAGTCAAGGGTAGCCTAGGGTTAGGGTTAGGCTTAGGGTTAGGCTTAGGGTACGGCTTAGGGTTCGGGTACGGCGTAGGGTATGGGTTAGGGTTAGGGTTAGTGTTAGGGTTAGGGCTCGGTTTAGGGTACGGGTTAGGATTAGGGTACGTGTTAGGGTTAGGGTAGGTGTTAGGGTTAGGGTACGCGTTAGGGTTAGGGTAGTTATTAAACCTATCCACTCTCTAGATACCCCTTAGCACGTAAAGGAATATTATTTGGGGGTCCAGCCATGGAGAAGAGTTTAGACACTAGGATAAGATAAGGAACACATACATTATAAAGAAATCACATTAGGATTCTCTTTTTAAGCTGTTCCTTCAAACACTAGTGCTTAGGAAATCTAGTGGAGGCAGAAGCAGTCAAGGGTAGCCTAGGGTTAGGGTTAGGGTTAGGGTACGGCTTAGGGTAGGGGTTTCGGGGAGGGGTTCGGGTACGGTGTAGGGTATGGGTTAGGGTTAGGGTTAGGGTTCGTGTTAGGGTTAAGGGCTCGGTTTAGGGTACGGGTTAGGATTAGGGTACGTGTTAGGGTTAGGGTAGGGGTTAGGGTTAGGGTACGCATTAGGGTTAGGGTAGTTAGTAAACCTATCCCACTCTCTAGATACCCCTTAGCACGTAAAGGAATATTATTTGGGGGTGCAGCCATGGAGAAGAGTTTAGACACTAGGATAAGATAAGGAACACACCCATTATAAAGAAATCACATTAGGATTCTCTTTTTAAGCTGTTCCTTACAACACTAGTGCTTAGGAAATCTATTGGAGGCAGAAGCAGTCAAGGGTAGCCTAGGGTTAGGGTTAGGCTTAGGGTTAGGGTTAGGGTACGGCTTAGGGTACGGGTTTGGGGAGGGGTTCGGGTACGGCGTAGGGTATGGGTTAGGGTTAGGGTTAGGGTTAGTGTTAGGGTTAGGGCTCGGTTTAGGGTACGGGTTAGGATTAGGGTACGTGTTAGGGTTAGGGTAGGGGTTAGGGTTAGGGTACGCGTTAGGGTTAGGGTAGTTATTAAACCTATCCCACTCTCTAGATACCCCTTAGCACGTAAAGGAATATTATTTGGGGGTCCAGCCATGGAGAAGAGTTTAGACACTAGGATAAAATAAGGAACACATACATTATAAAGAAATCACATTAGGATTCTCTTTTTAAGCTGTTCCTTACAACACTAGTGCTTAGGAAATCTATTGAGGCAGAAGCAGTCAAGGGTAGCCTAGGGTTAGGGTTAGGCTTAGGGTTAGGCTTAGGGTACGGCTTAGGGTACGGGTTCGGGGAGGGGTTCGGGTATGGCGTAGGGTATGGGTTAGGGTTAGGGTTAGGGTTAGTGTTAGGGTTAGGGCTCGGTTTAGGGTACGGGTTAGGATTAGGGTACGTGTTAGGGTTAGGGTAGGTGTTAGGGTTAGGGTACGCTTTAGGGTTAGGGTAGTTATTAAACCTATCCCACTCTCTAGATACCCCTTAGCACGTAAAGGAATATTATTTGGGGGTCCAGCCATGGAGAAGAGTTTAGACACTAGGATAAAATAAGGAACACATACATTATAAAGAAATCACATTAGGATTCTCTTTTTAAGCTGTTCCTTAAAACACTAGTGCTTAGGAAATCTATTGGAGGCAGAAGCAGTCAAGGGTAGCCTAGGGTTAGGGTTAGGCTTAGGGTTAGGCTTAGGGTACGGCTTAGGGTAGGGGTTCGGGGAGGGGTTCGGGTACGGCGTAGGGTATGGTTAGGGTTAGGGTTAGGGTTAGTGTTAGGGTTAGGGCTCGGTTTAGGGTACGGGTTAGGATTAGGGTACGTGTTAGGGTTAGGGTAGGGGTTAGGGTTAGGGTACGCGTTAGGGTTAGGGTAGTTATTAAACCTATCCCACTCTCTAGATACCCCTTAGCACGTAAAGGAATATTATTTGGGGGTGCAGCCATGGAGAAGAGTTTAGACACTAGGATAAGATAAGGAACACACCCATTATAAAGAAATCACATTAGGATTCTCTTTTTAAGCTGTTCCTTCAAACACTAGTGCTTAGGAAATCTATTGGAGGCAGAAGCAGTCAAGGGTAGCCTAGGGTTAGGGTTAAGCTTAGGGTTAGGCTTAGGGTACGGCTTAGGGTTCGGGTACGGCGTAGGGTATGGGTTAGGGTTAGGGTTAGGGTTAGTGTTAGGGTTAGGGCTCGGTTTAGGGTACGGGTTAGGATTAGGGTACGTGTTAGGGTTAGGGTAGGTGTTAGGGTTAGGGTACGCGTTAGGGTTAGGGTAGTTATTAAACCTATCCCACTCTCTAGATACCCCTTAGCACGTAAAGGAATATTATTTGGGGGTCCAGCCATGGAGAAGAGTTTAGACACTAGGATAAGATAAGGAACACACCCATTATAAAGAAATCACATTAGGATTCTCTTTTTAAGCTGTTCCTTACAACACTAGTGCTTAGGAAATCTATTGGAGGCAGAAGCAGTCAAGGGTAGCCTAGGGTTAGGGTTAGGCTTAGGGTTAGGCTTAGGGTACGGCTTAGGGTACGGGTTCGGGGAGGGGTTCGGGTACGGCGTAGGGTATGGGTTAGGGTTAGGGTTAGGGTTAGTGTTATGGTTAGGGCTCGGTTTAGGGTACGGGTTAGGATTAGGGTACGTGTTAGGGTTAGGGTAGGTGTTAGGGTTAGGGTACGCGTTAGGGTTAGGGTAGTTATTAAACCTATCCCACTCTCTAGATACCCCTTAGCACGTAAAGGAATATTATTTGGGGGTCCAGCCATGGAGAAGAGTTTAGACACTAGGATAAAATAAGGAACACATACATTATAAAGAAATCACATTAGGATTCTCTTTTTAAGCTGTTCCTTACAACACTAGTGCTTAGGAAATCTATTGGAGGCAGAAGCAGTCAAGGGTAGCCTAGGGTTAGGGTTAGGCTTAGGGTTAGGCTTAGGGTACGGCTTAGGGTACGGGTTCGGGGAGGGGTTCGGGTACGGCGTAGGGTATGGGTTAGGGTTAGGGTTAGGGTTAGTGTTAGGGTTAGGGCTCGGTTTAGGGTACGGGTTAGGATTAGGGTACGTGTTAGGGTTAGGGTAGGTGTTAGGGTTAGGGTACGCGTTAGGGTTAGGGTAGTTATTAAACCTATCCCACTCTCTAGATACCCCTTAGCACGTAAAGGAATATTATTTGGGTGTCCAGCCATGGAGAAGAGTTTAGACACTAGGATAAGATAAGGAACACACCCATTATAAAGAAATCACATTAGGATTCTCTTTTTAAGCTGTTCCTTCAAACACTAGTGCTTAGGAAATCTATTGGAGGCAGAAGCAGTCAAGGGTAGCCTAGGGTTAGGGTTAGGCTTAGGGTTAGGGTTAGGGTACGGCTTAGGGTAGGGGTTCGGGGAGGGGTTCGGGTACGGCGTAGGGTATGGGTTAGGGTTAGGGTTAGGGTTAGTGTTAGGGTTAGGGCTCGGTTTAGGGTACGGGTTAGGATTAGGGTACGTGTTAGGGTTAGGGTAGGGGTTAGGGTTAGGGTACGCGTTAGGGTTAGGGTAGTTATTAAACCTATCCCACTCTCTAGATACCCCTTAGCACGTAAAGGAATATTATTTGGGGGTCCAGCCATGGAGAAGAGTTTAGACACTAGGATAAGATAAGGAACACACCCATTATAAAGAAATCACATTAGGATTCTCTTTTTAAGCTGTTCCTTCAAACACTAGTGCTTAGGAAATCTATTGGAGGCAGAAGCAGTCAAGGGTAGCCTAGGGTTAGGGTTAGGCTTAGGGTTAGGCTTAGGGTACGGCTTAGGGTTCGGGTACGGCGTAGGGTATGGGTTAGGGTTAGGGTTAGTGTTAGGGTTAGGGCTCGGTTTAGGGTACGGGTTAGGATTAGGGTACGTGTTAGGGTTAGGGTAGGTGTTAGGGTTAGGGTACGCGTTAGGGTTAGGGTAGTTATTAAACCTATCCCACTCTCTAGATACCCCTTAGCACGTAAAGGAATATTATTTGGGGGTCCAGCCATGGAGAAGAGTTTAGACACTAGGATAAGATAAGGAACACATACATTATAAAGAAATCACATTAGGATTCTCTTTTTAAGCTGTTCCTTCAAACACTAGTGCTTAGGAAATCTAGTGGAGGCAGAAGCAGTCAAGGGTAGCCTAGGGTTAGGGTTAGGCTTAGGGTTAGGGTTAGGGTACGGCTTAGGGTAGGGGTTCGGGGAGGGGTTCGGGTACGGTGTAGGGTATGGGTTAGGGTTAGGGTTCGTGTTAGGGTTAGGGCTCGGTTTAGGGTACGGGTTAGGATTAGGGTACGTGTTAGGGTTAGGGTAGGGGTTAGGGTTAGGGTACGCGTTAGGGTTAGGGTAGTTATTAAACCTATCCCACTCTCTAGATACCCCTTAGCACGTAAAGGAATATTATTTGGGGGTCCAGCCATGGAGAAGAGTTTAGACACTAGGATAAGATAAGGAACACACCCATTATAAAGAAATCACATTAGGATTCTCTTTTTAAGCTGTTCCTTCAAACACTAGTGCTTAGGAAATCTATTGGAGGCAGAAGCAGTCAAGGGTAGCCTAGGGTTAGGGTTAGGCTTAGGGTTAGGCTTAGGGTACGGCTTAGGGTTCGGGTACGGCGTAGGGTATGGGTTAGGGTTAGGGTTAGTGTTAGGGTTAGGGCTCGGTTTAGGGTACGGGTTAGGATTAGGGTACGTGTTAGGGTTAGGGTAGGTGTTAGGGTTAGGGTACGCGTTAGGGTTAGGGTAGTTATTAAACCTATCCCACTCTCTAGATACCCCTTAGCACGTAAAGGAATATTATTTGGGGGTCCAGCCATGGAGAAGAGTTTAGACACTAGGATAAGATAAGGAACACATACATTATAAAGAAATCACATTAGGATTCTCTTTTTAAGCTGTTCCTTCAAACACTAGTGCTTAGGAAATCTAGTGGAGGCAGAAGCAGTCAAGGGTAGCCTAGGGTTAGGGTTAGGCTTAGGGTTAGGCTTAGGGTACGGCTTAGGGTACGGGTTTGGGGAGGGGTTCGGGTACGGCGTAGGGTATGGGTTAGGGTTAGGGTTAGGGTTAGTGTTAGGGTTAGGGCTCGGTTTAGGGTACGGGTTAGGATTAGGGTACGTGTTAGGGTTAGGGTAGGGGTTAGGGTTAGGGTACGCATTAGGGTTAGGGTAGTTATTAAACCTATCCCACTCTCTAGATACCCCTTAGCACGTAAAGGAATATTATTTGGGGGTGCAGCCATGGAGAAGAGTTTAGACACTAGGATAAGATAAGGAACACAACCATTATAAAGAAATCACATTAGGATTCTCTTTTTAAGCTGTTCCTTACAACACTACTGCTTAGGAAATCTATTGGAGGCAGAAGCAGTCAAGGGTAGCCTAGGGTTAGGGTTAGGCTTAGGGTTAGGCTTAGGGTACGGCTTAGGGTACGGGTTTGGGGAGGGGTTCGGGTACGGCGTAGGGTATGGGTTAGGGTTAGGGTTAGGGTTAGTGTTAGGGTTAGGGCTCGGTTTAGGGTACGGGTTAGGATTAGGGTACGTGTTAGGGTTAGGGTAGGGGTTAGGGTTAGGGTACGCGTTAGGGTTAGGGTAGTTATTAAACCTATCCCACTCTCTAGATACCCCTTAGCACGTAAAGGAATATTATTTGGGGGTCCAGCCATGGAGAAGAGTTTAGACACTAGGATAAAATAAGGAACACATACATTATAAAGAAATCACATTAGGATTCTCTTTTTAAGCTGTTCCTTACAACACTAGTGCTTAGGAAATCTATTGGAGGCAGAAGCAGTCAAGGGTAGCCTAGGGTTAGGGTTAGGCTTAGGGTTAGGCTTAGGGTACGGCTTAGGGTACGGGTTCGGGGAGGGGTTCGGGTATGGCGTAGGGTATGGGTTAGGGTTAGGGTTAGGGTTAGTGTTAGGGTTAGGGCTCGGTTTAGGGTACGGGTTAGGATTAGGGTACGTGTTAGGGTTAGGGTAGGTGTTAGGGTTAGGGTACGCTTTAGGGTTAGGGTAGTTATTAAACCTATCCCACTCTCTAGATACCCCTTAGCACGTAAAGGAATATTATTTGGGGGTCCAGCCATGGAGAAGAGTTTAGACACTAGGATAAAATAAGGAACACATACATTATAAAGAAATCACATTAGGATTCTCTTTTTAAGCTGTTCCTTACAACACTAGTGCTTAGGAAATCTATTGGAGACAGAAGCACTCAAGGGTAGCCTAGGGTTAGTGTTAGGCTTAGGGTTAGGCTTAGGGTACGGCTTAGGGTACGGGTTCGGCGTAGGGTATGGGTTTGGGTTAGGGTTAGGGTTAGTGTTAGGGTTAGGGCTCGGTTTAGGGTACAGGTTAGGATTTGGGTACGTGTTAGGGATAGGGTAGGGGTTAGGGTTAGGGTATGCGTTAAGTTTAGGGTAGTTATTAAACCTATCCCACTCTCTAGATACCCCTTAGCACGTAAAGAATATTATTTGGGTGTCCCACCATGGAGAAGAGTTTAGACACTAGGATAAGATAAGGAACACACCCATTATAAAGAAAACACATTAGGATTCCCTTTTTAAGCTGTTCCTTAAAACACTAGTGCTTAGGAAATCTATTGGAGGCAGAAGCAGTCAAGGGTAGCCTAGGGTTAGGGTAAGGCTTAGGGTTAGGTTTAGGGTACGGCTTAGGGTACGGGTTCGGGGAGGGTTTCGGGTACGGCGTAGGGTATGGGTTAGGGTTAGGGTTAGGGTTAGTGTTAGGGTTAGGGCTCGGTTTAGGGTACGGGTTAGGATTAGGGTACGTGTTAGGGTTAGGGTAGGGGTTAGGGTTATGGTACGGTTTAGGGATAGGGTAGTTATTGAACCTATCCCACTCTGTAGATACCCCTTAGCACGTAAAGGGATATTATTTGGGGGTCCAGCCATGGAGAAGAGTTTAGACACTAGGATAAGATAAGGAACACACCCATTATAAAGAAATCACATTAGGATTCTGTTTTTAAGCTGTTCCTTAAAACACTAGTTCTTAGGAAATCTATTGGAGACCGAAGCACTCAAGGGTAGCCTAGGGTTAGGGCTAGGCTTAGGGTTAGGCTTAGGGTACGGCTTAGGGTACGGGTTCGGCGTAGGGTATGGGTTTGGGTTAGGGTTAGGGTTAGTGTTAGGGTTAGGGATCGGTTTAGGGTACGGGTTAGGATTAGGGTACGGGTTAGGGTAGGGGTTAGGGTTACGGTACGCGTTAGGGTTAGGGTAGTTATTAAACCTATCCCACTCTCTAGATACCCCTTAGCACGTAAAGGAATATTATTTGGGGGTCCAGCCATGGAGAAGAGTTTAGACACTAGGATAAGATAAGGAACACACCCATTATAAAGAAATCACATTAGGATTCTCTTTTTATTTTTATTTTTTAATTTTTTTATTTTTTTTTTATTTTTGGCTGTGTTGGGTCTTCGTTTCTGTGTGAGGGCTTTCTCTAGTTGCGGCGAGCGGGGGCCACTCTTCATCGCGGTGTGCGGGCCTTTCACTGTCGCGGCCTCTCTTGTTGCGGGGCACAGTCTCCAGACTCGCAGGCTCAGTAGTTGTGGCTCTCGGGCCTAGTTGCTCCGCGGCATGTGGGATCCTCCCAGACCAGGGCTCGAACCCGTGTCTCCTGCATTGGCAGACAGATTCTCAACCACTGCGCCACCAGGGAAGCCCTAGGATTCTCTTTTTAAGCTGTTCCTTAAAACACTAGTGCTTAGGAAATCTATTGGAGGCAGAAGCAGTCAAGGGTAGCCAAGGGTTAGGGTTAGGCTTAGGGTTAGGGTTAGGGTACGGCTTAGGGTAGGGGTTCAGGGAGGGGTTCGGGTACGGCGTAGGGTATGGGTTAGGGTTAGGGTTAGGATTAGTGTTAGGGTTAGGGCTCGGTTTAGGGTACGGGTTAGGATTAGGGTACGTGTTAGGGTTAGGGTAGGGGTTAGGGTTAGGGTACGCGTTAGGGTTAGGGTAGTTATTAAACCTATCCCACTCTCTAGATACCCCTTAGCACGTAAAGGAATATTATTTGGGGGTCCAGCCATGGAGAAGAGTTTAGACACTAGGATAAATAAGGAACACACCCATTATAAAGAAATCACATTAGGATTCTCTTTTTAAGCTGTTCCTTACAACACTAGTGCTTAGGAAATCTATTGGAGGCAGAAGCAGTCAAGGGTAGCCTAGGGTTAGGTTAGGCTTAGGGTTAGGCTTAGGGAATGGCTTAGGGTACGGGTTCGGGGAGGGGTTCGGGTACGGCGTAGGGTATGGGTTAGGGTTAGGGTTAGGGTTAGTGTTATGGTTAGGGCTCGGTTTAGGGTACGGGTTAGGATTAGGGTACGTGTTAGGGTTAGGGTAGGTGTTAGGGTTAGGTACGCGTATAGGGTTAGGGTAGTTATTAAACCTATCCCACTCTCTAGATACCCCTTAGCACGTAAAGGAATATTATTTGGGGGTCCAGCCATGGAGAAGAGTTTAGACACTAGGATAAAATAAGGAACACATACATTATAAAGAAATCACATTAGGATTCTCTTTTTAAGCTGTTCCTTCAAACACTAGTGCTTAGGAAATCTATTGGAGGCAGAAGCAGTCAAGGGTAGCCTAGGGTTAGGGTTAGGCTTAGGGTTAGGCTTAGGGTACGGCTTAGGGTACGGGTTCGGGGAGGGGTTCGGGTACGGCGTAGGGTATGGGTTAGGGTTAGGGTTAGGGTTAGTGTTAGGGTTAGGGCTCGGTTTAGGGTACGGGTTAGGATTAGGGTACGTGTTAGGGTTAGGGTAGGGGTGTAGGGTTAGGGTACGCGTTAGGGTTAGGGTAGTTATTAAACCTATCCCACTCTCTAGATACCCCTTAGCACGTAAAGGAATATTATTTGGGGTCCAGCCATGGAGAAGAGTTTAGACACTAGGATAGATAAGGAACACACCCCATTATAAAGAAATCACATTAGGATTCTCTTTTTAAGCTGTTCCTTCAAACACTAGTGCTTAGGAAATCTATTGGAGGCAGAAGCAGTCAAGGGTACCCTAGGGTTAGGGTTAGGCTTAGGGTTAGGCTTAGGGTACGGCTTAGGGTTCGGGTACGGCGTAGGGTATGGGTTAGGGTTAGGGTTAGGGTTAGTGTTAGGGTTAGGGCTCGGTTTAGGGTACGGGTTAGGATTAGGGTACGTGTTAGGGTTAGGGTAGGTGTTAGGGTTAGGGTATGCGTTAGGGTTAGGGTAGTTATTAAACCTATCCCACTCTCTAGATACCCCTTAGCACGTAAAGGAATATTATTTGGGGGTCCAGCCATGGAGAAGAGTTTAGACACTAGGATAAGATAAGGAACACATACATTATAAAAGAAATCACATTAGGATTCTCTTTTTAAGCTGTTCCTTCAAACACTAGTGCTTAGGAAATCTATTGGAGGCAGAAGCAGTCAAGGGTAGGCTAGTGTTAGGGTTAGGCTTAGGGTTAGGCTTAGGGTATGGCTTAGGGTACGGGTTCGGGGAGGGGTTCGGGTACGGCATAGGGTATGGGTTAGGGTTAGGGTTAGGGTTAGGGTTAGGGCTCGGTTTTAGGGTACGGGTTAGGATTAGGGTACGTGTTAGGGTTAGGGGTAGGTGTTAGGGTTAGGGTACGCGTTAGGGTTATGGTAGTTATTAAACCTATCCCACTCTCTAGATACCCCTTAGCACGTAAAGGAATATTATTTGCGGGTCCAGCCATGGAGAAGAGTTTAGACACTAGGATAAAATAAGGAACACATACATTATAAAGAAATCACATTAGGATTCTCTTTTTAAGCTGTTCCTTCAAACACTAGTGCTTAGGAAATCTATTGGAGGCAGAAGCAGTCAAGGGTAGCCTAGGGTTAGGGTTAGGCTTAGGGTTAGGCTTAGGGTACGGCTTAGGGTACGGGTTAGGGGAGGGGTTCGGGTAATGGCGTAGGGTATGGGTTAGGATTAGGGTTAGGGTTAGTGTTAGGGTTAGGGCTCGGTTTAGGGTACGGGGTTAGGATTATGGTACGTGTTAGGGTTAGGGTAGGTGTTAGGGTTAGGGTACGCGTTAGGGTTAGGGTAGTTATTAAACCTATCCCACTCTCTGGATACCCCTTAGCACGTAAAGGAATATTATTTGCGGGTCCAGCCACGGAGAAGAGTTTAGACACTAGGATAAAATAAGGAACACATACATTATAAAGAAATCACATTAGGATTCTCTTTTTAAGCTGTTCCTTACAACACTAGTGCTTAGGAAATCTATTGGAGGCAGAAGCAGTCAAGGGTAGCCTAGGGTTAGGGGTTAGGCTTAGGGTTAGGCTTAGGGTACGGCTTAGGGTACGGTTCGGGGAGGGGTTCGGGTACGGCGTAGGGTATGGGTTAGGGTTAGGGTTAGGGTTAGTGTTAGGCTTAGGGCTCGGTTTAGGGTACGGGTTAGGATTAGGGTACGTGTTAGGGGTTAGGGTAGGTGTTAGGGATAGGGTACGCGTTAGGGTTAGGGTAGTTATTAAACCTATCCCACTCTCTAGATACCCCTTAGCACATAAAGGAATATTATTTGGGGGTCAGCCATGGAGAAGAGTTTAGACACTAGGATAAAATAAGGAACACATACATTATAAAGAAATCACATTAGGATTCTCTTTTTAAGCTGTTCCTTAAAACACTAGTGCTTAGGAAATCTATTGGAGGCAGAAGCAGTCAAGGGTAGCCTAGGGTTAGGGTTAGGCTTAGGGTTAGGGTTAGGGTACGGCTTAGCGTAGGGTTCGGGGAGGGGTTCGGGTACGGCGTAGGGTATGGGTTAGGGTTAGGGTTAGGGTTAGTGTTAGGGTTAGGGCTCGGTTTAGGGTACGGGTTAGAAATCACATTAGGATTCTGTTTTTAAGCTGTTCCTTAAAACACTAGTTCTTAGGAAGTCTATTGGAGACCGAAGCACTCAAGGGTAGCCTAGGGTTAGGGCTAGGCTTAGGGTTAGGCTTAGGGTACGGCTTAGGGTACGGGTTCGGCGTAGGGTATGGGTTTGGGTTAGGGTTAGGGTTAGTGTTAGGGTTAGGGATCGGTTTAGGGTACGGGTTAGGATTAGGGTACGTGTTAGGGTTAGGGTAGGGGTTAGGGTTAGGGTACGCGTTAGGGTTAGGGTAGTTATTAAACCTATCCCACTCTCTAGATACCCCTTAGCACGTAAAGGAATATTATTTGGGGGTCCAGCCATGGAGAAGAGTTTAGACACTAGGATAAGATAAGGAACACATACATTATAAAGAAATCGCATTAGGATTCTCTTTTTAAGCTGTTCCTTCAAACACTAGTGCTTAGGAAATCTATTGGAGGCAGAAGCAGTCAAGGGTAGCCTAGGGTTAGGGTTAGGCTTAGGGTTAGGGTTAGGGTACGGCTTAGGGTACGGGTTTGGGGAGGGGTTCGGGTACGGCGTAGGGTATGGGTTAGGTTAGGGTTAGGGTTAGTGTTAGGGTTAGGGCTCGGTTTAGGGTACGGGTTAGGATTAGGGTACGTGTTAGGGTTAGGGTAGGGGTTAGGGTTAGGGTACGCGTTAGGGTTAGGGTAGTTATTAAACCTATCCCACTCTCTAGATACCCCTTAGCACGTAAAGGAATATTATTTGGGGGTCCAGCCATGGAGAAGAGTTTAGACACTAGGATAAAACAAGGAACACATACATTATAAAGAATCACATTAGGATTCTCTTTTTAAGCTGTTCCTTACAACACTAGTGCTTAGGAAATCTATTGGAAGGCAGAAGCAGTCAAGGGTAGCCTAGGGTTAGGGTTAGGCTTAGGGTTAGGCTTAGGGTACGGCTTAGGGTACGGGTTCGGGGAGGGGTTCGGGTATGGCGTAGGGTATGGGTTAGGGTTAGGTTAGGGGTTAGTGTTAGGGTTAGGGCTCGGTTTAGGGTACGGGTTAGGATTAGGGTACGTGTTAGGGTTAGGGTAGGTGTTAGGGTTAGGGTACGCTTTAGGGTTAGGGTAGTTATTAAACCTATCCCACTCTCTAGATACCCCTTAGCACGTAAAGGAATATTATTTGGGGGTCCAGCCATGGAGAAGAGTTTAGACACTAGGATAAAATAAGGAACACATACATTATAAAGAAATCACATTAGGATTCTCTTTTTAAGCTGTTCCTTAAAACACTAGTGCTTAGGAAATCTATTGGAGGCAGAAGCAGTCAAGGGTAGCCTAGGGTTAGGGTTAGGCTTAGGGTTAGGCTTAGGGTACGGCTTAGGGTAGGGGTTCGGGGAGGGGTTCGGGTACGGCGTTAGGGTATGGGTTAGGGTTAGGGTTAGGGTTAGTGTTAGGGTTAGGGCTCGGTTTAGGGTACGGGTTAGGATTAGGGTACGTGTTAGGGTTAGGGTAGGGGTTAGGGTTAGGGTACGCGTTAGGGTTAGGGTAGTTATTAAACCTATCCCACTCTCTAGATACCCCTTAGCACGTAAAGGAATATTATTTGGGGGTGCAGCCATGGAGAAGAGTTTAGACACTAGGATAAGATAAGGAACACACCCATTATAAAGAAATCACATTAGGATTCTCTTTTAAGCTGTTCCTTCAAACACTAGTGCTTAGGAAATCTATTGGAGGCAGAAGCAGTCAAGGGTAGCCTAGGGTTAGGGTTAAGCTTAGGGTTAGGCTTAGGGTACGGCTTAGGGTTCGGGTACGGCGTAGGGTATGGGTTAGGGTTAGGGTTAGGGTTAGTGTTAGGGTTAGGGCTCGGTTTAGGGTACGGGTTAGGATTAGGGTACGTGTTAGGGTTAGGGTAGGTGTTAGGGTTAGGGTACGCGTTAGGGTTAGGGTAGTTATTAAACCTATCCACTCTCTAGATACCCCTTAGCACGTAAAGGAATATTATTTGGGGGTCCAGCCATGGAGAAGATTTTAGACACTAGGATAAAATAAGGAACACATACATTATAAAGAAATCACATTAGGATTCTCTTTTTAAGCTGTTCCTTAAAACACTAGTGCTTAGGAAATCTATTGGAGGCAGAAGCAGTCAAGGGTAGCCTAGGGTTAGGGTTAGGCTTAGGGTTAGGGTTAGGGTACGGCTTAGGGTAGGGGTTCGGGGAGGGGTTCGGGTACGGCGTAGGGTATGGGTTAGGGTTAGGGTTAGGGTTAGGGTTAGGGCTCGGTTTAGGGTACGGGTTAGGATTAGGGTACGTGTTAGGGTTAGGGTAGGGGTTAGGGTTAGGGTACGCGTTAGGGTTAGGGTAGTTATTAAACCTATCCCACTCTCTAGATACCCCTTAGCACGTAAAGGAATATTATTTGGGGGTCCAGCCATGGAGAAGAGTTTAGACACTAGGATAAGATAAGGAACACACCCATTATAAAGAAATCACATTAGGATTCTCTTTTTAAGCTGTTCCTTACAACACTAGTGCTTAGGAAATCTATTGGAGGCAGAAGCAGTCAAGGGTAGCCTAGGGTTAGGGTTAGGCTTAGGGTTAGGCTTAGGGTACGGCTTAGGGTACGGGTTCGGGGAGGGGTTCGGGTACGGCGTAGGGTATGGGTTAGGGTTAGGGTTAGGGTTAGTGTTATGGTTAGGGCTCGGTTTAGGGTACGGGTTAGGATTAGGGTACGTGTTAGGGTTAGGGTAGGTGTTAGGGTTAGGGTACGCGTTAGGGTTAGGGTAGTTATTAAACCTATCCCACTCTCTAGATACCCCTTAGCACGTAAAGGAATATTATTTGGGGGTCCAGCCATGGAGAAGAGTTTAGACACTAGGATAAAATAAGGAACACATACATTATAAAGAAATCACATTAGGATTCTCTTTTTAAGCTGTTCCTTACAACACTAGTGCTTAGGAAATCTATTGGAGGCAGAAGCAGTCAAGGGTAGCCTAGGGTTAGGGTTAGGCTTAGGGTTAGGCTTAGGGTACGGCTTAGGGTACGGGTTCGGGGAGGGGTTCGGGTACGGCGTAGGGTATGGGTTAGGGTTAGGGTTAGGGTTAGTGTTAGGGTTAGGGCTCGGTTTAGGGTACGGGTTAGGATTAGGGTACGTGTTAGGGTTAGGGTAGGTGTTAGGGTTAGGGTACGCGTTAGGGTTAGGGTAGTTATTAAACCTATCCCACTCTCTAGATACCCCTTAGCACATAAAGGAATATTATTTGGGGGTCCAGCCATGGAGAAGAGTTTAGACACTAGGATAAAATAAGGAACACATACATTATAAAGAAATCACATTAGGATTCTCTTTTTAAGCTGTTCCTTAAAACACTAGTGCTTAGGAAATCTATTGGAGGCAGAAGCAGTCAAGGGTAGCCTAGGGTTAGGGTTAGGCTTAGGGTTAGGGTTAGGGTACGGCTTAGGGTAGGGGTTCGGGGAGGGGTTCGGGTACGGCGTAGGGTATGGGTTAGGGTTAGGGTTAGGGTTAGTGTTAGGGTTAGGGCTCGGTTTAGGGTACGGGTTAGGATTAGGGTACGTGTTAGGGTTAGGGTAGGGGTTAGGGTTAGGGTACGCGTTAGGCTTAGGGTAGTTATTAAACCTATCCCACTCTCTAGATACCCCTTAGCACGTAAAGGAATATTATTTGGGGGTCCAGCCATGGAGAAGAGTTTAGACACTAGGATAAGATAAGGAACACACCCATTATAAAGAAATCACATTAGGATTCTCTTTTTAAGCTGTTCCTTACAACACTAGTGCTTAGGAAATCTATTGGAGGCAGAAGCAGTCAAGGGTAGCCTAGGGTTAGGGTTAGGCTTAGGGTTAGGCTTAGGGTACGGCTTAGGGTACGGGTTCGGGGAGGGGTTCGGGTACGGCGTAGGGTATGGGTTAGGGTTAGGGTTAGGGTTAGTGTTAGGGTTAGGGCTCGGTTTAGGGTACGGGTTAGGATTAGGGTACGTGTTAGGGTTAGGGTAGGTGTTAGGGTTAGGGTACGCGTTAGGGTTAGGGTAGTTATTAAACCTATCCCACTCTCTAGATACCCCTTAGCACGTAAAGGAATATTATTTGGGGGTCCAGCCATGGAGAAGAGTTTAGACACTAGGATAAAATAAGGAACACATACATTATAAAGAAATCACATTAGGATTCTCTTTTTAAGCTGTTCCTTCAAACACTAGTGCTTAGGAAATCTATTGGAGGCAGAAGCAGTCAAGGGTAGCCTAGGGTTAGGGTTAGGCTTAGGGTTAGGCTTAGGGTACGGCTTAGCGTAGGGGTTCGGGGAGGGGTTCGGGTACGGCGTAGGGTATGGGTTAGGGTTAGGGTTAGGGTTAGTGTTAGGGTTAGGGCTCGGTTTAGGGTACGGGTTAGGATTAGGGTACGTGTTAGGGTTAGGGTAGGGGTTAGGGTTAGGGTACGCGTTAGGGTTAGGGTAGTTATTAAACCTATCCCACTCTCTAGATACCCCTTAGCACGTAAAGGAATATTATTTGGGTGTCCAGCCATGGAGAAGAGTTTAGACACTAGGATAAGATAAGGAACACACCCATTATAAAGAAATCACATTAGGATTCTCTTTTTAAGCTGTTCCTTCAAACACTAGTGCTTAGGAAATCTATTGGAGGCAGAAGCAGTCAAGGGTAGCCTAGGGTTAGGGTTAGGCTTAGGGTTAGGGTTAGGGTACGGCTTAGGGTAGGGGTTCGGGGAGGGGTTCGGGTACGGCGTAGGGTATGGGTTAGGGTTAGGGTTAGGGTTAGTGTTAGGGTTAGGGCTCGGTTTAGGGTACGGGTTAGGATTAGGGTACGTGTTAGGGTTAGGGTAGGGGTTAGGGTTAGGGTACGCGTTAGGGTTAGGGTAGTTATTAAACCTATCCCACTCTCTAGATACCCCTTAGCACGTAAAGGAATATTATTTGGGGGTCCAGCCATGGAGAAGAGTTTAGACACTAGGATAAGATAAGGAACACACCCATTATAAAGAAATCACATTAGGATTCTCTTTTTAAGCTGTTCCTTCAAACACTAGTGCTTAGGAAATCTATTGGAGGCAGAAGCAGTCAAGGGTAGCCTAGGGTTAGGGTTAGGCTTAGGGTTAGGCTTAGGGTACGGCTTAGGGTTCGGGTACGGCGTAGGGTATGGGTTAGGGTTAGGGTTAGTGTTAGGGTTAGGGCTCGGTTTAGGGTACGGGTTAGGATTAGGGTACGTGTTAGGGTTAGGGTAGGTGTTAGGGTTAGGGTACGCGTTAGGGTTAGGGTAGTTATTAAACCTATCCCACTCTCTAGATACCCCTTAGCACGTAAAGGAATATTATTTGGGGGTCCAGCCATGGAGAAGAGTTTAGACACTAGGATAAGATAAGGAACACATACATTATAAAGAAATCACATTAGGATTCTCTTTTTAAGCTGTTCCTTCAAACACTAGTGCTTAGGAAATCTAGTGGAGGCAGAAGCAGTCAAGGGTAGCCTAGGGTTAGGGTTAGGCTTAGGGTTAGGGTTAGGGTACGGCTTAGGGTAGGGGTTCGGGGAGGGGTTCGGGTACGGTGTAGGGTATGGGTTAGGGTTAGGGTTAGGGTTCGTGTTAGGGTTAGGGCTCGGTTTAGGGTACGGGTTAGGATTAGGGTACGTGTTAGGGTTAGGGTAGGGGTTAGGGTTAGGGTACGCATTAGGGTTAGGGTAGTTAGTAAACCTATCCCACTCTCTAGATACCCCTTAGCACGTAAAGGAATATTATTTGGGGGTGCAGCCATGGAGAAGAGTTTAGACACTAGGATAAGATAAGGAACACACCCATTATAAAGAAATCACATTAGGATTCTCTTTTTAAGCTGTTCCTTACAACACTAGTGCTTAGGAAATCTATTGGAGGCAGAAGCAGTCAAGGGTAGCCTAGGGTTAGGGTTAGGCTTAGGGTTAGGGTTAGGGTACGGCTTAGGGTACGGGTTTGGGGAGGGGTTCGGGTACGGCGTAGGGTATGGGTTAGGGTTAGGGTTAGGGTTAGTGTTAGGGTTAGGGCTCGGTTTAGGGTACGGGTTAGGATTAGGGTACGTGTTAGGGTTAGGGTAGGGGTTAGGGTTAGGGTACGCGTTAGGGTTAGGGTAGTTATTAAACCTATCCCACTCTCTAGATACCCCTTAGCACGTAAAGGAATATTATTTGGGGGTCCAGCCATGGAGAAGAGTTTAGACACTAGGATAAAATAAGGAACACATACATTATAAAGAAATCGCATTAGGATTCTCTTTTTAAGCTGTTCCTTCAAACACTAGTGCTTAGGAAATCTATTGGAGGCAGAAGCAGTCAAGGGTAGCCTAGGGTTAGGGTTAGGCTTAGGGTTAGGGTTAGGGTACGGCTTAGGGTAGGGGTTCGGGGAGGGGTTCGGGTACGGTGTAGGGTATGGGTTAGGGTTAGGGTTAGGGTTCGTGTTAGGGTTAGGGCTCGGTTTAGGGTACGGGTTAGGATTAGGGTACGTGTTAGGGTTAGGGTAGGGGTTAGGGTTAGGGTACGCATTAGGGTTAGGGTAGTTATTAAACCTATCCCACTCTCTAGATACCCCTTAGCACGTAAAGGAATATTATTTGGGGGTGCAGCCATGGAGAAGAGTTTAGACACTAGGATAAGATAAGGAACACAACCATTATAAAGAAATCACATTAGGATTCTCTTTTTAAGCTGTTCCTTACAACACTACTGCTTAGGAAATCTATTGGAGGCAGAAGCAGTCAAGGGTAGCCTAGGGTTAGGGTTAGGCTTAGGGTTAGGCTTAGGGTACGGCTTAGGGTACGGGTTTGGGGAGGGGTTCGGGTACGGCGTAGGGTATGGGTTAGGGTTAGGGTTAGGGTTAGTGTTAGGGTTAGGGCTCGGTTTAGGGTACGGGTTAGGATTAGGGTACGTGTTAGGGTTAGGGTAGGGGTTAGGGTTAGGGTACGCGTTAGGGTTAGGGTAGTTATTAAACCTATCCCACTCTCTAGATACCCCTTAGCACGTAAAGGAATATTATTTGGGGGTCCAGCCATGGAGAAGAGTTTAGACACTAGGATAAAGTAAGGAACACATACATTATAAAGAAATCACATTAGGATTCTCTTTTTAAGCTGTTCCTTACAACACTAGTGCTTAGGAAATCTATTGGAGGCAGAAGCAGTCAAGGGTAGCCTAGGGTTAGGGTTAGGCTTAGGGTTAGGCTTAGGGTACGGCTTAGGGTACGGGTTCGGGGAGGGGTTCGGGTACGGCGTAGGGTATGGGTTAGGGTTAGGGTTAGGGTTAGTGTTAGGGTTAGGGCTCGGTTTAGGGTACGGGTTAGGATTAGGGTACGTGTTAGGGTTAGGGTAGGTGTTAGGGTTAGGGTACGCGTTAGGGTTAGGGTAGTTATTAAACCTATCCCACTCTCTAGATACCCCTTAGCACGTAAAGGAATATTATTTGGGGGTCCAGCCATGGAGAAGAGTTTAGACACTAGGATAAAATAAGGAACACATACATTATAAAGAAATCACATTAGGATTCTCTTTTTAAGCTGTTCCTTCAAACACTAGTGCTTAGGAAATCTATTGGAGGCAGAAGCAGTCAAGGGTAGCCTAGGGTTAGGGTTAGGCTTAGGGTTAGGCTTAGGGTACAGCTTAGGGTAGGGGTTCGGGGAGGGGTTCGGGTACGGCGTAGGGTATGGGTTAGGGTTAGGGTTAGGGTTAGTGTTAGGGTTAGGGCTCGGTTTAGGGTACGGGTTAGGATTAGGGTACGTGTTAGGGTTAGGGTAGGGGTTAGGGTTAGGGTACGCGTTAGGGTTAGGGTAGTTATTAAACCTATCCCACTCTCTAGATACCCCTTAGCACGTAAAGGAATATTATTTGGGGGTCCAGCCATGGAGAAGAGTTTAGACACTAGGATAAGATAAGGAACACACCCATTATAAAGAAATCACATTAGGATTCTCTTTTTAAGCTGTTCCTTACAACACTAGTGCTTAGGAAATCTATTGGAGGCAGAAGCAGTCAAGGGTAGCCTAGGGTTAGGGTTAGGCTTAGGGTTAGGCTTAGGGTACGGCTTAGGGTACGGGTTCGGGGAGGGGTTCGGGTACGGCGTAGGGTATGGGTTAGGGTTAGGGTTAGGGTTAGTGTTATGGTTAGGGCTCGGTTTAGGGTACGGGTTAGGATTAGGGTACGTGTTAGGGTTAGGGTAGGTGTTAGGGTTAGGGTACGCGTTAGGGTTAGGGTAGTTATTAAACCTATCCCACTCTCTAGATACCCCTTAGCACGTAAAGGAATATTATTTGGGGGTCCAGCCATGGAGAAGAGTTTAGACACTAGGATAAAATAAGGAACACATACATTATAAAGAAATCACATTAGGATTCTCTTTTTAAGCTGTTCCTTACAACACTAGTGCTTAGGAAATCTATTGGAGGCAGAAGCAGTCAAGGGTAGCCTAGGGTTAGGGTTAGGCTTAGGGTTAGGGTTAGGGTACGGCTTAGGGTAGGGGTTCGGGGAGGGGTTCGGGTACGGCGTAGGGTATGGGTTAGGGTTAGGGTTAGGGTTAGTGTTAGGGTTAGGGCTCGGTTTAGGGTACGGGTTAGGATTAGGGTACGTGTTAGGGTTAGGGTAGGTGTTAGGGTTAGGGTACGCGTTAGGGTTAGGGTAGTTATTAAACCTATCCCACTCTCTAGATACCCCTTAGCACATAAAGGAATATTATTTGGGGGTCCAGCCATGGAGAAGAGTTTAGACACTAGGATAAAATAAGGAACACATACATTATAAAGAAATCACATTAGGATTCTATTTTTAAGCTCTTCCTTAAAACACTAGTGCTTAGGAAATCTATTGGAGGCAGAAGCAGTCAAGGGTAGCCTAGGGTTAGGGTTAGGCTTAGGGTTAGGGTTAGGGTACGGCTTAGGGTAGGGGTTCGGGGAGGGGTTCGGGTACGGCGTAGGGTATGGGTTAGGGTTAGGGTTAGGGTTAGTGTTAGGGTTAGGGCTCGGTTTAGGGTACGGGTTAGGATTAGGGTACGTGTTAGGGTTAGGGTAGGGGTTAGGGTTAGGGTACGCGTTAGGGTTAGGGTAGTTATTAAACCTATCCCACTCTCTAGATACCCCTTAGCACGTAAAGGAATATTATTTGGGGGTCCAGCCATGGAGAAGAGTTTAGACACTAGGATAAGATAAGGAACACACCCATTATAAAGAAATCACATTAGGATTCTCTTTTTAAGCTGTTCCTTACAACACTAGTGCTTAGGAAATCTATTGGAGGCAGAAGCAGTCAAGGGTAGCCTAGGGTTAGGGTTAGGCTTAGGGTTAGGCTTAGGGTACGGCTTAGGGTACGGGTTCGGGGAGGGGTTCGGGTACGGCGTAGGGTATGGGTTAGGGTTAGGGTTAGGGTTAGTGTTAGGGTTAGGGCTCGGTTTAGGGTACGGGTTAGGATTAGGGAACGTGTTAGGGTTAGGGTAGGTGTTAGGGTTAGGGTACGCGTTAGGGTTAGGGTAGTTATTAAACCTATCCCACTCTCTAGATACCCCTTAGCACGTAAAGGAATATTATTTGGGGGTCCAGCCATGGAGAAGAGTTTAGACACTAGGATAAAATAAGGAACACATACATTATAAAGAAATCACATTAGGATTCTCTTTTTAAGCTGTTCCTTCAAACACTAGTGCTTAGGAAATCTATTGGAGGCAGAAGCAGTCAAGGGTAGCCTAGGGTTAGGGTTAGGCTTAGGGTTAGGCTTAGGGTACGGCTTAGGGTAGGGGTTCGGGGAGGGGTTCAGGTACGGCGTAGGGTATGGGTTAGGGTTAGGGTTAGGGTTAGTGTTAGGGTTAGGGCTCGGTTTAGGGTACGGGTTAGGATTAGGGTACGTGTTAGGGTTAGGGTAGGGGTTAGGGTTAGGGTACGCGTTAGGGTTAGGGTAGTTATTAAACCTATCCCACTCTCTAGATACCCCTTAGCAGCGTAAAGGAATATTATTTGGGTGTCCAGCCATGGAGAAGAGTTTAGACACTAGGATAAGATAAGGAACACACCCATTATAAAGAAATCACATTAGGATTCTCTTTTTAAGCTGTTCCTTCAAACACTAGTGCTTAGGAAATCTATTGGAGGCAGAAGCAGTCAAGGGTAGCCTAGGGTTAGGGTTAGGCTTAGGGTTAGGGTTAGGGTACGGCTTAGGGTAGGGGTTCGGGGAGGGGTTCGGGTACGGCGTAGGGTATGGGTTAGGGTTAGGGTTAGGGTTAGTGTTAGGGTTAGGGCTCGGTTTAGGGTACGGGTTAGGATTAGGGTACGTGTTAGGGTTAGGGTAGGGGTTAGGGTTAGGGTACGCGTTAGGGTTAGGGTAGTTATTAAACCTATCCCACTCTCTAGATACCCCTTAGCACGTAAAGGAATATTATTTGGGGGTCCAGCCATGGAGAAGAGTTTAGACACTAGGATAAGATAAGGAACACACCCATTATAAAGAAATCACATTAGGATTCTCTTTTTAAGCTGTTCCTTCAAACACTAGTGCTTAGGAAATCTATTGGAGGCAGAAGCAGTCAAGGGTAGCCTAGGGTTAGGGTTAGGCTTAGGGTTAGGCTTAGGGTACGGCTTAGGGTTCGGGTACGGCGTAGGGTATGGGTTAGGGTTAGGGTTAGGGTTAGTGTTAGGGTTAGGGCTCGGTTTAGGGTACGGGTTAGGATTAGGGTACGTGTTAGGGTTAGGGTAGGTGTTAGGGTTAGGGTACGCGTTAGGGTTAGGGTAGTTATTAAACCTATCCCACTCTCTAGATACCCCTTAGCACGTAAAGGAATATTATTTGGGGGTCCAGCCATGGAGAAGAGTTTAGACACTAGGATAAGATAAGGAACACATACATTATAAAGAAATCACATTAGGATTCTCTTTTTAAGCTGTTCCTTCAAACACTAGTGCTTAGGAAATCTAGTGGAGGCAGAAGCAGTCAAGGGTAGCCTAGGGTTAGGGTTAGGCTTAGGGTTAGGGTTAGGGTACGGCTTAGGGTAGGGGTTCGGGGAGGGGTTCGGGTACGGTGTAGGGTATGGGTTAGGGTTAGGGTTAGGGTTCGTGTTAGGGTTAGGGCTCGGTTTAGGGTACGGGTTAGGATTAGGGTACGTGTTAGGGTTAGGGTAGGGGTTAGGGTTAGGGTACGCATTAGGGTTAGGGTAGTTAGTAAACCTATCCCACTCTCTAGATACCCCTTAGCACGTAAAGGAATATTATTTGGGGGTGCAGCCATGGAGAAGAGTTTAGACACTAGGATAAGATAAGGAACACACCCATTATAAAGAAATCACATTAGGATTCTCTTTTTAAGCTGTTCCTTACAACACTAGTGCTTAGGAAATCTATTGGAGGCAGAAGCAGTCAAGGGTAGCCTAGGGTTAGGGTTAGGCTTAGGGTTAGGGTTAGGGTACGGCTTAGGGTACGGGTTTGGGGAGGGGTTCGGGTACGGCGTAGGGTATGGGTTAGGGTTAGGGTTAGGGTTAGTGTTAGGGTTAGGGCTCGGTTTAGGGTACGGGTTAGGATTAGGGTACGTGTTAGGGTTAGGGTAGGGGTTAGGGTTAGGGTACGCGTTAGGGTTAGGGTAGTTATTAAACCTATCCCACTCTCTAGATAACCCTTAGCACGTAAAGGAATATTATTTGGGGGTCCAGCCATGGAGAAGAGTTTAGACACTAGGATAAAATAAGGAACACATACATTATAAAGAAATCGCATTAGGATTCTCTTTTTAAGCTGTTCCTTCAAACACTAGTGCTTAGGAAATCTATTGGAGGCAGAAGCAGTCAAGGGTAGCCTAGGGTTAGGGTTAGGCTTAGGGTTAGGGTTAGGGTACGGCTTAGGGTAGGGGTTCGGGGAGGGGTTCGGGTACGGTGTAGGGTATGGGTTAGGGTTAGGGTTAGGGTTCGTGTTAGGGTTAGGGCTCGGTTTAGGGTACGGGTTAGGATTAGGGTACGTGTTAGGGTTAGGGTAGGGGTTAGGGTTAGGGTACGCATTAGGGTTAGGGTAGTTAGTAAACCTATCCCACTCTCTAGATACCCCTTAGCACGTAAAGGAATATTATTTGGGGGTGCAGCCATGGAGAAGAGTTTAGACACTAGGATAAGATAAGGAACACAACCATTATAAAGAAATCACATTAGGATTCTCTTTTTAAGCTGTTCCTTACAACACTACTGCTTAGGAAATCTATTGGAGGCAGAAGCAGTCAAGGGTAGCCTAGGGTTAGGGTTAGGCTTAGGGTTAGGCTTAGGGTACGGCTTAGGGTACGGGTTTGGGGAGGGGTTCGGGTACGGCGTAGGGTATGGGTTAGGGTTAGGGTTAGGGTTAGTGTTAGGGTTAGGGCTCGGTTTAGGGTACGGGTTAGGATTAGGGTACGTGTTAGGGTTAGGGTAGGGGTTAGGGTTAGGGTACGCGTTAGGGTTAGGGTAGTTATTAAACCTATCCCACTCTCTAGATACCCCTTAGCACGTAAAGGAATATTATTTGGGGGTCCAGCCATGGAGAAGAGTTTAGACACTAGGATAAAATAAGGAACACATACATTATAAAGAAATCACATTAGGATTCTCTTTTTAAGCTGTTCCTTACAACACTAGTGCTTAGGAAATCTATTGGAGGCAGAAGCAGTCAAGGGTAGCCTAGGGTTAGGGTTAGGCTTAGGGTTAGGCTTAGGGTACGGCTTAGGGTACGGGTTCGGGGAGGGGTTCGGGTACGGCGTAGGGTATGGGTTAGGGTTAGGGTTAGGGTTAGTGTTAGGGTTAGGGCTCGGTTTAGGGTACGGGTTAGGATTAGGGTACGTGTTAGGGTTAGGGTAGGTGTTAGGGTTAGGGTACGCGTTAGGGTTAGGGTAGTTATTAAACCTATCCCACTCTCTAGATACCCCTTAGCACATAAAGGAATATTATTTGGGGGTCCAGCCATGGAGAAGAGTTTAGACACTAGGATAAAATAAGGAACACATACATTATAAAGAAATCACATTAGGATTCTCTTTTTAAGCTGTTCCTTAAAACACTAGTGCTTAGGAAATCTATTGGAGGCAGAAGCAGTCAAGGGTAGCCTAGGGTTAGGGTTAGGCTTAGGGTTAGGGTTAGGGTACGGCTTAGGGTAGGGGTTCGGGGAGGGGTTCGGGTACGGCGTAGGGTATGGGTTAGGGTTAGGGTTAGGGTTAGTGTTAGGGTTAGGGCTCGGTTTAGGGTACGGGTTAGGATTAGGGTACGTGTTAGGGTTAGGGA